>NC_134420.1:47692795-47999616 GCF_030867145.1 Opisthocomus hoazin
CAGCCTCCTTGTATGTTCCTGTCCTTGCTGGAGCTTGCAGCTTCTGCAGTTTGGGGTCACCTGCAAGCTTTAGCCCTCTCTCTGATCATTAGTGAGGAAGGCGGAATAGAGACTCCCATCCCGAGTTTCAGCTCTGCCTGTATTAGGGTATGAACGGAAGCTACTCATTTCCAGCTGGATCAGCAACCTGAACTGACTGACAGAGACCCCCCCACGCTCCTGTGCCAGCCCAAAGCTGAGGGTGGGAATGGAGAACTGAGGGCGGAGGCCAGGCTCAGTGCGGCTCAAACCTCCATGCAGCCGCACCACCGGCTCCTGCTGTGATATCTTAATGATTCCGCCTTTTCCTCCTTCAGGATCTGTGCCTTAATTAGCCTTTCCCCCCTCCCGTGGGCCAAACTGCTCTGCTTTCTTTTCAATCCTCCTTCCTCATGCTTTGCCTCTAACACTGTCTTTCTACGGTACACTTCAAAGGCTTTGCTCCCTGCATCTCCCCCATCGGCTGGTAACACCCCAAAGCAGGCCAGGTCTGCCACGAACTCACAGTCATTGAAATGGCTTCGGGCCCTTTGGATCCGGGCAAGAAGCAGGCATGGGGGAGGAGAGGTGGAAGGATTTTCACCATTTCACCTCTGGGAAGAGTTTTTAGTAACACAGGAAAAGCGAGGGGGACAGCAGCCCCCTCCTCCACCCACCCTCCCCAGTGGAGAGCCTGCTGAGGGCAGAGTGCTTTTATGTGCAAGTGGGAGGGAAGGAGAGTGTTAGGGCTTCAGAGGGAAATGCTTTGATCTTGACTTTGAATCTCCTGCGGTTCCCGGCTTTCCCCCAGCCCTCCCACCTACGGCCAGGACCCCAGGATGTGGCCAGGACCCCCGGTCCTCACCCGGTGCTGTGGTGCTGCCCTTGGTGCTTCAGCTCCATTCCCTCCTGTGCGCCTGCGAGCCTCAGGGAGCCTCAGGGAGCAAGGGCACTGCACCGGCACCAAGTTCAAACCCTCCCTCCCATCTCATGGAGAAGCTGGAGCCCAGCTGGACAGAAGCCAGAAGGGAGAAGACCTCTGAGCCAAGCAGAGGAGAATTAGAGATGGGACCTACTGTCAGGGCTATCCCAGGGCAGGGGACAGGCAGGCCTGGCTGTCCTGTGCGCTCCCAGTGCATTAGACCGGTTGGTCCCGAACATCATCCAGAAGATGAACTAGGAGGCAGCCACCATTAGGAGAGGCACAAGCTGCTCTTGGTGACTCTCAGGGGACAGCACCGAGGTCCTCTGGTCCCCCAAGGAGGGATCTTAAGTCAGACAGAGAACAGCAATGGGGGCCCTGGGTGTTCTCTGTGGGATGGAGAGGAGGAGGCTCTGAGGGGTGCTGGAGGAAGGGGAACAACCCTGAGCTCTGAGTCACTGTGGAGGAAGAGGGGGACAGGGTGTTGGAGAGCCTTAGGGGTCTCTGGTCTCTTGTCCAGGATGGGACCTAATGCCCAGCCAGCTCCCTGCTTCACTTGGGGAGATGAAACTCCTGGCTGGGCCTTGCTGCCAAGGTCCTAAAGTTCAGGCCACATTCTTCTGCCCTCTGTGCTGTCCCTCCTTGGTCACTCACCTGAAGTCACCCCTGTTAACTGCTCTTGCTCACCGAGGTTGATGCACTTGGTTGTCTCTACCCACCAGTTCTCACTTCAGCACCACTAAGTTGATTTTGTTCCTTGCGTCGCCTCCTATAATTGAATCACTCCAGCTCCATTGCTGCTGGTTGGAAGCACCCTGTAGTTTGTCACTCTCCCTCTCAGTGTGATGTGAGCAGAACCGAACAAAGTCATCCATCAGCTGGTGCCCAGCATCATCCCAGGGCACGCGCAGACATGAGGGTGCCTCACGGGACCTCTCCGCAGCACAAAGCAGTCCGTCTATCTGAGCATCCCTTTGAGGGCTCCAGCGCAGGTGTGAGGCAGTGGGTTCAGAGATGGTCTTGGGGCTGGGAATGGGAAGTACCAGGCAATGTGAACCCCAAAGCAGGACTTCTGTCATCCAGTTAGAATAAGTCACTGCAAAGATTGGGGTGGACTCCAGGTTTTCCAGGGCCCTGTTGGGCATAAATGCACCAGAACCACTTGACCTTCCTTCCCCCTAAAACTGGTGGGCAGACTGCAGCTGCAACAACCCTATTTCTGCTGCTGTCTCAGGCTGCAAGCTCTGCTCATCACTCTTTCCTCGTGGAGCAATGCCGGGCACAGAGGAGAACCCCAGCCAAGACAGCAGACACTTAGGACCCTTCTGGAAGCCCCCACGCTCTCAGTCCTGCCAGCGTCTCAGCAGTCCCAGGTCCCCCAACTTCCCAGCAGGAAGATTCTGACTCTGCAGTTCTCTGGAGGCAGAAAGACGGAAAAAAACAGAAGGCAGGGCACCGGCAACTGCTTTCAGGGGATGGACATGTCAATTTAGCCCATTTAGGCCAACCTGTTCCAATTCCAGAGGTGGTTTTGGCAACTGGTCCACAGCGTGGCTTGCTCTGAATGGCATTTGGCTGCCCCAGCTGTTTCAGCCATATCCCATCCTCCCTGAACGGTCTCCTCTGGTCCAGCCACGGAGACCGCTGCAGTGGGCAGGGTGCACTGACTCACTCCGCTCCTGGAGGTCCCCTAAGTGGGAGTGGAGGTGGGACTGGGGAGCTTTCCTGCTGTGGGAGATAACTGAGTGTTTGAGTCTTGTCTCCATGTGTGGCCCTGTCCAGATCGTCACATTCCAGTGACAGAGCCAGAGGAAGCCCCCACCTTGTACAAGAACCCAGCACCAAGTCCTCGGGACACCCTTCCTCGTCAGGTTCAAATCAATGAGAATTTTATTGGCTGAACACGGAGGTTGCTCTTGACCTGGGAGAAGACTCCATGACCAAACTTGGAGCAGTGAAACCTGCCTTCCAGTGCCGCTGGAAACACAGCGCCCTGAGATTCACGCGCAGCTGCACATCTCTGCGCCTTTGCTCTGGGACTTGTCTGAGAGAGGACGGGCTGCAGCGGGCAGGTTAAAGCACAACAGGCAGAAAAGCTGCTGGCAGCCGGAGCTAAACTGCAAAGGTCTCCATGACCTACTGTCACGCTGAAGCATCCTGCACCAAAACAGGGAGCACACTGGTCCCCCACTGAACTCCTCCAAGGAACAGAAAAATGCTAACTACTTGTTTATATGCTGGAAGCCGGTGTGTGCAGCCATCTGCATAACAGAACTGCCCAGGCTGTCTCTTTGTGTGTTTTCCAGCTCCTATGTTAATCACTGACCCTGCTGACTCTGGCATTTACCAGTGTCTCTCTGCCCTGTGAGCACCGCTTTGCATTTGCAACCAAAGAAGTTAAAAGGATGAAGGATGAGAAGGGGAGCTCAGCAGCTGTGGATATGAACACCAGCCTGCTGGGGAGCAGATCCAGGACTGGCCAGGTTGATAGCGAGAGTGGAGCTGGCTTTGGAGATACGAAGATTGCCTGAGGGGGAAAAAAGCTCCCCGGGGGATGGTTTAGGACTCTCTTCCTTGCGCTGTAGCTTTTCTGTGTCTGGCCAGAGTGACCCCTGTGAGCACTGAAGGCTGGGGATCGGTGTCCGCTGTGTCGGTGGCCCCTAGCTAAGGCTGGGAGCACTCACAAGCAGCCAGTCCACAGCTTCCAAGGAGCCCGTTCCTCCTGTCAAACCCTCCTTGCCCAGCCTCCCGCTGCGCTCCTGGGCTCAGATGGGAGACAAGGGAAGTGGGAAAAAATGCTCTGGGGTAGGTGCTTCTGGGGGAGGTAGGACACAGGGCAGCGAAGGTGTGCCTTGATGTGTGCTGCGACGCTTGCTCCTGGAAGAACGTGGAAAGCAGGGCAGCGGGAGAGGGAGCTGGCCCCCTGCTTGAAAGGTCTGCATTTAGTTTTCTTCCCAAATTGCACAAGAATCCCATACATGGTCTTTCCACGAGCCCTCCTGCCCGTTTGTTGCCAAACGCCACAGCAGAAATGAGTGCCACAGTGAGGTCCCCCTCGGGTGGTGGCACGCAGGGAAGAAAGCCCTTGCCATGCCTGACACTGGGAGTTACTTCGTGTCCCTCGCTGTGTGAGAGGGTTGTGGTGGTGTCCGGGCTGGTCCCTCAGGGTAGGCTGGGGAGAGGAAACCAGGTGCTGCCTGCAAGCGGACCTACACAGACCAGGGGACATGAAGCACCAAGACCAGCTGGTGAAGAGCCGAACTCTTCCCTGTTGTCCAAGCAGTGCCTGCCCTCGTCAAAATGCAACCAGCCCTCACACCGGAGGGCAGGTGGGCTTCTGGAGGACCCATTTTGTGGTGGCATAGCTTGGGGTGAGGCAGGTCCTAGAGGAAGCTCTAGGGGTTCTGAGCTTGCGAAGAGGACGTGGGGTGGAACTGGCGCTGGCAGCCCAGCGATGCCGGCGCACGGTGCCTGGCGCGGGGGCTGTTTGCACAGCCTCACGAGGTGCCCGGGGGACGGGACGAAGCCATTGTGTGAGCGGGAGTGAAGGAGGGGAACCTCGGCCCCGAAATTAGGCCCGGGAGGCAGCGGGGCAGAGATAAGCGGGAGGAAGGCTGCTCCGCCAAGGGCCCAGGCACGGGTGGGTGGACACAAACCCGCCCGGGAGGCTGCCCGGAGCCGAGGGCAGGGACCAGGCTGCTGTCCTCTGGGTGCCTCCCGCAGACGACCCAGAAGGTTTCGAAGGGCAGCGCGGCTGAGCCTCGCCAGCCCTGCCAGCCCCGGGGTCCCACCAGCGTTGCCTTGCCCGGGGACGGGGGGACGGGAGCTGCTTAGGCCTCGGCGGGAGCCGGCGGGGAGAGGGACAGACGGGCGGGCGGCAGCGACACCCGCTCGGGGCCCCGTGCTGGCACCCAGCGCCCACCCCACTGGGTGGGCTCCGGGCGGGGTGCGGGGCCGGGGATGCGGCGGGGTGCGGGGAGCGGCGGGGCAGGGCGGGCGGCGGGCCCTTTAAGCGCGGCGGCGGCGGGACAATGGCCATTATCACTTTAGCTTTGGAAGTGACCCCCGGCCCGCTCCGCTTTCATCTGGGCCGGGGCGGCGGGGATGGCCCGCTTCCTGCCGGGGGAGGGGAGGGGAGGGGGCAGGCGGGGAGGGGCGGCCCGGCCTGGCCCGGCTCGGCCCGGCCCGGCGCCGCCCGCGGCCGCCTGCTCCCGAGGGTCCCTGCGGGGCTGGCACCGGGGCGGCGGCGGCGGGTCCGCGCCGCTTCCTGCCGCCGCCCTTAAAGGTGCGGGGCGGGCGAGGGGCCGGGCGGGGCGCGACCCGACCCGCGGAGCCAGGTGAGTGTGGCGCTGGGCTGGGCGCCGTCGGGGCTGCGGCTCCCTGCCGTCCCTCCTTCCTTCTGACCCCGCGGGCCGCCCCGCCGCGACGGGCACCGTCCCGCCCTCGGCCCCCGCTCGGCGGCTGCCCGGGCTCCGGCGGCCTCTCCCCCGCCCCCGGGGCCGCTCGTCCCTTTGTCTCCCGGGCGAGGGGAGCGGCCGCCCGTGCTCCTGCCCGGTGCGCGGGGCTGTTCGGTCCCGGTCCCGGCGGCGGTGCGCGCCCGCGGGCGGACACCGGGGTCAGCTGCGGCCCGGGTTCGGGCGGGTCCGTGGCTCTTCTCTCTCCCGGTAGACGCTGCCCCGTTGCTGGGCTTTGGAGGAGGCGGGAGGTCGGCAGACCCAGGTGGTTTCTTCTGCTGCCGCGGCTGCCGGTGCTCCTCACCCACCAGCACCCCCCCCCCGGGGTTCCTAGCCTAGACAGCTGCTTGAGGTTACCCCTCAGCTGTGCGGTTACGGTGGTTCAAGCCCGCTCCTCCCAAGTGAGAGCTTTTACTGCTGGGGTGGCCCGAGCCCGCGGCTGGGGCTGGGGAGGGAGCCACCGAACCCGGCCGGGCTGGGGTGCCTGGACACCCCTGCTCCTGGGAGGTGCCGGCGGTCCTGGGTGGCAGGGCTGAGGTCTGCTGGATTCCTGCTGGTGGGAGCGTTTTTGAGGCTGGCTTGGGGAACTTGCACTACTGGATGCCACCAGCCCATCAGTTTAGGTGAGGGAACGTGATCTGCAAGTGCTTGCTTATCTGTTACAATGCAAAAGCAGCCAGGTTAGGTAAAGCCTCCTTTATCAGCGGTGAAAAGCTCCCTTGGTTGCCTCTTGCTGCTGAGATGGTTTAAGAAGCGCTTGTCTGTCCCATTCCACTGGCTTTGCTGGGGGTGCATGGGGAAAAATGTTCCCTTTGCAGCACATCCTCTGTGCTGAGAGCTGCTGGGTTCAGTTTGGTGGTGAACACAAGCCCCCAGCTTGTCTGACTTCTGCTTCTGGTATACCTGAGCCCCTCTCCACCCTGCCCCAGGAGCTCATCTGTGCCGCTTCAGCTGGGGGTTTTGGTTTAGGATTGCTTTCGAGGTCCTGTTACTCTGGGCAGCAGGAACTGGCAATGACATTGAGGCAGTAGGGTTATCAGTGAAGAAAAGGATTAAGTCCTCTGCCTCCAACTCTCCCTCTCCCCCCCAGGCTAGAAGGGGGTGGGAAATGCCCACCAGGCCATAAAGACCGGGGTTGTTGCTGGTGCTCCCTAGCCTGTGTCAGCTCCTTACCCCCCTCCCCCCCCAGGGAAAAGCTTGCCTTGCCTTTCCTGGCTCTGCTGGTGGGGGAGTGCTCAGCTGGGCTACGGGGCTGAAAGGGGAGGCAGCGGTGGCTGCAGCGGGAAGGGGCTGGTCCCAAAAGGATTTGGCAGGCCGCGGAGAAGGAGGCCTTGAGCTCTGCTAGCCCTGCGGCTCTCCCGAGGGATGCTTCTTTGCTTCAGCTCCTCAAGCACGTGTTCACCACAGGCTTAGTTGAGACTTCTATGAATTTCTGCAGACTTCCAGGAGAACAACAGTACAGACCTGACATCGAGTGACAACCCCGTACTTGTCCTGAAATCCTGGTCTGGGCAAGTTTATCTCCCCTGCTTCACAGCTGTGTGAGTTCTCTGCATTGTCTCTCTTACCTGATGCCCCACAGCTGTGGGAGCAGCTGTAAGAGGGCCCTGGCCCCTGACGTGCAGGAGGTAGTGGAGGAGCTTGGAGCAGGGGAAGGGAGTTGGTTTTGGTGAGTAGCTGTGGGCTGCCTAAAGGCAAGGGGCAGCAGCAGTGTGGAGGCTCCCTGCGGTGAAGTAGCCGGGATGCAGCTGTGTGATTCTGTGGCACCTCGTTTCATTTGCTGTTTGGTCACGGCCAGGGGCGGTAGCTGCTATGGCAATAATAACCTTATCTGCAGCAGGGCTGAGAATTGGGAGAGGTCAGACGAGACATCTGCTTTACTGCAGAGCTGCTGCTTTCCCTGCCTGACTCTGCTGCTTCCCCATCTCCCCAGACCTGTGAGGATGTAGTGATACCAGTGAAGTGTTGTGAGAGGGTGGGCTCTGGCTGGGATGTGAATCAAAGTAGACTGTAAAGTGATGCCCTGCTTGTTGGGGGTGGCATGTGAATGAGCTTTGGGAGAAAATGGAGGAGATTGGGTTCCCTATTTGAATGTTGTGGTCTCTGGGAGAAAACTGGTTCAAGAGGGAGAGACTGGGCTGGCTGGGGTGAGGGGCCTGAGCTGGCTGGTGGCGAAAAGGTGCTGAAGAGGGTTGCACTGATGGAGCTGGATGATGGGGTAAGGGCCACGCAGCCGTCATGAAAGCTCCTGGAGTGGCAAGGGCAGAGCCATGTAGGTGTCAAAAAGCTGACAAAGCAGGGGAGCAGGTTTGACCCTTTGTATTGCCTGAGTGGGAACTGGCATGTGGAGGGAGGGAGGACAGGACTGGGACGGACTTAGGCAGGGAAGAGGGATCCGTACAGCCTCTGAACTACCTACCCAATGCTCATGCTCTGTCTGCACTTCTGGGTTGCCTCCTGCCTGGTAGCTGGTCTGGGAGAAGCCCTCCTTGTGCGGCTTCTCCTTGGCTGGTGGTGTGTGTCTGCTGAGCAGCAAGTGACATCTAGTGTCAGCTCAGGAAGCAGTAACTGTGGCTTGGACTGGCTCTGGCTCTTTGATCCCAGGATCTGTGACAGCAGTTTTTGGTGCGTGCAATAGGTGCACCTGGAGTCCCTTGCTCTGAGGGAGGGGGCAAGCTCCGTGCCCCTTCTTCTGTCGGGCTTGAGCACCTCGAGCCAGGTCCCTCTACACTCCCCATGCAGCATTCCTCTGTCGCAGGTCCCTTCCCGCAGAGATGACAAACATTTCTCTCTGGGTGCTGGTAAAACGAAAGGGATGGAGCTACTGGTGGGAGAGACGGGTGTGGGGCTGAGGCTGGGTGCAAAACCAGGCGTGCGGGGGTAGGAGGTGATCTGGCTTCCCACCCTGATGGATGCAGTCACTCCTTAGTGTCACCTAGACAAATGTCTTTGGAGGCTGTGTGCCATGTGTGCTGCCCACAGGAGGTCACTGGAGAGCAAGCTGAGCCCATGTCCCTGTCCCAGGTCTGCCTGTGGGGACCCGGGCTTCCTCCTTTGTCCTTGAGAGTGTGGGTGGAGGGGTGAGCGGTGGCCTTTCGTCTATGCTCTTCCTCTGTCCTGTCCTTTGGGGAGGAGCTGGACCTGGAGGCCAGGCCCCTGGCAGTCTGGAGAGTGCACTGCCTTCATCTCCGGTTGACTTCCTTCTTTTTGCCATCCTTCAGGATGATCCAGCGGCACCAGCTGGTGCAGTCTGTGCTGCAGGAGCTGCAGGAAGCCACCGAATGCTTTGGCCTGGAGGGCCTCACCAGTGCTGCACTGGAGGCGGAGAGGACCCTGTCATCTTTCTCCCTGCCTGGCTATTGTGGGAGGCAGTTCCAAGAGGAGCTGGAGGTTGACCGGGTAGCCAGGAGCCTCTATCCTGAGGATGCCCCGAGTAACATGCTGCCTCTGGTTTGCAAAGGTGAGGGAAACCGCCTCTTTGAGGCCGCCAGCGTGCTGCTCTGGGGCAACCCCAGCCTCAGCCTGGAGCTGCAGGTGCGTACGGTGGTGGAGATGCTGCTGCACAAGCAATACTACTTGAATGGCATGATCGACTCCAAGGTGATGCTGCAGGCTGCCCGCTACTCCCTCTGCACTGAGGAGACCCCGGAGATGACCAGCCTCCCCATGGCTATCCTGGAGGCCATCTTTGATGCTGATATCAAAGCTACCTGTTTTCCTGGCACCTTTGCCAACATGTGGCACGTCTATGCTCTTGCCACAGTACTGCAGTGTAACATCTACTCCATCTACCCCATGAGCAACTTGAAGATCCGGCCCTACTTCAACCGGCTCATCCGGCCCAGGAAGTGCGGCCCGCGAACCTCCACGCTCCATATCATGTGGTCAGGGCAGCAGCTCTCCCGGCAGGTCTTCAAAGCACAGTACTTTGTGGCCGTGGTTGGCCTGGAGGAGCTAGAACCCACAGTACCTTCACCAGAGCCTCCTGTCCAGCCCATGAAGACTCTTGAGCTGCTGAACAGTGACCCACAGCTGACCTACTCCAACCTGCGTGACCGGTACAGCATTACCAAGAGCACCTTCTACCGCTGGAAGCGGCAGTCTCGTGAACACCGGCAGAAAGCAGCTGCCAGGTTTGCAGCTAAACACTTCCTCCAGTCCTGCTTTCAGGAGGGCAATATAATCCCCCTCCAGCACTTCCGACAAATGTTTCCAGAAATCTCCCGATCCACATACTATGCCTGGAAGCATGAGATGCAGAGCATGGTCAGTGGTGATGCCTCTGCTCTGGCTGAGGCCCGTGGGTTGCAGGAGCTTCACAGGGATGTCCCAAAAAAGGCTGATGGGGATGAGCCAGCAAATTCAGGGGGGAACTTAAGATCACAGAGTCCTTCACTCGATCCCATCCAAGCAGGAATCTTTATGCAAGGAGCCAAATCCTACTTGGAGAAATGCATTTCCATGAACACTCTGGTGCCTTACAGGTGCTTCAAGCGCAGCTTCCCTGGCATCTCCAGGTCCACATACTACAACTGGCGAAGAAAAGCAATCAAGGAGAACCCCAACTTCAAACCCCCCCAGTCTCCCTTGGATAACCAGAAACCTCTAGCAACAGGAAAGCCATTCCTGCAGTTGAAGCCAAGCAGCGTGCCTGTTAGGAAGAGGCTGAATGGAGACCGGCCAGCACCCATGAGTCTCCTGCAGCTTAAGCCTTCTCTGTGCTGGAGAAAGCAGCTGCGAGATGTGGCCAAGAGGCAGGTCCAGCAATGGCGACTGCCATTCTGCAAGTACCGCCTGCGCTACCCATCTCTCTCCTCCACAGCCTACTGGTTTTGGAAGGGCAGTGGCCGGGCCCTTGGGCAGCATCGCCTGCCCCGGACCAGCTCTAGCCGGCCGTTGAACCGGGTGGCTTCCCTGGCACCTCCGAGAGTGGACCCAGGCCTCAAGCCCCAGTGCCACATGGAGGTAGCCACCAAGCAGCTAAACAAGCTGGTGCCAGCTACACCGTACAACGCCACCATTTCGGGCTATGCCATGTCAGAGAGAGCCAACAGCCGGATGTTTGTGATGGATGTGATAGCCACTGCCCAGTTCAAGGCGCAGGCCAAGCTGTTCCTGCAGCAGCGCTTTGAGTCGAAGACCTTCCCCACCTACAAGGAGTTCAGTGCACGCTTCCCGCTCACGGCACGTTCCACTTACTACATGTGGAAGCGTGCCCTGCACGATGGGCTGACGCTCGTGGATGCCTGAGTGCCGTCTGCCAGCTGGCTTGGCCACAGCTCCTCTGCTGACGTGCCCTTTGGCTCTCTGGTGGGGTGCCCGGGCCGGGACCTTGCTCTAACTTTTGTTCCAGTTTAGTTTTGTTTTGTTCCTGGTCTGTGGCTTTCTTTTCTGTGTGGTTCAATCAGGTATGGCAGCATCTTCACAGTGCCCGTTGCCAGAGACAGGAGGAGTGGAAGGAGAAGGCACTGAGCTTCCCCAAAGTTGAGGGGCCAGGAGGTTGCCCTCTGTGCTCGGAGGGTGAGCAAGGGAGGGAGTACCATGCCAGTGTCACAAGACACTGCTGGGCCTCTTGAGACGGAGGATGTGAAGGTCTCTCTGGCCTGGTCACTTGCTTGAATGAGTAATGTGAACATGCAGGATGAGCGTGGAGGTGCCCAGCATCCCCTCGGCGAGCAGAGCAGTGCTGCCTCGGCTGTGGGTGAGGAGGGCTTGGGCAGTGCTCAGCTTTATGGGAAGAGCATCTTTGACCTGGGTTCTTTCTAGCTAAGGAAAGTAAAAGATTCACTTAGGGTCAGCACTGATGCCACCTTGGCTTTCTGGCTCTTAATACCTGCCTCTGGCTGCCTGATCTTCCCTGGAGGGAGCAGAGGCTGGTAGAGGAGGGGACTTGTTTGTGTCCCCACTGTAGTCTGTCTGCTGGGAACACTAAGGTAGGAGCCGGTGTCCTTTGCTGGCTCAGGAGAAGCTGTCCCTGAGCTTTCTGGTCTTGTAGCAATAACCTTTCACGCATTCCTGTACTCTTTCACAGCTGGCAGCTGCCTTACTTTTCCTAGAGTCTCTCTTCCCTGGGGCCTGGGAAAAGGCAGAGAGACTGAACCTTGTGTGCCCAGTGTCCTTGTGTCCCCTGCACTGTGCTGCAAGCTGAACACAACGTGGGTGTCCCCTTGCAGTGAGCTGAGATGCATATATCTCGCTTGAAAGAAACCAAAGCAATAAAGGCTCTTCCACTCCCAGTCCTGTGCAGTTTCTTACTCTTGCTTGTGTGATTTCTGGGCAAGGCTTTTCCCTCCACGTCTGCTTCTAAAAGTGGCTCATGGATGGGGAGAGCCTGTGCACACCTTGGTCCCTGCTCCTGTGGAGGTCCTCTTCTGCTTCCTGGGACCTGGTGGGGGCCATGTGCTTGGTGATGCTCTGGGGCTGTGCTCTCCCTGGCATGAGGCCAGGACTCGGATGCAAGGCTGGGGGGGATGCAGTGGGTACAGCTCTGTGAGGGCGGGGATGTGGTGGCAATGTCTGAGGTGCCAGCAGGTGGTCCCATCCTGGAACAGCGGTGCTGTACTGGGAGACTAAAACTGGCTGTTTGCACCTCTGCCCTGCCCGTGTCTCCAGGTGCAGGGCTGCGGGGGTCACTGCCTGCCCAGGCTCTGCTGGGGGTCTCCAAAAAGCCTTGTCCCCTTGGTATGTGAGTGTCTGCCAGCATGGCTTCACAGGCCTGAGCTGTAGGGGCTCTGGGGCTGGTAGCCACCACTGAGGAGGGTGGTGACAACAGCAGGACCTGCTCTTGCCTCCTGCAAAGCTGCTGGGCGTTGGAGCACCCTACACATGTGAGGGGAGAGCCTCTTGAGCTCTGCACCTACCCCATCAGCCCTCGAGGCTGGCTCTAACAGCAAGGGTGAGTCTTGTCTTTCTTACCCTCAGGCCTTTGCCGGGGGATAGGGAACCTTAGTGGCTTGGTTAGGAGTTGAGATGCAATAATGCTGCCAACCCCCCCACCCCACCTTGCTCACAAATCATTTATTTTTCTTCAGTATGTCTGGGACCTCTCAGTTCCTACTGCAGCCTAGTCCTGCTGCAGATGGAGTCTGGCTTCACTGACCACCAACCTCCTAGGCAGAGGAGGACCTGTGCTAGAAAGCCCTGCTGAGCTTTCCTGGGCATCATCCTGCTCCAGAAAGGGCGGCTCAAGGTCATCCTGTGGCACCCTTGGGCCTGAGTTATATGGTGGGGCAGCCCTGGAGGAGCAGTGCTGAGACAGTGGGGCATCTCTTCAGATACCACCTAGCTCTGTGGCCTTGGTGCCAGTGGGTTCTCACCACCACCCATCCATGCCAGTGTACCCTGTGAGGTCCCAGAGGAGAGGACCCGGGGCGGTGGGTGCCCTGGGGAGGGAGGTGTGCAAGGAGCTGCCGAGCAGCGTGGTGTGCTGCTGCACAGAGCCCTGGGCACTCGAGCTCCGCGTGTGGGGAAGTAATTGGAGTAATTAGCTGCCAACGACTTCTCTCCAGTGAACTCCTCCAAGGGAGTAAGCTGGTAATTACTCCAGAATGATTACCTGTGTTTCCAAACTGCCAGAGGCTGGAGATAGCTGCTTTTAGCGGCAGCAGTGGCTGTGAAGGTGGAGGTGAGGCCCCGAAGTGTGCCGTTCCTTGGCTGAGCCTAGGGAGGAGCATGAAGGGTGGGTTTTCTGACCATGACTGCTAACGCAGGCGCCATCTGGGTGGCCCTGAGGCTGGGGCAGACCGTGCCTGGCCGGGGATCCACTGGCACGGCACAGCATGGTGGGTGGCTGCAGGAGAGCCTGGGGCAGCCTCCGTGGTGGCAGGTACCCAGTGCTCTGCAGGGTGGAGGGACCGCTTCTCCTGCTTTCTATCATGCAACTCTCCCCAGACAGGGAGCACTGCATGCCTTGCACCGAGCTGCGGTTGCAGGATGAATCTCCTGGGTGCTGGCCCCCATCCTCCACCACCCCCTTGCAAGACATTTTTGAGGAGCCCTGGTGAAAAGATCCAGGCACGATGGTTTTTCTGCCCTTAGCTGGATGCCTGGGTGTGGCATGGTGGGAAAATAATTCTCATCCTTCTCAGGGGTTTTACAAGTGCCCTTACGTTTCTCCCTCCCCTTGATGGCAGCAGGGCCATGGTGGTCCCCGCCAGTTAGCACTGCCGAAATGGTGGGTGCTCCTTATTTACTGAGGCAGTTTGTGGCTGAGCAGGGTTTAACTGGGGGGGACACGTAGCACTCAACTCGTACCCATCATGCTGCTCTCACGTTGTGCTGGCGGTGGGGGATGAATTTGAGGCAGCCTCAGCTGCTCTGCACCACACTGCTGGCACCAGCCGATAAATCTCTCCCTTTGCATGTGTGGAGCAAGGTTTAGCTCAGGTGCCACCTGCGCTCCCTCACAGGTCGGTGCTTAAAAGCACCAACCCCATCAAAGAAGGAAATGAAAAGTCGATTGAGATGCAGAGGCTGGGGGGGCTGCAAGGCCTGAGAGGAGCAGCCCCCTGCCTGCCTGTGATGTGGGGCTCTGCTGGCACTAATGCACCCCATTCGTGTCTGTGGGAGGGGGGTTGCAGGTGCAGGAGGAGGGCAACGCAGCGCAGCAGAGCCTGCCTGGATGCTGTGCTGTGGGAATAGTTGGGTGTGCCCAAGCAAAGCTTTGAGGCGCTTAACTGGTATGTGTTAGCTCAAGCACCACTTTGCCTCCAGATTTTGCCTAAACAGCTGGTTTGTCAGTGCAAAGAGCGAATAGTGCTGGTCTCAAAAATATCTCAAGGTAGTAAAAGGGTTGGGGTTTGCAATGCAGCTCCTGTGCTTTGCTAGGAGTAGAGATATAGCAGCGGCAGGAGGACAGAAAAGTCAGCGCCACCGAAACTTCAAAACTTCCTGAGCTGACAAGTGCAAAAGCAACACATTATCAAGAACTTGGGGAGGGGAGGAAAGAAGATGAGGAGAAAAAGGAAAAAAGGGATCTTTTGGATCAGCCCCCCGAGTAAGTCTCTGCATAGGTCTGGGCTACAACCCAGCTGTTGGGTCTGGAGTCCTTTTCCTCCTGGTGCCCCCAGGATATTTGGGGGAACCATCTGCCTCTGTCCCAGCCACAACCAGGTCCCTGTTCTCCTACCACCATCTCTGCCTTCTTCCCATGAAAATCCCTCTCTCACGCACCATGGCTGAAAATGTGTCCCGGAGTTCAGCTGTGGCCCACCACTGCCTTGCCATTGTCCTTCACGAATATTTTTGCTGAAACATTTTGCCCTGTGGATCTTCATGTCAGATCCAGGTTTTTCACGCTCCTGCGATGGCTCAGGCCTTTCCCCGGTCCCTGCCTGCTGAGGAGCTCTCTGCCAGTTCCTGCTGGCAAACCCTCATCCCATCTGCCTGTATTTCATCCCATCTTCACCCCTCCTGCCTTCCAGGTGTCCCAGTTTCTTTACTCTTCTTCTGTATTTTCAAACCCTCCTGCTTTTGTCTCATTAGCAAAGGTCACCAAGGCACCCCTCCTTCCTGTACCAACTTGCTAGTGAAAATATGGACAATCAGTCCTTACGTGGATCCTCAAGGATTTTGCCCTCCAGCCCAGCAGGTCTTCTTCTAAAGTATTAATAACCCCTTAAAACCCATCTTAGCTTTCTTGAACCAGCCCCCACCTGACAACTGTCAGTGTTGCTCCGTACCAGGGGTTTGGCCAAGGTCCAGATGCTGCGTTCTCTGCCCTTCCTCTTCTGGAAAACAAGTGAGCTGATGTGTAATGCTAATTTAGCAGTCAATGTCTGGAAAACACTGGAGTCTTGGAGAAAATACTCAGATATGAAAGCACTTCAAGAAGGAAAACTTCCATCTTTCTAGCCTAATACTGTCAAGAGTTTACTGCCTGCACCTAGACTTTGATATATTACTTTGAGGATGGCATTTTGGCAGATACTGCATTTATTTGCATTTCATTTCTCCTTCCCTGGCTTGTTCCTTTGCCCCTCTCCCCATCCCTCCTCCATCGCTTTGGTAACCGCAGCCCTGGGGGAAGGTAGGAGAGCTGCGGCGGGATGGACACCTCCCGCCAAACTCAGATGTCGGCGAATAAATTTTATCTTCCCAGCACTTCTGCAGCTGCGTGAGTCTGGGCAGGGGGCAGGCAGGGAGCCTGCCTGTGCAGCGGGAAGGAGGGTGCTGGCTCTGGATCCCTTGCCCATGGGGCTCTCCCTCAGCTCTCCACGCCAGGACAAGGCAGCCACCTTGCAGGGCTGCGTGTCCCCAAAGGTAGGGTGACCCTCTTGTTTCCATGCCGTTAGGGCTTGTGAGGGGTTAACCCCCGATAACCGGATTTCACATGTCTGTTACACATTCAAATCGCAGATGATACAGATGAATTTAAGCTCTGTGCTTTGGGCAGGGACGTAGTTAAAACCAGAGTTTATGGCCATTTGGTGGTCTGTGGAGCTCTGTAACACTTGTCCAACCACCCACGAAGACACGGACACGTTGCAGAAAGCGTTTTCCTGGTGCGTAGGGGCAGAGCTGTCCTGCTGTGGCCGACTGGCACGCACGAAGGCGTAGCGCAGGCGAAGCACCCCTTGCCTGTGAACCGCAGAGCCACCAGTCCAACTTCACAGCTTCTCCAGGTGAGGTCGAGAGTTTGGTCGCCAGAGGTGATGGTGTAATGCATGCCAGCTTCGGCGAGACACGGTTTGGTCTTGCCTGACATTTTGATTAAGCAACAAGATTGATTTAAAAATTAAGCCAGCAAATGCTGCATTTCCCTTGCAAAGCCTTTGGCTCTGAGATACAGCCCGGGCACCCACGACAGCAAAACCCAGGTCAGCTCAGAGGAGAGGCACATCCCCAAACATCCCTGCGCCTGGACACGACAGGGACGTGGAGGGGGACAGTGGGGAAGGGACGTGCAAGGGTACAGCCCCTCCATGCCGCAGAGGGGACAGAGGAGCGGTGGAGGGTGATGCTAACACCCTCTGGTGCATCGCCCTCACTAAGCATCCCCTCCCATGGCATCACAGCTAGCCCCATAGCTCACCGTGGGCCACGGGGACAGCATCTGCCTTGTCCCCAAGCAAGGCATCCCCACCCAGCGCTCCGTCTCCTCTCAGCACCGCTTGTCCTCCTGCCCCACGGGGACAGCTCGGCCCCACCAGTGTGTTCCTACATGTGTGGCTACCAGAGGCTGTGGGAGAGGGAGCCGGTGTCTGCTTCTGCAGGGAGAGGAGAGGTAATGAGCCTACTGATTTCACAGCAGCTGATGCCTGAGTGATGGCTCTTAATTGGCTTCTCTCTGCAAAAATCCTCTCCCGCCAGCCCCAGGAGAGATGGCATTGCCACAGGCTCTGCCTCCCCCCCCCGCTCTCTCTGCTGCAGGCTGTTTTTGGGGAGCAAAGGGGAAACAATAAGCTAGGGGAAGAGATGCACTGCTAAATGCTGTTAAAAAATTTTTTTGGACAGGAATAGAAAATTTGCCCTGTCTTAGATAATTAGCTATTTCCTTACTGGATGGCTGTAAAGGGAAAATACTTACTGTGCCATTAATTGAGGCGAAGGACTTACTCCACTTTTATTTCCTTGTGTCTCTTTCCTCACCAGCCTCCAGAGGACAGACGGGGGGAGAATCGCGACATTTCTCCCTGACCAGCACTGGCTGCAATCCCACCCCTGCGACAGGCACTGCTCGGAGAGCGCAGCAGGAAGGACACCCCGCATCCCGCCGTGGTGGCTTCCACATCACCCACATCTAGATGACCCTGAGGAGAGGCAGGCTGGCTGGGAGGATGCAGGAGGACCAGCACCCCAGTGGATCCCTTCAGCCAGGGACAGGGTCCCACAGGGGTCTTGTGTCCCCCACAAACCGCACCAGCTTCTTTTCCCTTCTCCTCCATCCCCTTGCCTCATCCCTGTGGGAAAAGGAGCGAGATCCAACACAGCCCCATCCCTGCATCCCCTGTAACCACTCCCCAACCCCGGTGTGCAGCCAGCAGCCCCGTTTTGGCACGCCGCAGCACTTGCCAAGGGGCGAGCAGCGTGAGCAGAGCCGGGGGAAGCAGGCAGCGGTGCACATGCATCAGTCGCTCAGACCTGCGTTGAGGCACCGGTGCTTTTTTCCTTGGCAGCTTTCTCTCTGGCTGCATCCCAGAAGAAGGCAGGATTCAAAGGCCACCCTTGCACTTGGCATGGGCTCCGTCCACCCCATGTTAGCTGCTTCTGAAGAGAAAGGCCCGCCGTGAAGTGCTCACCTTGACGCTGCAGAGGTTATGGAAGGAGCCCAAGCTGGAAGATGACATGTTTTCCAGAGCTGGGAAACCAAAAAGCCCAGCGCACCTCCACCAGTGCTGCCCCATGCTGGTGACTGAGCGAGGAGCATCTTCAGGGCAGGGGAGGGATGGGGGTGATGTTCAGCCGGCCCTGGGGAACAGGGCTAGCTTGGTCCCCAGGGTCAAACACCAAGGGGTGTTTGGGCACAGGCGTGGGGAGAGGGGCAGGGGATGGGCTTTCTGATGTCTTTCTGTGTCTGTCTCTTTGTGTCACTGGCTTAGGGCGAGGGCTGGGGGTGCTGGTGGGGCCACAGGGCCAGGGCAGGGGCATTTGGGGAGCAGTGGGCAGGAGGGCAATGGGACGAGGTGGCTGGGGTCAGGGGTTGCAGGACCCTGTGCTGGGAGCACCAGACAGCACCTGCATTCACAGAGACAGGCACTTGCAGCTGGCAGGAGGGAACTCAGTTGCAAATAGATGTCCTAATTACAGATAATGAATTACTCACTAATAGAGAGGGGGGACTTGTTCTGATATATCAGAGGGGGGACTTGTTCTGATATATCATGGGACTTTTCAGCACCTCTTGTGATTATTTTTTAGAAAGCTCTGGGGTGCGGGGAAGGACAGCATTATTTAACCAACCCTCCCTCCACCCCCAGCTCAGAGAACCCAAAATCCTCCCGCACCATCCTGCAGGAATCCCTCTCCACCACCGCCCCGCTGCATGGGCACAGACCGTCTCTGCAGTCCCGGCCCTTCACATCACCTCCCGCAGCTGCGACGTCCCAGGCCCCCTGCGCTCCCTTCTCCTTTCTGGGCTAGACATGTCGCCAGGTCAGAATTTGAGGCTATTCCTCTTTCACTCCAGATTTCTGAGTATCCCCTGTGGGATCAGGACCATTACGGAGCTCTGCCGTGGGGCTGGGGGTCCTGGGTGGGAGAAGGACCCCTCCTGTGGGAGGACAGGAGAGAGGGGGCAAAGAGTCACCTCTTCCACACCCACCGGTAGGGTTTAGTTTAACATTTACATATTTCTTAGCTCGATCCAATTTCCGGAGCTTGCGTCTTCCCCAACTGCTGCACCTTGTTGCCTTTTTGCTTCCTTCCCTTCTGCTCTGGCGGCTGCAGCAGACGCTGTGAGTCTATAATAAGTTATTCAGCAGCAGTCTCCATGCTGGTCCTCGGATTTCAATTTCCACATGTTTCCCTTCAGGCTGTTTCCAACTAATTTCGCCATTTGCATAATACCCCCCTTAGGGATGCTCTGGCACAGCCCCTTCCCCCTCCCTTTGACAAGATCATCAGGGATTCAGGCTATTAGCAGAAAACACTTTAATTCTGTTGGCCCTTTAGCCCTGTCCTTCCCCATGAGCCTCCAATTCAAAAAAGACAAAGATGTGGGCTGAGGTGCAGGAGGATGGGGTGCGCACGGGGAGTGGGCTGGGGGCCGGGGAAGCCCCTGGAGGAAACCAGCTGGAAGAACTACAAATTCACAGCAAATGCAGTTTCTCATTGCCCATTCTGGTCCAGCAGCCCCAACAGTTTCGTCTGGACCAGAATCAACGGGGAGCCTCCCACCCCTGCCCCCAGCTGGGGGTGCTCAAGGTGGGGAGGGCTTTAGCTGGGATGGCACCAAGCTGGGGGGTGGTGGGTCCGGTCGCCCCTGCTGCATGGGCACCCACGGATGTTCCCTCTCCTGAAAGACTGCTCCTCTCCTGCTCAGTTATTTGGAGGGACAGATGCCCAGGAAGGCTGAGCACTGGGAGAGGGGAGTGGAAACCATCCCTCAGCTGCTGGACGAGGGTGATCCTCATCTCTCCTCTCTAAGGCACCTCATCTCTTCTGGACACCCCAGTCCTTCCCTGCAAATTCTGACTGTCTCTGTCCACCACCAGAAGCCAGACCTGCTTATTCCCTCCTGATGTTCGTATTTTTCTGCCCCAACTTGAGCAGATTTTATTTTATGGTTCCACCACACGCAGAGCTGCCTGAACATACACAATGCTCCAGCCTCTCTCTCTCTCCCTCTAATTCTTGTCCACCTATACATGGCAGAAAGCCTACATCACCATCCTGCTCCCAGCGCTAGCTGCTCGCTGTGATCTACATCGCAGTACATCTCCCTCTGAGTTGCCCAGACACCAGCTGGACTGTAACTTCCTTCGGGAACTGCATAAACACCTCCAGGTTTAAGTGAGCTCATCACTCCTGCAAAGCTCACCTCTTCCCTAGCCAGCTCCATATCCTTATAAACAGCCTTTTTTTCTTGCTTTATTTTTTAGCTCTTCCATGTTATAAAACGTAATGGGAACTTTCAGACCAGCTTCTGAACAGGTCTCTGATGTGCTTCTCTCTTTTATGGCTCAAGTACAACAGCAATCGCAGACATTAACATGCTTCTTTAGGATGAAATGTACATTTGAATGGCACCCAGCTCGAGCAACATGCTGCGCCTCTTGCAGAGCCGGCTGCCGCCCACCCAGAAACCCTGGGGAGGGGGTGATGGGTGCCCAGAGTCTGCCTGCAGCCCCCTGCACAAGGGGGAAGGAGGTGGCAGGGGAGCCATGGCTGGGGCGAGGGAGGGTCAGGGTGGATGCTGGGGACGGGGGTGAGGCAGGGCCTTGTAACGCCAGCCCTTTGGGGCAGCCATTGCCTTCACACCCACCGCTGAAGAGCTTGATGTGTCACTGACAATATACGAATTAGTGAAAGATGTAAGTGGGGATGTGTGGGATTTCCTTGTCAGCAGAGGCTTTTGGATGGATGGATGGATGGATGGATGGATGGATGGATGGATAGATGGGAGGGATACCCCTCTCCGAGGCATGGGGAGAAGTGAGTTGGAGTCACCCATGTGTCTCGGGCTCCCTCCAAGTCTTCGCCCTCTCTGGATCTCGTACCCTCGCAAACAGCACTCCCACCCCACGCTCTGCATGTCATGTCAGCCTTTTATTTCCATCCCTCTTTGTGTGCAAGGCCCTGACCTAGTGCCAAGAGTGGAGTCCTTCAGGCCGCCACCCCTCCCAGGTCGTTTCTTGGGTGGAAGTTGCCATTGCAAATCTTTTCAGGGCCCAGCACTGTGGGATGCCAACCTTACAGGGACTCCGACTTGCAGTTATTGTGACAGTGATTATCAACGTGGAGAAAACTTTGTTGTCTTTGCCAGCTTGCTCCAATGATAGGAGTGACGGTGTGCGACCACCAGCCTGCCTTCCTCCTTGTTTCTTGCCTGGGATGGGCCAGTGACTGGGATGTCCCCTGGATCAGGGGTCTGTCTATAGAAGGATGTGGAAAGCATGCCCTTCGGTCATGTCCATGCTGTGTCCTCCTACTTCGCTGCAGCTGAGGGGCCAGGTGCCACTCCGTGGCACTGAAATGAGAATGTTGTCCCCATCATGTGAGTCTGGAGACCTCACCAGGACTCCAGCCTCCCCGGGCCATTCCCCGGCGCCGTATCACCTCTCCTCCCTGCATGCCCCCTTCATGGGCCAAGCCTGGGCACCACCAGTGGATCTCCTGGCTGTGGGGCTGGGAGGGGAAGCCATGGCCCTGGAGTAGCGGTGATGGCACCAACCTAGCAGCAGCACACAGCATTTCTCCTGCACATCTTCCAGCAGGCAGATGTGCTCCTCCTGGTCCCAGTGGCCAGGCCGGTGCCCAGTTCCCTGCTGTCGGATGGTGGGACCCCACAGCCTCGGGGAGAATGGGAGTCTACTGTTTGTCTGAAAGGGGAAAGAGCCTGCGCCAGGCATCCACGCCGGGGTCCTGCCACGCAAGCAGCCCTTGCAGGCACTGGCGCTCTGTGCTCCGCAGGAAAGCTTGATCCCAGGAGGGCCGGCAGCCGGGAACGGCACTGATGTGCGGCTGGCAGCTATACGTGGCCCCCTTTGGAGAGATAAGCGATCAGCGCTACCACCACCCCGACGTACACTCCTGTGCCGATGGTTATGGAGAGCGCGGCGAGGAAGAGAGCCCGTCGGGAAGCTGAACTGGCCAGATGGAAATCTCCTTTGGAGACAGCCTTGCTGGTCTGGAAGGAGAAGAAACGCTCGTTGCTCACAGCCCTGCCAACCTGACTGTTAGCCTACACGCAGCCATTTCACCGCTGAGCCAGCCCCCCTTCCCCGGCCACTGCAGCCCATAAAGGCTTCCCTGAGTGCTCAGGGCACATTCAGAGCTACTCTTTGTATTACCTACTATTTGTGTTGCCATGTGGAGATCAGGGCACCCACTGTGCACAGACACCGAATAAAGAGATGGTCCTTGCCTCAGTGAGTGAACAAAGTGGTAGTTACAGCAAATGGAGCTAAATTTAAATTGCGCCAGGTACCTCATCACATGGGGAGTGCACCATGCTACCCTGCACCACGTGGAAAAATGTGAAATCAGCCACTCCTCAGGGTTGTAAACAGTTAAAGCTTCCCCTGCCTCTCACCGCCTCTGTGCCAGGTACTCATGTTATAAACTTTTCCATTTCTATCATACTGATTTAACTTCTTAATGCCTCCCCCCCATCTATTCTTGGTACAGCAGCATCTATGCAAACGTAGAGTAAATCCCCTGGCTCTGCATGAATTATTCTGGGTCAACAGCGACGGGAGTGATCCCAGGCTCTGGGCTAAGCCCTCAAGAAGGCAGCAGCTCCTCTGAGCTGGTGCAGCCTGAGGGCTACCACCCTCTCCAGCCTCTGCCAGCCCGGCGTCAGCTCACACAGCTTAGCCAATGTGTGTCAGAAACAAGAGCAATGGGGGAGCTGTAGTGTGATATGAAGACCAGGCTCCCTGTTGAGTCCAGTCTCCAGAGCAGCCTGACTCCCAGGCCATGAGGTGCCGCGGACTGGGCCATGCCATAGGACCTCCGCGCTGGAGAATGGGAGGCCAGGTGGGAAAATGCCATTTTCCTGAGCCTGGGTGGAGGATGAGAGCTTGGGCAAGGATCCAAGTTCCCTAAATAAGACCTGAAAGAACCAAAGGAAAAGCGTGACCTCGAGTAACCCCCACAAGAGCTGGAGGGCTTGCAACCCCATAGCAGTTGCAGAGGCATCCAGGAGCCAGGAGCACCCTTTGCCTCAGCCCTCAGGGGCTTAGACATGGCATAGAGACAAGCCTTAGAGCCAGAAAGGTGCCCGGTCCCATCCGAGGGCTGCTGTGGCTTGCAGGACCCTTGCTCCCACGCTCAGTGCATGCAGGCAAGCAAAGGGATCTCTTACCCCTTGGGAGAAGTAGAAGGCAGCAATTCCCAGGGGCCAGAAGCAGCACAGCATGGAGAAAAGGGCCAAGCCCAGGTGGTCCCGGGGGGGAAGCATCAGGAAATGATCCTCACTTTCGCTGTCGCTGGAGGAGTCGCTCTGCAAAACCAGATGGATTCAGCACATGCCCACCTCCCCGTTCCACCCCGAGGGCTGCGTCTCAGCCCCTCTCTTCCCAGCTCCTGCTCTCTCCTGGCCCCACCGCATATTCTCACACGTTTCCCACCTGCAAGTTCAAGGAGTGAGTTTCAAAAAACATTTTAGCCTCCTCTGCCTGGTTTGATGAGAAAAAAATGTAGCTCAGCAAATTCAGGAGCGGAGTGGATTCTCGGCTCTCTGCCAGAGCAAATGCTGAGCTTGCTTGCTGGGGGTCTGGGATTTCCCTGGGAGATAGATAGTCTTAAACTGAAATATCTTGAGCTTTGGCAGAACTGTCTGTTTGTCAGCTTAAACAAACTTAAACAAAGTGCCTTATCCCCGTTAGGGACTAGGAGATCGATATGCTGCTAAACTAAATTAGCAAGTGAGGGAAAGCGGTTGAATTGGAGCCTCCATCACAGGGGCGACGTGTCCTGTCCCCTCAGCGAGCGCGTGGCTCGGAGCGGCTGCGGTCAGCCCTCCTGCCTTTGGGCACTGCTCGGCCAGCCACAGACCAGCCTGGAAGCGACGTGTCTTGGTGGGGAAGGCATGCAGAGGTGGGGACACCCCTGCTGCCATCTGAAAAGGCCCTGTCACCGGCAGCGAAAGCAGCAGAGCTGTGCTGGGCCATCAGACGTCAGCTCCAGCAGGCTCCAGGGACACACTCCCACCTCTCAAGGTCCTGGACAATGCTCCCAGCCTCTGCACTGCTACTCGAGCTGTGGTGGGGCACAGAGCACAGCACAAGGCTGCTTTGCCAGCGCTCACACTTCTTTTGCAAGATTCATCCTGTCTTGATATATAAAACTTTCTGTCGGCTGCTGCCGTCAGGCATGTGAATTTTGCTGTTATGCAAGGACTGCTGTTGCCCGTTAGCTCGAGTGGCGGCAGACTGCCCTTGTCAAAGGGTCCCCATATCCCAAGGGTCCTGCAGCGACGGTCCCACCTCCCCTTCACTCCCAGCAGGCATGCAGCCTGGCTGCCCTCAGCCAAGCTGACCTCCTGCTGAGGTCTGCGGTGAGGAAAAGGGAGCAGAAATGATAAAGCAAAAGAAGAAATATTGGGTGCACAGGGAGGGGCTGGTGAGGCAGGAGATGGTAGGGTCTTGGGGGGCAGCTCTGGGGAAAGCAGGGAGAATAAATGACCAAGAATATGGGCCGATGGCCAGAGTTACCAGAGGAGGAGTTTGGTGCCATCCCACTTGGCAAAGCTTACCTCATACTCCTGGAGCTCCTCTTCCTCCACCTCGTAGGACACGGTTTGGATGCGGATGTCACTCTCTACCAGGCAGGACCCTTGCACCTCGTGCCTGTCGGGACCTTCAGAAGGAGCCTCTTTGCTTTCTGTAAAAGTGGTCTCGCAGTTTTCCGTCTTGCTGTCCTTGGCCTTGAGAGTGGTCTCATCCTTCACGAGGATGAAATTGGGGCCGTACAAGGCTTCAACAGCCAGCTGCAGGGAACTGGCATCCAGCAGCTGGTGAGTCCTGGCACTGCCAGTGTTTTGGAAGATGTAGGAATACAGTTTCCCTTGGCAGCGATGACTGGGGTAGTCCTGGCTGTGATGCTGGTGGTAAGAATAGCTGCTGTGAAGGTGCCCATTGGCCTTGGCCAAGAGCGGGTTTTGGAGCTCACGCACGCTCTCCATGCTGCTGGCGGTGGGCGGGGGGAGTGATCCTGCGGGAGCAGAGAGAGTGGGAGGGAGGATGCTGTTATCTCAGCAAGGCAAGGGAGCAGAAAAGCCTCTCGCCTGTGCGGAGCCGATGTCAAGACAAGGCTAGTGGGAACAGAAAGATTTGGCTATGCTGGAGAAAACAAGAGCCCTCCCCCCCCTCTCCACGGCTTAAATGCTATCTCAGCAAACCGAGCATCTCCTCATCTCTCCCCAGCTGGTAGTAAGATAAGGATGCAGCCCTGCAACAAGATGATCTGATTCAGGCTGGATTAAGATGAGGATTTGCTGTATCTATAATGCATCTTGAGATGGCCACGTGCAGCCTGACAGGAAAGGACCTATTGAATCTTTTTTGCTGGTTCATGTGTGCTGTGACAAAGCCTAACAGACAGCACGTAAGTAGATAAGATGCTGACAGTCACTTGAGGGGCTTCCCTGTCTCCCCAAAGTGGAGGGTCGCATGGTGAGTTACAGCCCTCCAGGCATTACACATGCACCTAACCAGCTTTCAAGCACCCAGGAGATTTTCTAGGGCTCATTCAAGGCTGAGCTGCGGCTGGGGCGAGAGTAGCTAGGCATCGAGAGAAGCCAGGAGGCTGCTGTGAAGACATGGAGGTGGTATTTAGGCTGGGCTGGGGAGTGTCGGATGCTCAGACGGCTGTGTGGAGGAATGGAGGGATGGGGAGGTTAAAGAGGAGACACTACGGAGCTTGGTCCGCATTGAAATTACGGCAATTTAAGTAAACGGCCCGTCACATCAAACCTCCGTTTAAACCAGCTCCACCCCTGGGTACAGCTGGCAGCCGCGCAGCCCTGGCTCTGGGCCACCGGCTTCAGAAAATGCCGAGTCCAAAGAGGATCCTCAGCTACAAATGTCGAGCTGGGTTTCTTCCTCAGGAAAATTCACCTCCCTTCCCTGCCTCCATTTCAGAGTGCTGAAATCTTGTGCTGCTTTTTTTTTTGCATGAACATTTCCGAGATTAAATTTTCAACCCCTTTTCTTTAGAGGAGCATTTGCTATTTTGGCTTCCCAACCCACCTTGGCTCAAAGAAAACGTGTAGTGAAATATCAGCGCTCCCCAGGAGAGAGAAACAATTACTTCGCGCTCTTCAGTACCTGAGCCCGTGTTTTACAGCTGTTCTCTAGCACGTTCCCAGCTCCTAAAACATGACACCTAATTGCCTTGCAACCCCAAATGTTCCTGTCCTCCTTAGAGACCTCTGTCACTGCCTCCTCTGTAGGATGCTGTGTAGCAGAGACACGCTTCCACTGCTATAGGGTTCCCCGAGGTGCGGTACGCTTTCTGATAGAAAGCACAACACCTTGGGTTTAAATCTGTCGTCAAGAAGAACACACAAATGAAGAAGTTGGAGTTGAAGACTCCAGAGAGTGAAAAGCCCAAGTGCTCCCATCCTCTTGGCCAAACTCTGCCATACCGCACAGGTTTGAGTGCCATACCTGGTTTTAAATGGCCCTGTCGATGGGCTTTGTTCTGGCAGCAGTCGTCACGTTTTGGAAAGCCGCTCAGCAAAATGGAGCCATTCAAAAGCACTCCCGTGCTGCTAAAATTCTGCACGTTTTGGTGAATGCCCTCCACTTCTCACTCCCAAAACCAATCTCCGCTTTCTGCAGTCTCCCACCTTACTAATAAAGCCTGTAATGGCTCGTGCGGCAGATGGCCGCTAAGTATTTTCAAAATATTTAAGAGAGATGCATATTTGTAGCACAGACGGTTTTATTTCCTGCACAGACCCAAAGAAGCAGAAAGCTTCATCCCCATTTTCAGGCAAGGAAAGCACAAACCTCTTCTTTGCTTACCTCAACATGCAAACTAGATTTCCAATAACATTCCTTGCTTTTTAACGAAACAGGAAGGAGAGATCAGTCACTGAGTGTCCTTTGAGAGCAGCAGCCCAAGCAGGAGCAGAAGCCCAGCTCTACCAAAAGAAAGTTGATGGTAGTGCATCCCCGCTTCATCTCCATAAATGTTTCTGGCAGTAAGCTAGGGTAGGGAGGGATGGGATTTTGCTGGGAGCTGCCGGAGGGAGCCGGCTCCAAACACGCTGAGAAACACTGGCAGACGGGCTGCGGGCAGGCTGCCGGCCGCCGGGCAGCGAGTGCTGCCTGCGTGGAGGTTGCTGCTCTGCTCGCTTTAGGTCCTCAGCAGCAGGTTAGAGGAGGGGGAGAGCTGTGCTGCAAAGCCGTATGGTCACAGCAGCAAGCGCTGGGAAACACTCAGAGCATTGTGGGGGGGGAGAAGGGAAAGGAGCCAGGAGGAACTGGCAACCTAAAAGGTAGCTTGGGAGGCAGCAGGTGTCACAGACTGGGGTGGGAAGAGTGTGTCTATGCAGCGGGACTGCTGCCGGACACGGACTCTGCTGACTTTGGGTATCCTAAAGGATGCTGAAGGGGCTGGCTGGTGGGGGCTGGCTGACCTGGGCTGAGGGGAAGAGGCAGGGAGGGCTTGCAGGTAGCAAATATGCCAGGGTGAACACACCATGGAAGAGTAATGGTGTGGGTAGCAAAAGAAACAGCAGGAAAATACTGCTGAAGCATGAGGAAGTCTCTGATGATCTGGGCTGGGCAGAACTGAAGGCTTTGGCCCGGGGGAACAGGGGCAGCCCAAACCTCTCTGGTAGCTCAAACTGCCCTGGAGCCAGCCTGAGACAGTGCCAGGACCTCAGAGGCTGCTGCACTGCACAAAGCATGGGTGCACAAGCCCACGGCCCACGAGCCCGGGGCAGAGTCTGCTTTCAGGACAGGGCAGGGCTATAGCTAGAACATTTTAGTCCGTGTTAATGTCTGTGGCTCTTGTACACTCCGATATTACAAAAGATTTACCTGTACTCCACTCTCTTTTCCCTGTTGCCTTCCTCTCTCGGAAGCTGGGGAGAATGCTTTCCCTGGGAGCAGGATGGGGCGATAACAGGGCTGCTGGGACGAGGAGGAAAGTGCAGCAGGAGATATCTCTGCGCTTCTCATATACACGCAAAGGGACCACCAAGCGCAGCCCTAGCACCCAGTCCCGGCATTTGTCATCAGTGGGGAGGGGACGCCGAGGGCCAGCGTCACAGCGTGCCTACGGCAGCGTGCTCAGCCCTGCTGGAAAGCAGCCAGGCTGAAAGCTCCCTCTCTGCTAGCTGATGTGAAGAGTCCCAGCGCTGGAGGGTTTAGAGATGCTTCCCACTCCTTAGTCACCAAGATCACTGCATCGCATAGAGACCGCGCTTGTGTGAGCAAGCTGAACGGTCTGGGTTTGCAGGTGGGGAGGAGGGCCACCAAACTGCTAGAGATGGTACTAGAGAGGGATGGCCGGAAGGGTGAGGACCAGCCCTGCGTGCACAAGCACAGGGAAGGACAGAGCCAAGCCATCTCTGCCATTGCCCCCAAACGCCATTTGGCTTATCTGAATCCTACAGTGAATTTAGCCACACGGGGACTTAATAAAGTAAGCCTGGTAATAAAGCAAGCCTAGCAATAAAGTAAGCTTGGTAATAACCAGGCTTGAGGGAAGAGGAATGAAGCCAGCAGATGAAAGCAAGGAAGCTGTAAAAGACAAAATTGATGAAGAGTGGGCCATTCTCCGTCCTCGTTACCAGCATGACTGGTTAGCATGTATATCCATGAGCCCCACGGGGCTAGTCAGGGCAGTACGGGCAGCAGGTAACAGCGGCCAGGTGCTGTTAGGGGCACAGGGAGGATGCACGCATACAAGGGTACGTGCACAGCACGAGTCCGGGGGAAGGGCACACCTGGGAGGAGGCAGACTCCAGCGCCCTGACTGAGCCGGACTGTTGCTGCAGCCCTACCACCGAGGCTAACGGCTGCTGGCTTCCTAACGAACGGCCTCTGCCCCCGCACGGCTGCTCCCGTAACCACGTGTTGGGGCAGGGCCCCCCACGCTCTCCAGGCCAGCTGCAGCGTTCCCCAGTGGAGTGGGAAATGCAGAACTGTGTTGTGTACTCTTCAGGTGAGTGCTGGATAAAAGGAGCCAAAATAAGGCAGGAAAACAAAGAGGTAGCAGATTTAGCTTTGTGCTTCACGGATCTCACCTCCACACCGTATCCCCCGGGGCATCCAGGTCCCCTCGGGAGCATCCCGAGTGTTTGCCCCCCAACACGAGAGGTGGTCAGGTCGCTGGCCACCCCCGCCGGCAGCAGCGCAGCCCTCAGAGGGACCCTCGGCACAGATGCGGACTATGATAAGCCCAGTTAATGATGAATTAAGTAGCTGTTCCAGGAATCAATCATCATTTAATTGCCCTGTCAAGCAAACACTCTGCCTTGCTTCCTGGGCTCATTAGCGGGTTGCAACCACGTTGCACGTCCCCAGGCTCCCGAGTGAGAAGGTTAGCCCACCCTGGCCAAAGGCTTTCCCCTTCAGGACAGCACCCACGGAGGCTCGTGCCCTCGGGGAGCGGGGTCCCACTGCGCTGCCGCGCTCTTGCTGGTCCGAGGGCAGGGCACAGCGTGAACGCCTGTTCCTCACCCGGCTGTCGGGAACCAGCGTCACGGCCAGGTACAGCTGCCATAGCCCCAGGACAGAGGTGGGCCCGCTCCTGATGGAGCAGGAAAGTGCAGGAGATGTGGCTAGCACGCTTCCCAGAGCCCCAGCCCTCCTGGAAGCTCTCAGGAGGTGCTTTGGGGCTTCTAGGCAGAGGCCCAAGTCCTGCCAGGGCACAGTACCTCTGCCTCCGGCCACTCCAGCTTGTGATTCTGCCCAAGGGAAAACCATCTCGCAAAGGCTGCTGAGAAGCAAAAGCAGAGCATCGCAGGGAGGGAAGCTGGCATTCTGGAGAGGGAATGTGGGGAGGAAGGAAGGGCTGTGAGGGTTCGTGGACAACGTGTCTGGCAGGGGCAGACCAAGCCCTCTCTCAGCCCTAGGAGACCGCACTGCAGCGCGGATACCTGCCACGTCCCAGCCCTGAGCTCTGCAGGGTGAAGCACAGCTCGCGGGGAGAGGGGAGCGCTTTCATCAGCCCTGCAGACATGGCTGCAGAAAGCAGTCATGCTCTGGCCAACACACACGCCATGCTGCAGGTGCTCATCTCCACGCCGCTGCTCCTGCCTCGGCCACAGAACTGGCGTGCAGGGTGGGGGGACTGCTCACCCCTGGGGTGTGACAAAGCCTTCTCCGGTCCCAGGAAGGGTTGCTATGGCAGAAGCATCACGTGAGGAGGTGGCCAGGGGGTGGAAAGGGCAGGAGGGTGGGCGTGGGGGAGGGAGCTCTTGGCGGGGAGCAGCAGGGGAGGGTGATGGGGCATGACAGCCCCAGTGGCGCTGGCAGAGGTGGCACGCAGAGAAGCAAAGGGGCACGGTCGGGGCAGCAGTGGGAAAGGAAACGGTGGGCAAGAGGCACGGGGTGGGGGAAGCAAAGCGACACTTGAGCCAGGAAGAGAGCTGGGCCCTGGCCACTGGGATGGAGAAGAAAGGGACTGTGGAGCTGGTGGAGGGGAAAGAGTTGGTGAGGACCAGGGGGGAAGGAAGAAGGTGACACAGAGCCCATGGACATGGATTAGAGGGAGGGTAGCTGAGGCATTCGTGATGTAGAGCATCTAATTCACAACTTCGATGCAGCCTGTTTGATAGAGCTGGAAAGGAGTGAATAAAGCACTTGTTCTGATCTCCTGACAGGTAGAGAGCCAGTGCCTCGGCCACGGGCTCCTGGCTCCAACAGAGACTAAATTGCTCTGCGAATTGGGATGCGATGGGCTGCTTTTCATGGTTCGCAAGTCAAATTGTGCAATTTCCAGGTGGAAATCGAGTCTTTATTCTCCCTGATAAAATGTTGCTCTGCAGCAGCGTTTCGACCCAGCTGCGCTTAGAGCTGAGGCGCTGCTCCTAATGGTAAGGAACAGCAAATCCACCCCCGGGACTGGCAGGGAAGAGCTGGGCTGCTTCTGGAGGTGCCATGCCAGGGGCTCTGCAGGGCTGTGGGCTCCCCCACCGCCCCATCCCCAGCCCCAGTGCCCGACACGCTGCCTGTGAGCAACATCAGGGGAGCAGCGTGAGCTCCGCCGCCTCCAAACACTAGGAATCACGCTCCTAACACAACCCCAATCGGGGAGCGCCCGCAAGCAGCCCGCGCCCTGCTGCTGTCTGTGGCACTGGGGTCTGCGGGGCTGGCAGGGGGCTTGTGGCCTGCTGTCACCGCATCCCCCACCCCTGGCCGGGTACCGCACCAGCCCGGGGCCGTGGGGGGACCCCACAGCTCCTGCCCAGCCACAGTCTGCCCCTGCTGGCCGAGCATCCCCGGGGGCCGGCACAGCCGCCCCAACACCCCAATGCCAGCAGGACGTGCCCTGGTGGGATGCACCCCTCCGAGCCCTCCACTCGAGGCAGAGCGGGAAAGGGCTCACTGAGCTGGCAAGCGAGGAAGGAGGAAGCATGGAGGGCGATGGTAATAAAACACATGGTTGTGTGGGTGGCTAGGTGTATAATTAGCAGGTTTGGGCTCTCTCAGCATCCTTTTTTTAGCTGGAGACACAAACAAGTAAATAAGTTGGCTGTCAGGAGCTTCCGCAGGCTGTCCTGGGTGTGGGTCTCCCGGGTGTATTGGATCGGGGAGGAGAGGGGGCAACACAGGGGGGGCTGCTCCTGGGGGCTGCCCTGGTGCTGGGGGGCAGCAGGGTGGCCGTCGGGCGGCCAGCTGAGGTGGAGCAGAGCGATGACCTGGCTGGCAGCGTTGTGCCGGGGACGTAACCCAGAATGGGAAAGCTCTGGAGGTGCCAACAGTCACGCTGGGGCTGTCTTCTCAGCCCTGGGGCGCTCCAGCCAGCTTGGCACCCGAACAGCCTTCAGCCCTGCAGCACCCTCAACAACTAGCCCTAGCGACGGGCTTTAAATGGGCACATGATGCCAACCAAGATTGACTGATAGCTCTCACTGGAGGCTTCTTCACAATCCTGTTTGAGGACCCAGGAGGGTTGATGGGAGGCAGTGGGGGTCAGGGCGATGACTCCCAGACAGGGAGGCTGCAGGGGCTGTCCCTCAGCATCTCCAGCCCTTTGAGGCACCAGGCAGCAAGATGAGCTTGGGAGGCCGTCAGGCTCTGACTGCTCATCTCAGCCACAGCATGCCAGCCCAGGGACAGGAGAGAGGGAGATCCCCTGTCTGCTGCCGCATCCAAATCACTGGTCTGGAGAAACATGAGCTCAGACCGGGAGGTTCAACCTCCTCTTCCTCAGCTCAGGACTGCCCTAAGGAAATACCCTAAGGCTGCTACACTGGAAGCTGTCTGGACAGAGGGGTGTTGGCACCCTACTCTCAGCACAGAAAGCCTGCTTAGGAAAGTCCACGCCTGTAGAGCTACCTGGAGCAAAACTCACTGACCCCTGGGCTCTGGGAAACATGAACGCTTCCAGCACAGGGGCAGCCCCATCCCTCGCCGAGACCAGGCTGCCGTCCCAGGGTGCCCATATGGACACCAAACCCGTGCTGTCAGGAGCATCTCACAGAGGTCCCCCAGGATGTGTTTATTACCAGCATGTTCTTGCTGCTGCTGAAAGATGCACAGAAGGTCGTGCTTGTGGATTGCAAGTTTGTTCATGGATGATTTTCCTACGCTAATCGTTACAGTCCCCATTTTCACATCTGGTTTTCTCCATTGCTATTTACACCCAGTATTAAACTGAACCTAGTGGGTATCCTAGACGGCTCCACATGCTTCTCCTCGCTTCCCCTGTTTCACCCATATGCTTTGCTCCAGTCCCAGCATCTCTACTTCAAGGCTCTTCTCCTTGAAGAAGTCCATGAAGTCCCACAGGCCACTGTCCCTTCATGGTTGGTGTTGCCCCGGGACCCTGCACCCCATCCTCCCCACTGCTCCCTCCCCATAGATGGCTCTGGGCTGCCTGATCCCATGGCACAAGGTGAGCATCACCCATGGGGAGCAGTGATACCATGTGCTGGAGCAGACCCGTCCCCCGCGCTTCCCTCTGGGACCAGTCCTGAGCCCCTCAGCCCTCCAGCCCAGCCTGGCCCAGAGCTGTGCCCTGGGCCCGCACCCCAGGGATGCTCCCCCTGACACAGCCTGTCACCAGCACAGAAGTGACAGAAGGACCCAGCTTTCTTCCAGGTCAGAGACCCACACTGTCTGAGACCAAGATGAGGATGGGGACGTAGCACGCGGTTGGCAGCCGGCATCGGGGGGGACAGCGATGTCCTCCCCTTCGCAGCTGTGCCTTGCTGATAGAGCAGCTCAGCTGCAGCACTTAACTCCATCCTCACATCTCTCTGCAAATCCCTCTCCTATCAATTGAAGCTGGCAATGTAAAGCGGCTGTTAAGGACTGCTCATTTGTCTCTGTTTAAAACATATCCATACTCAAATGATTCATAACCACCCTGGAGGCTACCGCATACCGGCACCCTCCTTTCCCCACCACCCTGTTTATTTTATCCACCGTATGCCTACCTTCAGCTCAGGGCTATTTCTACTTTGCTTACCGTGGCCTGATTCTCCTGGGGATTCACACAGTTCCTCTACAGTTCAGATGTTTAATTCATTTGCCAATGATTTGCTCTCTCTTTAAAACCAAACCTACACTGTGGACACGACACCTTTCTAGCTTATTTTTCCAAACCCTAAGTTTCCAAACACAGCCTGTATTTACCAGCAGTAAGCTGATCTCCTCTTCCAGCAAATAAGTGGATTGCTCTCTTCCCACTCTGGCCAACATCCGCAGCCTGAGACAAACTTCAAGGTGTTAAATTATTACCCAGGTCAAACAGGTGCAATACAAACCAGATGTTGAGCCTCTCTTTAATATTTGTTACTGTCAAAGAAATTGAACCCCCGGGTGGAGACGTGCCCTCTGTGTCTAAGGAGGCACAGTTCACGCTGGCAGGAGCTACAGGAGAGGTTTATTCTGTCTTCAGGCATACAGCGAGAGGAAAGGCAGCAGCTGCCCCCGGCCTTCCCATGGCTCTCGTCCGTCCTACAGTCCCAGGGGGCCAGGAGGATGATGCTAAATTATCTTCTGTATGGTATGGAAAGAGATGCTATGAAACAATGTCACATTTTCATGCCCTGTCAAGTCCTGACCATGCCTGGCTGAGGGGCACTCTGGGCTGCTCCTGCCTCTGACATCTGGATGCTTTCCCTCTCTCCCTGGCCCCTTTCTCCTCCCTGCCCACATCACCGCTGGATTTAGACCGGCGCTTCCCAGGACTGAGCTCAGGCTGCTGCTTGCGCCCGTCCGGTGTCGCGGAGTGTCGCAGGAGGTGGCTCTGCTTGGGGTGAGCAGCACCGGTGGTCCCGCAGGGGCTGAGCAAGGACATCCCGCTCACTTCGTTTCCCTGCTGCGTGGGGATGAGCCCCAGCACCCTCCGCCTTGCCCTGCCCTCCCACCTTGGAGGCTGGGAGGGTTTGCAGAGAAACCTCTGCCCAGCCCAGGAGCAGCACGGCCACGGCCGCCACACACGGCGTCGCATCTCTGAGCTGGCGCACGTGTGCCCCGGCCCGATTTCTCAGGCCAACAGTTGAGTCTCCAGACGTACAGCTTGGAGACCGATGCTGTGACAGGCTCTGCTTTTCAAAAGATATCTGAAGTGTTTCACTCAATAACGACGCTGGTTGAAGCGATGCACCTGAAAAATGCTGGAGATCAGCAGAGCCTCCCCTTCCAGGCTGAGCAAAGCGTTTGGGCTGGTTTGCTGCCTTTTTCACTTGACAGAGTGAGAAGCAGCAACAGAAAGACAATTTGAAGGAAATCTGTAACAGACTTTTTTTTTCCCTCTCTAATGCTGTGGCCTGGCCCTTCAGCCAGAAAAGTCGATCATTTGCCCATCTCTAATTCTACAGAATTAGAGGCTGAAGACCTTGCTTGAAATTACCCCCTGAAAGCGGCAGCAGAGCCGCATCCTGCGAGCGGTGCCTGGCAGTCCCAGGCTCAGGGACAGGCCTTTAGAAAACAGGCAGGGAAGAGCCAAAATCTGCCCGATTCAGAGACCATGCTTGCAAGCGAGCTGCAAAACAATTCCAAGCACAGATATTAAACAGGAGGGAGGGCGATGAAGGGGTAAGAGAGACTCGGGGAAGGGGTACTGTGTGTCAGTGTCTGGGGTCTAATGCTGATAGGGACAGGGTGGCACTAGGGCCACCCAGCAAGGAAGGCAGCGGGCAGGAAGGGCAGAGCTTCGGGCTGCCCGCTGAGGTCGAGGATGCTCCTGGGAAGCTGTGAGCACATCCCACCCCACGCAGCGGGGCCGTGGAGGGGGCAGCCAAACCACGAGGGCCTGAAGCGCCCACGGCCGCATCGGGGGGCCATTCCGCACAGCCCGCAGGCTGCTCCACCACAGGCTGCGGGGCCGAGCAGGACTGGCCCCTCCAGGGCTTGCTCCGTCAAGCTTGCAGGTGGCAGAGGGGGATTTTAATGGGTAAGTTTTTGCCATGCGTTTGGTCACCTCTCTGCAAGCAAAGATGACATCCGCAGGCTGGGCTGAGGGCAGCGAGGGGTCGGGTACCGCACAAAAGCAGGGATCCGGTGTACAAATTCACGGCGCCGGAGCTGCAGCAAATTACTCATTCTTTAACAATGGTGTTCGTTACCTGCCTCTGATGGTGGTTCAGGGAGCCGAAGCGGAGCGGATTCAGCTCCCCAAAGCTTTAGCTCTGCCAGCCATTTTCATGACACAAGAAACTTTTGCCGGAAAAATGCAGTCACTACATTTTGGCTTGGGTAATTCCTTCTCCTGACAGCCTACAAAGTAACCAGCTATTATCCTCCAGAGACCAAGGCTTTTTTTCTCCTGGTGCGTTGCAGGCAGGCTCAGACCCCACTCCTTTGGTTATCCCCGGTATTTACACAGCACTACCTTCCTCCCAGGAAAAAGGTTTCTGCTGGTGGCAGATCCCAAGCTGATGAAAAGGGAAATTATTTTTTTCAGAAGCAAAGCAGGCAGCCCAATAAAGCGGGTTTGGGGAGAGCAGCACGGCTTTTGCGAAACCCGCAGCAGCTTCGGAGAAGGAATTATAAACAGGCACTGGGCAGAGGCGGAAAGCGCTTCTCGTCGAAACTCCTGAACGTGCAGCTCTTCCCCCAGACACAAGCCAAGTCCGGAGGGCTACAGGGAGACGGTGCTGCTCAGGGGAGTTGGCTCCTCGGCACCGCTCGTAGCACTGGCAGCAGCCCTCTCAGCTGAGGTCTCTGGACCATTCCCTAGGGATGCCCAGCCGGGGTGGCTGGCAGCGGGGTGGCTCCCACCAGCTGCTGAAGCTCCTCAGCAGAAGGAAAGCAACCCCCAAACTTCAGCCAGCAGATGAGCTGTCTCCCGGGGAGGGAGCCCTGAAGGCTGCCTGGGTCCAAGGTGCCATTGCGGTTGCTCCGAGGTACCTGGCCCCCAAAACTTTTGCTGAAACCCTTACACGTCGCCCACCCCCCGAGCCTCCGAACAGGTAATTCTGTCCCGCTTTCTCCCAGTCGCAGCCCTGCAGCTTGACACCCCCGGCCACAGCTCCCGACCCCTTCGGGGCCAGCCCAGGCTCGGTGGCTGGGGGCTGCCTTTCCCCGCGGGAAGGAGCCTGGGGAAGCTGCGGAACCCCCCGCCCCCCCGAGCCCGGTGCGCGGGTCCTTACCTGCGAGCCGCCGCGGGGCTCACCCGCCGAGCCGGAGCCGGAGCCGTGGCGGGAGCGGCGGAGCGGCGGCGGGCATGACGGCGGCTCGGCTGCGGGGAGGGAGGCCGCGGCCCGCCGCCCCGGCGGAGCGCCCGGCGGCCCTGCGGCGGGGCGGGGCGGGCGCGGCGGGGCCCTCCGGCTGCGGCGGGGCCGCGCTCCGCCTTCGCGCCCGGGCGCCGCCGCTCCCGACGTGGCTCCTGCCCCGGCGCCGTCAGACGAGGAGGCAGAAACTCTCCCCGCCGCCCCGCCGCAGCCCTTCCCACCCCCCCGCCGGGGGAAGACCCGGCCAGCAGCGTTCACAGCAAAAGCAGAGACGGGGTTTCTCGCTGCCGGAGCCGGTGCTGAGGGGTCAGGCAGCCCGGCCCGGAGGCTGCATCCCCCGGGCAGGCTCAGCCGGGTATTTCCCAGCCCTGCTCCGTCAGGGCTGCGGGGGGATGTTGCTCTGCCTCACGCACACCTAGGCATCGCTCCGGTTAGTGGAGTTAATCCGGGCTCTGCACCAGCGCGGCGGGAGTCGGCACCGCAGCCCCCGCAGCCCATCCTTCCCGCACTACACCCCCCCCCACCTCCCAGCCCACGCAACGCCCCGGGAGCCCGCGCTGCTCCCTCACGCTCCCCGAGCCCCGCACGGCAACCCCCCTTGCTCCCAACCTCCCGAGTGCCCCCCTCGGCAGCTCCCCCAGCCCCGGAGCCCCCAGCACCGAGCCCGCTGCCAGCAGACGCACGGGCAGCTGCAGCCTGGTCCAGATGGGAGGACCCGCTCCGGAGCGGGCAGAGAGCTGCCTGCCCTTGCCCATCCTCGGCGATGTTCTGCCAGGAGCGGACCACGCCGGGCAGACCCACGGACACCTGTGCCCACCACCCACACGACCCGGTGGTCACCTTTCACAGCCCACAGCAGGGGACCCCGCGGGACCGCATTGGGGTTTCTCAGCACAACGTGCCTTGCTGGAGGTCCAGGCTTGTCTCTGACACCTCCCAGCTCCTTCCAGGTGCTGAACTGATGGGTGATGTGCCAGAGCAGGCGGGTCCCAAGGTCCCATTCCCAGAGGGGCTGGGGGTCTGGCTAGGGGAGGAGATGGCAGGGCAGCCTCCCCTCTGCTCCGGTTCCCAGGGAGGTGCACACCTTTCCAGTAGCAGCAAGATCCTTCCGCAAAACCAAAGGAGCTGGATAACATGGGCTAATGACAGGACCTGTGTTCCCTGAACAACCAGAGATGGGTGGCCAGATTTCCCTCCCTGGGGGTGACCTGTGTGTCCTGCTGCCGGCATCCCCTGGCACACCTGGGAAGGATGCAAGCCCAAAATGCCAGCCCAAGGCTGCTGCTATGAACTGAACACTCCCCAGGGAAAAGGTGTCCCTGTTCGCCAGACCCAGCCAGCAGAGCTTGAGGGAGATCTGAGAAGCAAATAGTCCATCCCCATGTCCCTAGGGACTGGGACAGAGAGGAAAGGGCTTGTGATGCAGCAAAGGAGATTCGGCATTTCTGTCAGTCCAGGTTAGAGGCAGCCTTTGGAGATGGCCTCGGCATGCGACACTGCCTTGGGGTAGAGAGACAGAGCGGTCCGTCCAGCTCCAGTGAGTCCAGCTCAGCCGAACTCCAGGCAGGTGTGAAGCAAAGCCCCAGCCGTGCGTGGTCCAGGACAAAGAAAGAGAGCCTCATCACACATGGACAGCCTTTTGGTATGGCTGGAGAGGCTGTGGAGGTGAAGGGAAGTGGGACGAGGCCTCAAAACCCCTGCTCTCCATGTTGCTGGGGAGCCTGGAAGAAAAACTCGGTTACTGGATGAAGCATCTTCATCCATGGCTTGCCAAGGCCTGGAGAGCTGCCTTGGCTTTATGTCATACCAAGATTTCCAGGTGCCTGGCAGAAGGCAACCAGGCGAGTGGGGAGGATGGCTGACAGCAGCAGCGCTGCCACCACGGTGTGCATTGTCACCTCCATGGTGTGCACGGTCACCTCCACAGTGTGCATGGTCACCTCCATGGTGTGCATGGTCACCTCTGCCGTGTGCATGTTCACCACCATGGTGTACATGGTCACCTCTGCCATGTGCATGTTCACCTCCATGGTGTGCATGGTCACCTCCACTGCAGCTGCCCCTGCACAGTCCCTGCCAGCTGCTTTTGCCAGCCCGCGGCGGCCACGTCGTCCTTCACCAGGGCCACGCACACATCGCTGGATTAACATGCAGGCGCTGCCCTTGCCCGGCAGGGCGGGCGATCAGCCCTCGCCAACTTTTACAGACACGCTGCTTAGCGGCAGAGCTGCAGCACTGTTTCTTCTGCTTTAACGATGATAAGGAGACATTAGCATCCCAAATCAAAGTCTGACCTCGGGCGGCTCTGAGACAAATGTATGCACGCACAGATATTGTATGTACATGCTAGTGCTCGTGGAGGTATGGCGAAAACCAGCCTAAGCGATGTGGTTTGGGGCTTTGCTTTTATAACCACAGCCATTCAGTCCAGATTAGAGAGAGGCAGTGTCCCTGGGAGGTGACATGAGGCAAAAGGGCTGTGTGACCTAAAAGAGTCAGTCAGAGGTGAACCACCTCCAGGGCACTGAGTGTAAGCTGCCGGTCGGAAACTTTCCTGCTCGGAGAAGGAAAAGGGACAGACTCCAAAGGGAATGCAGCAAAATACACAGAGCCTTCTGCTCCACTGAAACTTCTTGTCATATTTATGCATCCATTGGGATGAATGAAAGGAAAGTGGATATCGAAATGGTCCTTTGCTCTCAACTGCAAGGGAGACTGCTGACAAGAGCCCAGCCAGCAGAAGGAAATGAGATCTCATTACATTAAATATTAGCTGACGTGCTATTGCATTGGACTTTTTATATCAGCTAAGTGACACCCCTCTTCAAAAAATAATTAGAAAAAATGTTGCCATAGACATAAAATGCATGAGGAGAAGGCTGTGCTTGTGTTTCAGGGCTGCCTTGCATGGGAAGGTGGGGTTTTGTTTTTGATTATGTTCTCTCAAACATTAAAAACTCCCTGCCAATATGTCCTGAGCTTCATATGCTTCATCTAACTACAGACATAGCAACAGATAAATACACCGTGGCAAATTTGGTAACACTACTTTATTGACAGCCAAAAAAATCCCAGATCACTCAAGACTGAAAGCCTGAACTCCTGCCAAACAGTTGCAAGTGGAGAGCTCAGATGAAAGATTTTGCGCCAGAATGGGACAGAAACTACTAAAACCCCCAAGAACTGGAAGGCCTCTGCGAAGGTGAGGACTCGGCTGCGGAGCATCCTTGAAGAAGCAGAAACAGAGAGCGGAGACACGATGAAAGGGAAGCAAATCACACTTGAGACAACTGGACGTTGCCGCCTGGGCAGCTGCATCAGTGGGACCAGAGGACATCAGGCAGGACCTGCTCGTCAGAGGGACTCGGTGCCCCTTGTGCTGGCGAAATAAATGGGGAGATTTGAATTACCTATTTATGATGACTGGGGGGAGCACTGAACAGATTAAAGTTATATTTGCAGCTATTAAGAATGATCTGATTAGTGAAATCTAGAGAGAAGCTTCAGAGGGATCAGCCAAAGCTAATTAATTGGGCAGCGTGATGGGAGAAGAAATTAAGTGTGGACAAGGAGAAGGTAACGCATATTGGAAGGAACGACTTCAGCTTTTCATAATCACTAGTGATTTCTAAATTAACTGGAAGCATGAAGAGAAAAAAAAGCTGTGGGTGTATCTGTGGACAATAGAGTGAAAACCATCTGGTTAATGTACAGTGGTGAGGGAAAAAAAGCCCCAACATGCTGCCAGATTGCTTTCATAGACGGATACAGAAAAATAACAAAAATATTACAGTACTGTGTTGGTAGTGACTCAGCTGTTATGGACAAGTTGAGGTTTTTCAATTAGAAGACAGATTCAGATCATTTATTGTGAAAAATGCAGTTAAAAAAAATTGAAATCTTCTGAAAAGTGAGACACTGAGCCCTGGAGTGCAGGGTGAAGTTTCTAAGCATTTACGAGGAAATCTGGCTGTTCAGGAGGCAGCAGTAAGCAAGGTGTAAGCTGCAGGTCCCTTACAAAACAGCACCTAGCATCAGATCTTGTCACACCTCTGATATGATTAGCACCTGATAACATAGATATCTCCAATTTCCCATGTAGTTAAATCTCCCGAGAAGCCTGTGTCTGCGATATATTTGAATAGCATCCTTCTGGGATTAGTGTCATTTTCCCCCCTTTCAGTAAACGCCGGCTTTTGAGGAGGCTGAGGATTAAAACGCTCCAGCACAGAAAAATCCATGGCGAGGTCCCTTCTTACCCCCGACGTGCTTCCTACGGCCCCGACAGGGTCTCCTGCGGCCGTTCTGCAGCAGGGCTCTCCTCTTCCTCACTCTTGTCAGTGGTGCTGGCGCAGTATCCAGGCTGCCCAGAGCCCGGCACTTTTCTTCAGCAGATGATGGATGAGGGAAGGCAGGTGCCTTTGGAAAGCTATTCAGAGCACCTGGATTCTGCAGTAATTAAGCTCTCAATTAACATGCTGTGAATAGCCATTCATTGGGACCTTTGCCTCGGTTCAGCTAGGAAACCTTGATGGATGCCTAAAGTAAGTGGCAGCATCTCCAGCTCCTCACAGGATAGGAAAATCCCATCCTCCTAGACAGTCACTTGGATGCCTGTCCCACTTGGGCAGATAGGACAGGAAGGTCATTATGGAAAAGGGCAAGTCCTCATGAGGGCAAGTGACCTCCATGAATTCCAGATGTCCCCTTCAGAGCTGATGCTCCTGGACGACAGCTGCCCGAGGGGTGGGCTGGGAGAGCAGGCGAGCGGTGCGGGACGTACGAGGATGTGGAGGGGTGCAAGGATGGAGAAGGAGGTCAGTTGTCTGTATGGGTGTATGCATGTCACGCAGGGGATGTGTTCAGGCAAACAGCGGACATCTGGAGGACGAGCGGGATAGGGAAGCAAACCCTGTGTGCTGTCTAGCTGCTTTGCATCGCTCTGGCAAAGCAAAGCAGCTCTAAGCCCAGAATAGCTGGTCCATATGCTTTGGCTGCTTTTGCCTGCAGCCAGAGCCTTGTGGTAAATCTGGCCATGAAAGATAACAGGCTCTTAGAAACACAAAGCTGAGCTACGACTACCTGCCTGCCATGGATGACCTCAGTAGGGTCCTTCTCAGGCTGATGCGCTGTGATTCTGCGACCATGTAGTGGTTGGATGGTGTCACTGAATGGGAGAGCTGAGATTGCTGTTGAAGGTGAAACTCTGAGTAGTGAAGAAAACCAAGAGCAAAAAGCCACAGAACCCCACACCTACACTCGCATGTAGCCGGTACCAAAAAAAGTCAGTGAGCTGCATCTGCAAAAAAATGTAGATGTGTTTGGGCCAGGGCAGAGTGTTTGAGACCTGTCTGTTCACTTCTGCATCCTATTATGTTGAATTTAGGGCATAAACTGAAGACTTCACTCTGACATAATTCTTCCCAAGAACAGAAGTCTGTGACATGTGCTTGCCTGGCAAACCTTGCCCAGCTACGATCAGGATGGAAGTGAGGTCAATTGCTGACGGACGTGATTCAGCCTTCCTGCTACCAGGGCTGGTTCTGCTGCTGGTACAGACTGCAGCCACTAGTCCCCGGGGCCTTGGAGGGCAAGAAGAAAATAGCAGGATTGAGCCATGTTTTGAGAGGAGATGACAGAGAGCGAACTCCCCACGTCCCAGAGCTGGCTTTGAGCCAGCAGGGTTCAGTCCTCTAATTCCACAAGGGCCTGATCTGCGATGCTTTGCTTCCTCAAAGGTTCATCTACTTCTTTTTTTTCTGTTCCCTCTCATTTTTCAGAGTAGTCCTGCTCAGCCCAAACAGGCCGCGTTGAGCAAGGATGTGCCCCAGCCCGTGCGGACAGGGGCAGCCACAGCGGCTGGGGGCTCTCAGGCTGCCTCCGTGCCGTGGTATGGCTGCCAAGGGTTTAAGTCCTACACCAATAAAGACATCTACTACCTGCGGTGGCAGCCACCTGCTTGAAAGCAGGTCCCCCACTGACTAATTGCTGAATAAAGCATCTTTAGAGGCTGGCAGGCTGAGCCCTGGGGAGCTCCTCACTCAGCTGCTGGCAGGAGGCATGAACCCGTACAACACTGCCAAAGCCCAAGATGAAAGGCAGGCAGCAGGGTTAGGAAGCAGATATTAAGGAGCAGCTGTGTGAGCACCACAGGCACCTTCCCCATTTGTGCTCAGTCCCTCGCTGGCTCAGAGGAGGGGCAGCGGTGGGCTGCATCCCTGTCTGTGGGACCCTGCAGCCTCCTGCAGACCCTCCAGCATGACCCTGCCCTCTCCTGAGGGCTTGTGCTCGGCTCGCGGGCAGCTGGGTGTGTGGGCAACCTCCACCTCAGGGATGGGGTTGGGAGCGGGCCTTGCGTCGGGGGAGCCTCCCCTTGCAAACACTCGTGCACGTAGACCTGCAGATCTCGGGGCTTCTCCTTTTTCACTCCTTCCCAGTATCAAGCCTCTAGGAAACTGACTGTGAACATTCAAAGGAAATTCAGCTCTGCAAACGGGAACAGAAGGGCTTTGCCCCCCAAACACTTAAAAAATATTGAAATTCACTTGAATAAGCAAAAAAATGGCTGAACTGTCACGCATGAGGCACATGAATCATCTTCGGGGAGGAAAGTGATCCTGGAGATGTCTGGGCTTGAAGTAACAGTAGTTAACATTCTAATGACTCATACCACATATGCGTCACATTGTTTTTCATTAAGAGCAGCATTCTGGTGTCCTGTGACTAACTGGAAGCTGGAACCATGGTCCTACAGCCTTGGGCCGGGGACTTGTCTCCCCCATATGCTCTGGCTGAGTGCCAAAGGCCTTATCAGCCGTCAAATATTAAATAATAATAATAAGAATAGTCAGATCAAACACTTCATTCAAATGACAAAATGAGATGGGCTTTGGAGCTGCCGTCCCCAGTGCCATGCTTTTAACAAGGGAGAAAATGGATAAATTGAGGGCAGGCATCTCCAGAGAAGCCCTTTTTCTGCTCTCAGCTCATTATTGTCAAACCGGGCTCTGCAGCCCATTTCTGATCTTCAGACAAGGTCAAAATTTCCATTTTTGTCTTTCCACAGAAAGACCTTGGATTCCTTTTCAATAACCCTATGCCCCCCTCAGCATCCTCCCAATAAATCTTTTGAGCTGTGTAAATCCCTGCTAGCAAGTCATGGACATCAGCTCCTGCAGCCCGAGTCACTCAGTGAGCACACCCCAGACCAGCCTGTGTCCCACCAAACCTCTTGGTTTGCCAGTACCTGCCAGGGACCAAAGCTAGCACCGACCCTTTACCCTGCGAAACAGGAGCCTGGAGGCTGGAACAGTTTGGGGCGACAAGAGGTGGAAGGGAAACGGGGGCAAGAGATGCAGAGACAAAATAGAAGAATGGACAAGTCAAGGAGGGAGGAGCTAAGGGGGATGAATTAGTGGCATTGTGCTAGGTCAACCTCAACTTTTTGAGGGCAGCAGCTGCTGCTCTTGTGGGCTCAGACTGTTGCACCTGGCCAGGGCAGCCTTCTCCAGCATCTAAGCCTTGCTGCTGTCCCATGAGCTCCGTCAGGCTATTTTGAGAGTTGCTTTCAGTCTGCTGGGGGGGCTGGAGTGCAGTGAGCCTGCCCAAGACGGTGCTCATGGACTACTGCCTCCGCTCTGATGACAAAACGCTCAGATTATATGTAAAATTGATGAGTGGTGGGAGGAAATTGCCAGGAAACAAGAGGTGAAGGCGAGGAGACCCCCAGGAATAACCTGTCATAGGGAAAAATGGGAGAGACACAGTTCTGGGATATGAGCCAAGGACACGCTGAGCTGCCAGGGGGACAGTTTCAGGCTCCTACGCCGCAGCTGAGTTTTGTGGTAGCATAACTCCACTTCCCAGAGGACCGCTGTGGGCTTTGAGGTGCAACCGATGTCACTTACTGACCATGGTTGCCTTGTTTCGGTGCTGGGAGAGATACTGCACCCATTCAGGGCTGGAGCCCTCCCTGGGGGATTGCACTGAGCAGTCCCTAATGTGGTTGGTAGGCAGGCTGGCTTGCTACAGAAAGTGCTGGAGCCTGCAGAAGATCACAGGCTGGGTACCACAAAAGGTTGTGCAAACACCTCTGTGGGCTGGGAAACACCCCTCCTGCTCAGACCTGCCTTGTGATAGGGCTTTGGAGAGTGTGGTCCATGAGATGGGTGGGAAGCCCTGGTGAGGAGCAGCGGTAGATAGGCTTACAGCAGAGCAACTTCCTACGGACGTCCATAGAATCTCATGTTCACAGAGCAACGGCTTCTTCAGGCTCTGGGCCCTGCTAAAGCTTGTGCCATCAGCCGAGAGCTGCTCTTCGTAACCATATCATCCACCAGCATAATGACAGTGTTGGACCCGGGTGCGAGCAGAGTAACCAAGGTTTATGCTGGAGCTGCTGTATCAGACTGCGGGAAGAGAAAAAACACAATCTGGAAGATATCCATGGTGCTAAAATCACTTTATCCCCCTCCTATCTGAATAATACAGACCAGCCAAACAGATTTTTGTCAAACTTTACAAAATATACCTCCTATGGGCTGAAGGAACCAAGAAAAAATGCATCTCAAAGGATAGTATTTGTGCAGAAAGTGATGAACTACCAAAAATAAATACGTATAATTGAAATTCCCTCTCAGTCTTTGCAGCAGGACAAGCTCTCCCTGCTGAAGAGCAAGCGCTATCACTGGTGGCACTGATGCACCATCTGAAATCCATGGCAGGCCAATAATCATTCACATCGGCTGCTGAAAGACCTTGGAGGGGCTAGATTAACAGGAGGAGGAGTCTTACAAACCTTGGGAGGCGAGATTGCCTGAAGACAGAGATAAAAATACAATAGCAGTGGGGTTCGGAGGGAAACAGCGGTCATACAAATTGCCCATTCAGCTTTGCCTCTCTAACCCCAGGACAGCCCCCAAGCTGGACCTGTGTCAAGAACAGCATCTGCAGCCGTTTTGGTACCACACTGACTCAGCCCAGCTCTGAGGTACTTTCACAGGCAGGCAGGCCGTGGTGGGGAGCTTTAATCTAGAGAAGTAGCCAATACATTTATTTTCTTGTGGATGCTTGGCTGTAACAGCCAACTGTGCATGAATTCTGTGCAGCTGCTTGTTTTTTATTTGGGTCCCTTCTCAGGGTTGTGGATTTAGCTGTACTAATCACTGCCTCAACCTCAGACTGGAGATCGTTTATAAACAGGAAACTATTTCTGCTGTCGAGTGTGCCAGGCTATGACATAAATAGTTTGGAGGGACTGTGCCATAATCGATTGGCGTAAGGTACTGTTATCTGTGAGACATTTAAAGATGCAAACTCAAAAGCATATTTCTAAAAGGTGAGAATACAAAATAAAAATGTTTTACAAGCCCCTCTGGCTCTCTGAAAGCCATCGATGCGTTTCTAAGGCAGCATGCCAAACCCATCAGCACAAACAGCATCACGGCTCTCCTGAACGTGCCTGCCTGCCCTTTTGTCTGCCGACCAGGAGGGACCGGCCCGTGCAGTCCTGTCTGCAGGGCAGGAGGGAGACTTTGGGATGCAGAGCAGGCAGATTTCATGTGCTGCCTGTAGAGACTTCCACAGCGGGGCAGAGAAGGACAACGGAGGGAAGTGCCTGGGTCTTCTCATGGTTTGGGGTGCAGGAGGTAACACCTGGTCCACAATGTACCATCACTAAGCATGCTGTCCTCATCCACAACCCGTGAGACCACGGAAACTCTGCTCTGGGTTTGAGCAGGTAAGGTCTGAAGACCAAAATGACTGTGTAGCTTCTGGACTGAGCTGTCCCAGCCAGGGTCACCTCATAGCAGCACGTCCAGGACTTGTGGCCAGACTTCGTTCCCAACTGCAGAATCTCTCAGCTGCCTGAAGGTTCCATATTTTTAAAAACAAGCCTCTGCTCCAGACCAATGCACCAACTTTGCAAAGTTGCTCCAGCTGGGCTCTTCACAGCTGGCTATCGCTCCCCTGCGCTGCACGCCACACCAGCGTGCTTTCAAAGTGTGGGGGTCCTGCAGCAACTCTGCTGGCCCTGGAAATCAGGGAGGTGGGGTACCAAACAGTATTCCATTTGTTTTCCCCAAGTTGTGCAATTTACACAGGCTTTGCCATGATTTACTGCGCCCCCTGATGACCTTGCAAGAGCAGTAAACACCCACATGACCATTTCGTTCAATTATTGCAATTCTCTCTCCACAGGGCTTCTCCGTCGTGCCTTGCAGGTTGTTCTGGAAGCAGAATCACGTTGGCTTGCTGGCTGGAGCTGCATTGATCATGTTGTCTTCATTCCTGCTGCCTTTAAAGCACTGGATTGACTGACTTGGCCTCACCAGTCCTTAAAGCCTTCGCCAATGTTTGTTGTGCATGTCCTAAAGTCCTGTTCTCCATCCGCACAGGAACTGCCAGCCAAATCTTCTTGTCAAAGCTCTGTCCTCATCTTAGCCTGCTCTGTTGCTTCAGCAACGCGACTATAGAGGTAGAGTACTACAGAATAAAGTCTGGGCCTGCAAGGTGCATTATTCTTACCTGGCTGCAATGTGGACTTCAGTAAATACCATTTTCTAATCTATGGAGATGTCAGTGACAGGCAATATGGTCGCCCCAGGTATTGCATGGACACAGAAGAGGGAAAGGTGGGGTTCATATCTAGGATGCTGCACATACCAGCACAAAGCCAGCCGCAGGAGAAGTGTCTTGTGGAGAGCTCGGAGCTGAAGTGGTCAGGAGATCAGGAAGGGCAATCAGGAGTTAACAGAAAAGAGAGGAAGGATAAAGCTAGGGATGTGAGATGAGAAGTTTAAACCTGATTCAAGAAGAAGCCAACAGAGAGAAAGCCACTGACGCCATGTCATGGTGACAGACGCAGGTGCCATTGGGCATGGGCTGAGGGAGGCAGAGATAAAGGAGCATGGCTGGGAGCTGCAGAGCAGGGGCTGTCAAGACATGACTTTGACCAGCACCCAGGTTAGTGCTAGGGTTGTCCATGCAGCGGAGCACTCCAGACCCTAGGGAAGCCAGGCACAACAGATTGGTAAGTCTTGAATGTGGGCTGGGTGTGCAGGGTGAGGGATGGAGGCTGGATGAAGGTGCTCACACCAGCATCAAGCTTCGGTCGAAGGGAGAGGAGCATCACAGAAAGAATATCACCCCGCTGCTACAGTAGGCTTTTAGCATTCTCCTCACCATCCCATTTTTCCCTCCTGCTCTGCACCAACTTCCTTTAATTTGCTCATTAAAGAGAGCTGGGTTATTACAACAAATTGTGGCACTTTCTCTTTAAACCTGTGAAAAACTAGAGCCCTGAAATTGCCCTGAACACTAATGGGTACAATCCTGGCTCAAGCGAGTTATTGGCAAGCTTCTCACTGACTCCTGCAGAGCCAAGATTTCACCTCAGACTGAGGCTATGTTTCAATTAGAGGTATTACTCTTAATAGTCATTAAAATTCTGTTTAATCCAGGCTCTACAAGGGGCAAACCCTGAAATTCATTATGAATTGTATAAAAAGCCAGTGCAATGGATCAGTCAGAAAAAGCGCCTCATCGCAGAGGCTGAGGAATGCTGCCAATTTAAGGCCAGGTCCCAGGAGTGGCACAACCTGGTGCTGGAGCCCATCGGGAATGTGAGCTCTGGGGTGTGAGGGGCTGTGGGGCTGTTGAGCCCCCCTCCAGCTCCCCAGGGCTTCACTCCTGCAGCTTCCCCCGCCTGCCGTCCGCAGCAGCTCAGCGCACTGCCGTGCTGCTGTTGCAGCGCAGTCTGGTCCCCGTCACCCTGCAGCGCTCGTCCCTGCCGTTGCAGCCTGTTTCACGTCCACCCTGAAGCCCCTCCCTGGAAAAGCCTCGGAGCATCGCAGCCATCAGCGAGCAGCTGCTGCCGCCTGTCCCGCATCTGCCCAGGGAGCTGGGCTGGGGCTCAGCTTCCTGAGGCAGCCTTGGGGACACAGGTCAACCTCTCCTCTGCTGCATGCGTCCCAGAGATTGAATCCAGCCCGAAGGCTGCCGGAAGACCTCACTACTTGTGAGAAAGGAGGTTGAGGGTGGCAGGCGAAGGTGGGAGTCATCCCGGGTAGTTGATGCCCGCCCCGCTCCAGCACGCTGCCTGGCTTTGGATCAACACACTAAGTGGCCACAGCAACTCCTTGCCCATTGTGGCACTTTGGCTTCTGCTCGTGCCTCAGGAGGGCACCCAAGATGCCCCAAGTCACCCAGGGGCCACGCCATTCCTGAAGAAAGCCAGCCCCGGTTCTGCGCCTTGCCCAAGGAGACCCTCCATCCCCACCACAGCCTGCACTTTGTGCACGCTTGTGCAAAGCCCCACGGACTGCTTGTGGTGTACTCTTGGCATCTGATGGTGCTTTGGGCTTCAAAACCCCACACTCACCGAGCCATGAGAGAACAGCCCTAGAAGCTGCCCAAGGGTTTGCAGTTACCTGCGTGGAGATGCAGCCCCTCTGGCAGCGAGCAGGCAGCTGGCAGGCAGAGCCAGTGCTCGCAGCGCTGACGTTAGCGGTTGGGATAAAAAACCTGCGAGTTGCTGAAAGAAGAAAATGTCTCAGAGGCTGGAAGAGAGAGAAATGAAATGGAAGAAGCTGGCCAGGTGAACTCTGCGAGGACTATGTCACAGTGCAGCAGGAGAGGTGGGCGCTTCTGCAGGCCAGTGTCCGGGGTCAAGTCACAGGATTAGAGACACTTGGCCAAAAAACTAACAAATCACCTCAGTCAGGGAGCTGAGCCCCAGCTCCTACAGTGTTTCCTGATTCTTAAATGTGAACCAAAGTGCCTTGGGTCTGTCCTTTAGGTCACTTCAATTTCAGTGCGGGCATATTAGATTCTCTGCCTGTATTTGTGGATGCTGTGATTTTGTATGAGTTTTCATGAGGATTCTATAAATAAAAAATATTTCTTCATCAAATAAGTATCAGTGCATTTTTCACAGGCTGCAGCTTTCTGTGGTTGCTCAACCTTTGCGAGCAGCCCTGCTGTGCCATATCTGCTAGACAAACAATTTTTGTCTGTCCCTTGTGTTTCTCCGCATCTGTTAATTCCTTTATTTTTGTATCTAACAGCCGTCCCATCAGGCTGGATGACTCCTAAACTCCTGTCCTCTCCTTTCTGCATTCTGCAACCCAGATTTAACCCTACGAGAGCTGCTTCCACCTGAAGCCAGAAGGCAGGCTGCCAACACCCCCGCTCCCTCGCCTCCCAAACGTCAGCTGCCTTTCCCAGCCGTGAAGTATTGCTGGATGAAATACGTTAGGTTCCCTCGCTCAGCAATCCATCAGTACCCCTGCCTGCCAGGGAAGCAGCCAGCTTCCGCCTCTTCCAGCTAATTCCCGGAGAACCATTCTCCTGTCTCCCTCGTTGCCCTTGCACACCCTGTTTCTCTCCACCCCTCCCTTTTCCCTCTGCTGTTTCCGAAGTCTGGCACTGTTATTCCCTGTGCTTGTTGTTTTATTTCCCTAAACTGCGCCCATATTTCTCTTACTTCTTGCTCTCTGACTCTTCTCACTTTCTTCTTCCAGCCTCTCCCCTTGGCTTCCTCTTTCTTCTGTCTCTTGGTAAATGGTGTACTGTAATTTACACCTGTAATGATGATGAAAGACCTGAGATGTGGAAATATCAGGAGCCAGTTCCCTCCCTGACCCTTCCCTCCTCCCTTCACACCCCAGGCATATTTCATTTTTCCTGCTTTCCTGCATCCAGAGCAGTGGAGCTCCAGCCTGCCCGGGGAGCATCCACGTCATGCCAGCAGATGTGAAAGTGATGCAGGAAGGCAGAGAGGGCCAGCTCCCCCGGCTAAGCTCCTTCGGGGAGCCATGAAGTTACAGCTGGAGCAAGGTGAGGGCTGGCTCTCGGAGTGCTTTCCGCCCAGCCATCGCCGAGTGCTCCGCACTGATAGGCAAATCGCTTTATCTCTGTGACACAGATGGAGAAGCTGAAACAAATCACTAGGCTCTGTAACGAGCGAGACGGACACAAGCACAGTCCCCCCCGCTTCACGCTTTGAAGGAAAATATCACTGAAGGGGACTGACCCCAGGGGCCAACCATAGCTGAACTTGACTCTCCCGATGGGAGGAGTAACAAACCTTTCCACTGCAGATCTGGAGTCTGCGATGTAAAACTCAGCCCAAAGTTTGTCACTCCTCTGCCTCCAGCCTGCTGTTGAGGTAGCAGGGGATGGACTCGCAGGGAGCTACACAGAAGCTGGGACTTGGCATGCCAGGGAAGCCTGAGGGGAACAGCCCTTTAACGGGGAAGCTGAGGGAACGTAGCTGCAAACACCCACAGATGAAGAGAGTGATGGATACGATCATGGAATGGCAAAGGCCATGAGAGACAGGCATGGCCCACATAGCCCTGCACAGAATGCCCACCTTCACCTTACCCAGGCACCAGAGAATCACAGAATCACAGAATAGTAGGGGTTGGAAGGAACCTCTGTGGGTCATCTAGTCCAACCCCCCCGCCGAAGCAGGGTCACCTACAGCAGGCTGCACAGGACCTTGTCCAGGTGGGTCTTGAATATCTCCAGAGAAGGAGACTCCACAACCTCCCTGGGCAGCCTGTTCCAGTGCTCCGTCACCCTCAGAGAGAAGAAGTTCCTCCTCATGTTCAGACGGAACTTCCTGTGCCTCAGTTTGTGCCCATTGCCCCTTGTCCTGTCACTGGGCACCACTGAAAAGAGCTTGGCCCCATCCTCCTGACACCCACCCTTCAGATATTTGTAGGCATTTATAAGGTCCCCTCGCAGCCTTCTCTTCTTCAGGCTGAACAAGCCCAGTTCCCTCAACCTCTCCTCGTAGTGGAGATGCTCCAGTCCCCTCACCATCCTTGTAGCCCTCCGCTGGACTCTCTCCAGTAGCTCTTCATCCTTCTTGAACTGGGGAGCCCAGAACTGGACACAGTACTCCAGATGAGGCCTCACCAGGGCAGTGTAGAGGGGAAGGAGAACCTCCCTTGTCCTGCTGGCCACACTCTTCTTGATGCACCCCAGGATCCCATTGGCTTTCTTGGCAGCCAGGGCACACTGCTGGCTCATAGTTAACCTGTCGTCCACCAGGACACCCAGGTCCCTCTCCGCAGAGCTGCTCTCCAGCAGGTCCACCCCAAGCCTGTACTGGTGCATGAGGTTGTTCCTCCCCAGGTGCAGGACCCTGCACTTGCCCTTGTTGAACCTCTTCAGGTTCCTCTCTGCCCAGCTCTCCAGCCTATCCAGGTCACGCTGAATGGCAGCACAGCCTTCTGGTGTATCTACCACACCTCCCAGTTTGGTGTCGTCAGCAAACTTGCTGAGGGTACATTCTAACTCTTCATCCAGGTCGTTGATGAAGAAGTTAAACAAGACTGGGCCCAGTACTGACCCCTGAGGGACACCACTTGTCACCAGCCTCCAACTAGACTCAGCGCCGCTGATGACAACCCTCTGAGTTCTGCCATTCAGCCAGTTCTCAATCCACTTCGAGATAGAGAGCAGGTACGTTTATTGGACGTTGATCCGAGCAGCCCCTGCACAAACTTAGCCCAACATCTCCTTGGCCATGGCTACAGGTGAGGTCCCACAGAGCCACCAGCTCTGCTCCTGCTCATTCTGTTTGTCCTCGCTTTAAAGGAGTGGTTTTTACTGGTCTCTCCTCTTGAAATACCTGTGCCTGGTCCTACATCGCATGTGTCATCCTTCATGATCTCAGTAAATCAAAGCAGGTAGCCAGCTGTTGGCTGAACATTAGCCATGCTGGAGAAGCTTTTCCAGTGGTATAAGCTGTTTTGATAAGATAATGAGAAATTAGTCAAGCATTCACGAACAGATGCTTTTCCTTCTGAAGAACACAGGGCTCGCTTCATTGTTTGAACAAATCTTTTTGCTAAGCTGCTGCTAGCTGCTAAGGTGCTGATTTGATGTGACGCGTACCATTCATCATCATAACAGTTTGCAAGATGGGTGCTACAAACTGAGGTCTGCCATCACCTGTGGGCTGTTTTGGCCAAGCAAGTGCCTTCAGTGGATGGAAAGGAAACTTCTTGAGCTGGTCCAGGAGGCCACCACATACTCCTCATTTCAATGCCTCCCCATCACTCCTCCTGCAACACCACTGGGCATCTGGCCACCGTGTGTGAGACCCACTGTCTTGTCTTGTCTCTGCAAGGGTGTGCTGTGACATGCATATGATGGGTCATCTTCATGGTGGGTCATCTTTATGGCAGTAGCCCAAGGGTGTGGAGACCTTATCAAGGACAGACACCTAGAACCAACATCTCTGGCCATCTCCAGTGATGGAGTGAGCAATTCAATGTCTTCTCAAGAGGGCCAACTCAAAAAAGCAGGTGGGTGCTGGCTCTGCCATGTAGTATAGTTTTGGTCAGCCTTGTCCTGATCTTTGTAGGGAGGACTGAAATAGTGAAAAACTTCCAAGACTTTTTTTGTACTTCAGGAGTCCCGGGGAGGAGGGGGGGGTATTCCAAAACAACTTGCATTTCTGTAATGAGAGCCAACACTGGAGTTTGGAGGCTCAGTGGCTTCATTCGTATGGATCAAATTCTCTACAGAAAGTCGATAAATCTATACTTGTGCTTGTGAATCCAAAAGGTATAGCTCTTCACATGGGGTCTGGCTGCACCCTGCACCAGGCTCCCAGGAGCCTTATTTTATAACTGGCAGGCTCTAGTGGTTTATTAACACATTTACTCTTGTCCAGCCCCTTGCTCAAAGCTTTATACATCAAGGGCAACACCACCACAGCACAGACCTGTGCTGCTGCCTCCCTGGGCTCTCATTCCTAGGCCCAGCACAGCTCTGTGCTGCTGAAATCCTGGCCACTTGCAGAGAAGTAGAGAATGCCAATCTATAAAAACGATGTTATTCTCCTGGATTAGCAGTCTCTCCAAAATCTCTACAGCTCTTACACCATCCCATATTTTTTTTGGTACAGGCATGCAGAGTACACGCTGCCCATTCACTGTGTGAAGCCAACCCATTCTTCTTCAAGGCTGCACACCCAAAGCTCTGGTTATTCAGCCCCACTTCTCTTCCTGGGGTGCTGTATTTGTTCCTGGTTGTCTTCTGACTATCAAAAAAAAGATTGGATGTGAACTCAGTGATGGACACCATGGGGTGCAGGAAACAATTATAAGGAGCAGAAATAGCCTACATACACAGCGGGAACAGCTCTCTGATTCAGAGCCCTGATTATAGATCAGAGCCTATAAGATTCAAAGTCCATATAGACCATCAGAGACTCTGCGGTCTCTGGATTCCCTCTGAAACATGCCTTGGCAAGCAGAAAAAGACATGTCTGTTATATAAAACAATTTATTTAACGCTTTCCAGCCTGGGGTGGTCCAGTGTAGTAGAAGGAGTGGTATCTGAAGCTGGGTCCGGGTTAAAGTGGGGCACACTATCCCAGAGACTTTACATCTGGGTTCTGTAGCGGCAACAGATGACTTGATTAGGATTGGTGGTGGAGCTCCAGGGCTGGTTGGACTGTCTTGCAGCCCTGAAAACTGATCCTCAGCCAATTTCAGAAAGTTATGTTCTGTGTCCGTGGGCATCTTCTCACTCACTCATTCCCATTGTACAGAGGCATCTTCTCATTCACTGATTTCCGTTGCACATGGACATCTTCTCACTAACTGATTTCCCATGTACATTGGTGAAACAGTCTTAATAGGCAAAGCAGTTCATCAAGTAGGACACAACATCTTCTCAAAGCCATTTCTGATCAAAGCCATTGCCTTTCCAAAAGCAGGATTACCCTGAACCCTTGGGAATCCCCTGATGCTGTGAAAATGTATATGACCACGTTGGTCTTTACTGCACTGATTCCCAGCTGGCTCTGCAGTGCAGGAGGCAGGGGGGTGTTTCTTCACCTGCCTTCCTGATTCTGCCTCTACCCCCAGTGCAGGAGCCATCCCTTCCTGAGACCACTCCCTCGGGGCGTTCAGAAGCATTACCTGTATCTCCTTTCCAATGCACAGTTTGCACCAAACCCAGTACTTCTTGACCAGCCACCACAGTAACTGAAGAAGCAGTCCCTTCTCTGTGCTCCCACTAGGGAACACTGATGTTTGTTGTTTCCTCTTTGCTTTTTGCCGTCAGAGATTTGCACACCTCACTGCCCCAGCCCAGCAGTTCATCAATGCCGTGATAGGTTTGTGAGGCCCATCAAAGCCGTGGGATTAGAGCCTTCACAAGCCACCAGTTTTCTACTGAATGCTCCCCCAACTTTGCCGACAAGTCTGCAGCAGCAATGACCCAGTTTCGCCTCTCTCCACCACTCAACCTTAGACAAGAGTATGGGACTTATTATGCTGGGACTTGTTCTCCTAAGCATGAGGACGTTGCTGTTATCAGCAGTTGACAGACCATCAAGAAAATGCTGCTGTCAAAGTGACAAGCCAGTGGTTAGCATTTCCCCAAAACCATGTTTGTCTGTAAACAGCAGGAGGGGTGCTCCTGCTCACAAAAACGGGCTCTCTGGGGCCTGAGGGGAATTGTCTCCCCATGCCCGATGGGTTCCAGCCCCCCAGCATTGCTGCCAGTGAATGAGCAGTTTCTGAGATGGCTGCTGGGCACTGCTGCAGGCAGGAAGAAGCCCTGGCCGCCTCGCCGAAGACTTTTGGCTGGTGAGGGGTGAAGATAGTCAGTGTGATGTGGCTGTCCACCACATCTGGACCCTTTTTTTTGGAAGAACATGTATTAGACTTGAATAAACTCTAAGCATGGTGGGAGAGGACTCGGCATGGAGCATCAGGCCCATGGGCTCCCTAATCTGGCCATTACGTAGGAGTGTCTGCTAACCAGAGCTCATCTCCTTTTTTTTTTTTTTATTAAAGCAAATTCTTTCCAATTAAACCTTGTTTTTTAAAATTTAGGACCAAAATTCTCAGCATCCCATTTTCCCCGACAATGCAGATGCTCTTACACCATGGCCCCGATTCCTTCAGATGAGGAAGCCCCTGCCGGCAGCAGCCGAGGGGCCATCAGACCCGCGGTGCTGCCAGGCTGACAAATGGGAGGTCACCTGCAGTTATTTTGTGAAGCAACCCACATGCATTATTTAGAGCGAAGCCCAGAGTGACACCTCCCTTGTGTGCTCTTGAGCCGGGCTGGTCTAAAATGCAATTGTTTGAAATGTCACGCCAGGAGGACCTTTACCAGCAAGCGCTGTGTGCAAAAAAGAGATGTTTTGGAAGCATGTGTTTTAGCTCTTTAGCGTTTGGTCTCTTGGGGGAATAGGCTGTCTCCATCATTTAGTACCTGTTTTCCATGAGCCAAGCCTGATCATGGCTGTTTGGTGACTTTTGGTAATGTATACAGGGTTTCTGTTTGAAATGAAGCCTGTGGACAGGATATTTCCCTTAGCATTTAGAGTGCTCTCCCACCAGAGGACTGGCCTGAGGTTTCAAGGTATTGAATCACTCCCTTTCATTCGCAGGTGGTTTTGCTCTAAAAATGTGTCACAAAGTAGTGAAAAAAAAAAAAACAGGGGAAAAAAATGCTGAAGTCCATCTCTTGACTCAGATAGCCATGGCCAGATATTAAAGACAGGTATTAGCACCTCCTTCCTTCCTCCCAGAAAATCCGTCCTCCTTGTGAGGTGCTTTGGTGAAGTGCCCAGAGGTATTAAAGGACAAGGGATTCTGCATGACTCTGGGTCCAAATGAGCCCCCCAGGATGGAATTTGGTCACAGAAAACAAGGAGCTGCCTATTCCCTAAAACTTGATTTTTCTACAGCCTGTCATTTCCATGCAGGCAGTGTCGGCTGCGTTAGGCAGGACACGGCGTAAGCTTGTCTCAGGCATAGGTGGGCAGAGGGTGAGCAGGAGCCTGCCTCTTTAATGGGGAAGGAAACCCAATTAATCCCATTCAGACTCAAAGCCTACCACCAGAGAAACGCTGAGAGGTCAACGGAGAACTGTTCTACATAGCTACATTTTTATTGTACTAATTTCCCTGCTGCTCAGTCAGAGGATTCAAGAGAAAATCCATTTTGCAGCTAGCATTTAAGTAGAAAAAACCTTTTAGAAAATGGTGGGAACCACCTCGGAGAAAGTCTGCATTGCCCAGCTTTGCTTTTCCCAGGAACAAGGCTGCCTTTCCAGGGGGTCTGCTAGTGCTCGCGTGCCTGGTCCCTGAGCACACCAGCTTTTTAATCGAGATTTCCCTGCTGGGGCTGGCTCAGGGTAAGTGCCGAGCATCCCGCCAGAGCTGCTGGTCCAGGGCAGAGTTCCTACCCTCCTGTCTTACGTCAGAGAGGAAAGATGCTGGGTTTCCCCCAAAACCTTCCACACAGCCTCAGAAAGGAAAGACTCCATATTTCACTCAAAGTCAGGAATTCAGAAGATTAGAGAAAAAAACTGTCGATTACTATTTCTATCAATTAAATACAGATCTCCTTTTTCTGCCCTAAATGAACAGGCTGCTCTTTCTTTCCCTGATAATGCCAAAGCTTGCAAATCCCTCCCTGAAAATGGTTTCCCACTTAACTGGTGACTGTATGCTCGTTAACTGCTGAAGTGCGTTGAATTATTTTGCACTTTTTATTGGCATTATTAAAAGGTTGGGGAAAAAAAGAAACCCTTATAGGTGTCATCTCGTGAAGCTGAGGCTTGCCTTCTATGTTGCCAGTGTTGTGGCTGTTCTCAAGGCAACTGCACAGACCCTGCGAAGGCGGCAGAGAGCCCAGTGGCTTGGCAAGGGGAGCAGAGCTAGCAGGGGCTGTTTCCCTCACTCCATCTGAACATCCTTTTTCTGCCACTGGTGTGCGAAGGTGCTCACCATAGGAGCTGCTGTCACAGAATCACAGAATGGTAGGGGTTGGAAGGGACCTCTGTGGTCATCTAGTCCAACCCTCCTGCCGAAGCAGGGTCATCTACAGCAGGCTGCAGAGGACCTTGTCCAGGTGGGTCTTGAATATCTCCAGAGAAGGAGACTCCACAACCTCCCTGGGCAGCCTGTTCCAGTGCTCCGTCACCCTCAGAGGGAAGAAGTTCCTCCTCATGTTCAGACGGAACTTCCTGTGCTTCAGTTTGTGCCCATTGCCCCTTGTCCTGTCGCTGGACACCACTGAAAAGAGCTTGGCCCCATCCTCCTGACACCCACCCTTCAGATATTTATAAGTATATATTAGGTCCCCTCTCAGCCTTCTCTTCTTCAGGCTGAACAAGCCCAGCTCCCTCAGCCTCTCCTCATAGGAGAGATGTTCCAGTCCCCTCACCATCCTTGTAGCCCTCCGCTGGACTCTCTCCAGTAGCTCCTCATCTTTCTTGAACTGGGGAGCCCAGAACTGGACACAGTACTCCAGATGAGGCGTCACTAGGGCAGTGTAGAGGGGAAGGAGAACCTCCCTCGACCTGCTGGCCACACTCCTCCTAATGCATCCCAGAATGCCATTGGCCTTCTTGGCAGCCAGGGCACACTGCTGGCTCATGGTTAACCTGTCGTCCACCAGGACACCCAGGTCCCTCTCCGCAGAGCTGCTCTCCAGCAAGTCCGCCCCAAGCCTGTATTGATGCATGGGATTGTTCCTCCCCAGGTGCAGGACCCTGTACTTGCCCTTGTTGAACCTCTTCAGGTTCCTCTCTGCCCAACTCTCCAGCCTGTCCAGGTCACGCTGAATGGCAGCACAGCCTGCTGGTGTATCCACCACACCTCCCAGTTTGGTGTCATCAGCAAACTTGCTGAGGGTACACTCTAACTCTTCATCCAGGTCGCTGATGAAGAAGTTAAACAAGGCTGGGCCCAGTACTGGCCCCTGAGGGACACCACTAGTTACCAGCCTCCAACTAGACTCAGTGCCACTGATGACAACCCTCTGAGTTCTGCCATTCAGCCAGTTCTCAATCCACCTCACCGACCACTCATCCAGCCCATACTTCCTGAGCTTCCCTAGGAGGATAAGGGATGTCTCTGGTTTCCAGCCTGCTGCAGCCTCCACCACCACCTGCTTGGAAACACAGTTTAGCAGCGAAAGTCGTAGCTGGTTCCTGCTCCCCCCTCCCACAAGAGAAGGGCTTCGGTCCCCATTTGAACCATTTGGGTCCAGCGAGGTGCTGGGAAGGATCCAGGAGACTGCAGGGAGGGCTGGCACCCTCCACCCGTTGCCTGAGGCATGCGGGGCACTGCACAGCTACCATCGGGCCACTGCACGGCTCACCATCCCTGCAGGGTGACCCCATAAGGGCTAGAGGAGCTGGGGCCCAGGGCCCAGGAGTGACTTTGGCAGAGCCACTGGGACAGGGGAGCCCTGGCTGGGGGCATGGGGGGAGTGATGCAGGGGATTTGGTGGAACAGGGGGATGCTGGGGCAACATGGCAGCGAGTGAGCAATGAGGTGCGAGAGGAAGGGAAGCAAAAACTAGCTGGGGCTGCTCTGAGCACCCAAGGAGCACCCAAGGAGCACCCAAGTCCCTAGTGGCTTATGGTGCTGTCCCCGACCCTGTGGGGTCCTCCCACCACTGTGGGAGCCCAAGCTGCTGGTCCCCTCCTGGGCAGCTTGCTCAGCCCGCAGCTTGCTCAGCCACAGGACTCCTGTGTCCCTTCTCCTGCCTTCTGGTCCTGCCTTTCTTCCTTCTCCTCTGCCACCTCCCTTGCCTCTGTGCCCCCACCCCTGTCTGGAGCTTCCAGATGCCCACACATCAGTGCTGCATGTGGCCAGGCCAGCTTTTCTGATCCTCCCTCACACTTACCCACACCATCACTGACTTCCAAGGGGCACGGAAGAAGAGAGGTGGACAGTCGTTTTGCTGGGAATGGAGAAATGCTGGAGCTGGGTGATACAGGTATTGGATGCTGTTGGACCGGGCTCAGTTCTGACCCAGGATGGGAAAGCTGCTTCGTTGCCATTGGGTTTTGCTGTCTCTGTTGCGTTGGGTCCCGTGCTCTCGGCTGAGTGCTAACTAGAGGTGGTTCCCAGGCTCTGGGGCTGAGCACAGGTTCCCCCTTAGATGTCAGTGGGTCTCCTCTGGATATGTCTTCAAGGACAGCTCTGCTGGACTTAAAGACAGACCGATGTTTGATGGAGAACCTGTTACCTCTGCTTTGCGAGTGCGGAGCAGAGCATCCGCAGCCTGCAGTGCCCTCACTCTGGGCCAAAGAGGGGGACAGCTCTGCGGCCACGTGTGGAGGATTCCTGGACACGACCTTGGTGGGCAGCAAGCTGCAAAGATCCTGCTTGCCTGCCTGACCCCCACAGCACCCCACCCCAGTCCTCTTTCTGGGTCATGCCATCCAGGAGACGTCTGCTGGGGCTCCCCTGTTTTTGTCTTGTCCTGTGCGGGGTGCTGAGGAGGGACGTCTGCTGGGGCAGGGCTCCCCTGCCACCAGCACACTGCTGACTGCGTGAGTTCCCGCAGCCGCCCCTGCCAGCCCCCTCACTCACACGTATTGGAAGAAATAATTGGATGGATTGAAGTGCAGCACCGTTTTACTTAACAGATAAGAAATTTCATATCTGCCCTGATTAGGGGCCAAGAGATATGAGCTCACTCCAGAGCCAGCAACGGAGGCAATTTCATTTCAATTCTGCTGACGGGGGAAGAAGCTTGAGGGGCTGAGTACCACTGCGGTTCGCTGCATTGATGTCACTGCAGAGAGGACCTGCCTGCTGCCGGCAGGCGCAGGGGTGTTCTAAGCACCTTGGCCAGGGAGGTGTCCCCAGAGAGCCCTGTGCAGCCCCTAAGCACAGCTGGCTGGCATCTGGCGGTGAGCACAGCGTGGGGGCTCAGGGCACGCGAGATGCTCATCCTCCCGCTCAGCACCTGGAGGGCAGGGGCATCCCGAGCCCTTGCTCCCTGTGCCGGTGGTACCCGGCACATCACCACCTCTGCTCCTTTATCACAAGTGCAATATACCCAGACTGGTAAAGCAAATCAGAGTCAAGCTGAAGCCATCATGGCACATGGGTCTGTTTAAGCTGGCAACAGCTTGACTGTCACCCTGTGTCAGGTGTAGCGCAGATGTGATGTCTTTGGTGCCTCATCTCAGCATGACAAAAGGTCTTCAGCAGAGGTATTATTTCTTAAATCCCTCGGGACCGAGGTCCCCACCGGTCCCCCTGCTTTCTGGCTGTCTTGCCGCCACAGAGCCATGTGAAACAGGCTGTGTCACAGCACAGCCAACTCTTGCAGATGGGTCAGGACACAAACCCATATCATGGCAGGCACACGTGTGTTTGAGCATCTCTGTCCTCAGCGGTGGTTGGAGGTAACCAGTAAGTCCGTGTACCCACTGAGGTAGGCCGGATGTCCCTCACCTCCCAAAGAGGCGGGCTGGCGAGGAGAGAAGTCACCCTGGCAGTCCTGGCAGCTGCCAGGGCAAAGCTCAAAAGGAGAAAATTTGGGCAGCTCTCCAACTCTGCAACCAAAGCTGGAGCCGTTGAGTCTACAGGTGTGAAAAGGAGGCATGAAGAGGAGGACCTTTACCTGTGCTTATACTGAAACCAGTAAAGACATTAATTGCCACCAGCATGATGAGCCAGAGCAGGATGCTATGCTGTGCCAAGGGAAATGGTATCTGAGGTTGAGGCAGCAAAGTCAGGAGGAGATACAAATGACAGCGGGTATAAAGTTGCTCTTTGAACACAGGGTCCTCAGTGTGCAAAAAAACAAGTGACAGAGCAGCACGAGACATGTTGTGCACCAAGGACTGGGTCATTGGTTCACTGACGGCACGAACACTCGGCACACAGACAGTGCTGTCAGCCCTCACAACTTCACTCCTAAGCTCACGGCGTTTGACACCCGTCCTTGGGGCCCAGTGTCTACAGGCATGTTTCTATAAGCTGCAAATAAAAATATTTTTCATACGTTTTCATGTATTTGTCAACATTATCAAAATAAAAATAATTTCCAGCCCGCTGGAGCGTAAGCTGGGACTGTGCATCTGGGGAGCATGGGCAGTGCTGCATCCTGCATGATGGGCCATCCTTGTGAAGGAAAGGGCAGTGGTTTGGCTAAGGTGGCACGTCCTTGGGATCCAGGAGCATTTTCAGCACAGCCAGCAGTCAGCAGAGAAGAGCAGCAGGTTCAAGTGATGCTGTTTTTAGGCAAGTGAAATGCCTAAAAACACCACAAGTCCCTAATGCATCCACGAAATGGGAGAGATTGAGCATCATCCACATACTGAGAGGCTTCTGGGGAGTGGAGTGCCCCCTCACACAACCCTGCACGAGGCACAGGGCAGAGATGAACCGGGGATGGAGGCCGGTGCGGTGACAAACGTCCTCCTGCCATCAGCCAGGACCAGGCGCTGGTGTTCATAGGAGGAAGCTGGGGAGGCTTCCCCTCTCTTACAAAACTGATGCTGAGTTTTCAAATCAATAGCTTCACCTTCTAAAATGTTCCAGAAGAGCCTGTAACGATTTTTAATCTATTCTAAATGTCAGAACAAACAGTGTTTTCTTCCGAAAGGCTTTGCAGGCAGCAGTGCTGGGAGCCAGGCGGGCAGTGAGCGCAGCTGCTCTGCCTCTCCATCCCTTTGTTCTCGGTTACGCAGCTGCCATGGTGGCCACCTCATACCCATCTGTGGTCTTGGGCTGCTCCAAGGAGCCTTGGCCCGGGCAGGAGCCAGCTTTATTTCTTGGGCTATTTTCTATGAAAGCAGGGATAACTACAGAAAGAAGACCTGCGCCTCAGGGTGAAGCTTTATCACTACCTCTTGCTGCTATGTATGGCTTAGTTTGGAGCAGCCAGGGCCTGGGGAACATTTCAGTTCCCCAGAAGGGAAGGATGTTTACCCTGAAGCCTGCTTTGACTTTAGGAAAAAGTCCCTGGCAGCTGTCAGGGCTGAGAGGTCCTCAGGGCATGTGTTGCACTCCCACTGCCTTCCCGCAGCAACTGGTTTGAGAGCGCTGGTGTCAAGCCTGTTGCAGAGAGACGAGGCATTCCCGGGAGCGAGCGGCTTCAGAGGAGACACTTTCAGCAGTCCTTCGGTCCCTCCGAGGATTTGCAGATGGCTCGAGTCACATCTGCTGCTTGCTTTTTTCTCTCTTACCTTTGCAGATGCATTTTCCTCACACTTCCTCCACCAAGCCCCTCCTTCCCTCCTCCGGGCTGCGGGAGCAGAAGTGGTAAAGATGGAAAAAAATCTGAATGCATGGAAATAGGTCAGAGACTCTCAGGTCTCCCAGTGTGCCAGAACAGGCTATTGAGATGGGCAAGCATTAAGCTATTTAAGCAATTAAATGACGCAGAGGGTCCTGCCTGGCACCAGCTTTGGCCACCCTTGCTTCTCAGGGGCGTACCTTGTACTGGTCTGCTTTACTGAGCTTGAAGCAGCCCAGACAGCCCAGTCCTGCCTGGTGTGGGCAAATGTGAAATCCCCCCTGATACATGCCCTTAGCCTCTCTAACCTGCCAGGGGCCTGGGGTGGAAGCGGGGAGTGGGGTGTGGGTGGCCAAAGCTGTCCGGAAGCTGGTACCTGGCACAGAGGTGCTGTGTGAGACTGGAGGTCTCGGCGGACAACCGCACGCTGCGTTGTAAATGGAAATTTCCTCTTGACATCTAATCTCGCTGCTGAAAAGCATGTATGCTTGTCAATAGGCCAGGCAGGGATATGGTATTCTATGCCGGTGCTGGCTCCTCTCTCTCTGATCAGGAAATCCTCCAAACATGCTCTCCAAGAAAGAGAGAGCCTTTCTGGCTTAGCCCAGAAGGCCAACCGCATCCTGGGCTGCATCAAAAGCAGTGTGGTCAGCAGGTCGAGGGAGGTGATTCTGCCCCTCTGCTCTGGTGAGACCCCACCAGGAGGTCTGCGTCCAGCTCTGGAGCCCCCAGCACAGGAAAGACATGGACCTGGTGGAGCGGGTCCAGAGGAGGGCCATAAAAATGATCAGAGGGATGGAACACCTCTCCAACAAGAAAAGGCTGAGAGAGTTGGGATTGTTCAGCCCGGAGAAGAGAAGGCTCCGGGGAGACCTTGTAACTACCTTCCAGTACTTAAAGGAGGCTTATAAGGAAGATGGGGACAAACTTTCTAGCAGGGCCTGTTGTGATAGGACAAGGGGTAATGGTTTTAAATCAAATGAGGGTAGGTTTAGACTAGATATAAGGAAGAAATCTCCTGAAATGAGGGTGGTGAAACACTGGAACAGGTTGCCCAGAGAGGTGGTAGATGCCCCATCCCTGGAAACTTTCAAGGTCAGGCTGGACAGGGCTCTGAGCAACCTGATCTAGCTGAAGGTGTCCCTGCTTGCTGCAGGGGACTTGGGCTAGATGACCTTTAAAGGTCTCTTCCAACCCAAACTATTCTATGATTCTATGACTCTATAAGCATCCCCTTTCAGGAACAGAATTATGCCAGAAACCTCTGTGTTTCTCTTGCCCACACTGCAGGAGCTCTTGAAGGATGGCTCTGGCTTATTTATAGTTCCTTTCCCCACCATCATACGCTAAAAATGATCAGGCTCCCAGTTTTCACCCTTGCAGCAGAGCTGTGGCTTGAGCCAAAGACAGGAGCAGGCACATCAATCCGTGGGTACCTGTGCCATCCTTCCCACCGTGGGCAGAGAGGTGCTGGCAGGAGATGGGTCGGGGTGAAACCCTAAGTGATCCATGCAGAGCTGCTCTGGGCTCAGCCGGGTCCTGCCCAGCCTGCGGTGAGCATCTCTGGGCAGCTCTGCTCCCCAGGCAGCTCTCCGGGCTCTGCCCGACACTGCCGCACTTCGGAGCGTTGGCTTGTGCCCAGGAGTGTATGAAACACGTTTGGCACGTGTCAAGCTTGCCTCAAAGTGCAGTTTTCAGGACGCCAAACTTTTCAGTCACATTTGTTAGCAAGTTTTGTCTGAAAATGTATGGGATAATTTTTTCCTGAAAATGTCAAAACATTTTGTTTAGACGTTTTCTAAATGAAGTAGCTTGGCTTTCTTTCAACACGACAGTTCCACCTCAAAGCTGACCTATCTTTGAAATTTTTTTTTGTAAATGCTAAAGAATATGAAACATTTGGGGTTTGAATTGACACTTTTATTTTCTGAAAGTCCCCCCCAAGTTTTCCATGTGGCTCGAACGGGTAGGTCTCCCCCTTCCTCCTATCTGTGTGAGGAGGGGTGGGGATGGTTAGCGGGTGATGAAATCCACTCTCCCCATGGTGCTGAGGGTACAGGGAGCTCTCCCAGGCCTCTCCTTCTCTTCTTGCTGGGGCACTGCCTTGGATACCTGTACTCCACCACCTGAGCCCTCTCTCCCTCCCTAGGGTCTTACTCCAGTGCCCTGTTCCCCCATCCTGGGAATAAAACTGCTGCTTTCAAAGCTGCCTGTGCCTCTCTGGCCCCTACACCAAAGACAAAGATTAATGTCTGACTTCATTGACTGACAATGCATCAAGGGGGGGAAAATGTAGCAGGCTGTGGTGGAAAGAGATGGAGGCTGCAGGAGGAGAGGACACAAAGTCAGGGGTGGCAACTGTTTGGTAGTGGTTGCCCCCGAGGGTGTCCTGGAAGAGGAGGGCATGAGTGGGGCTGGCTCTGGGGTGCATGCAGTCCCCCAAAACCTGCCCTGCAGAGCCCTTGGGGACTGCACGCTCCCATCACACCCTTGTGCCCTGGACTGGCTGGGGGGGAACTGGGGCAACCCAGCTGCCGCTACCTCCATCAGGAGCATCAGAAGCATCAGGAGGCTCCTCTTCTCCTCCCACCCCACCGCTGGCCCGCGATGGGGAGAAACCTTTGTTTCCCTTCACTGGCTTCCCTATGCGGCTGACACCACCGATTGCTATGGAAACCCAGGGGATGTGGAGCAGGGGGATGCTGCCTGGCTGGGGGGCTCCCGCAGCGGGAGGGGGTCCCACAGGAGAGGTGATGTGGCAAGGCTGGACACCTTTGCTGGGGTGAGCCCCTGCACGGAGGCAGAGGACAAGCGCTGGCTCGTCCTCCCCATCCCACTGACACCCCAGCAGGTTTGAGGTGCTAGTTATTGCCTACAGAAGATCCTGTGCCTTTCCTCTCTCTGTCTCTGCATCAGTCGTGGCAGGGGCTCGCAGCAGAAAAGCACCTCCCTTATCAGCTGGGGACTGTTGCCAGATTTCGGCTCCGCCAGCCTTTCTTCCCGCAGCGATGTACAGAGGTTTTTCTTATATGTGCAGCTCAAAGGCTCTTCTGTTTCAGTTTCTTGTGAGGACTATCAAAGTGCTTGCAGATTTTTTTTTTTTCCTTTTTTTTAATGTTTAGCAGCTTTTAAGAAGGGTCCCAGCACAGGCGAGAGCCTCTCATCAGGCGCGGGTTCTGCCTCCCCCTCCGAGCAGCAGAGAGAGAAAGTCTTTTAATTAGCGAGCCGGCAGACCCCTTCCTTTCTGTCCCCGCCCAAGCCCCAGCAAAAGGCCAGGAGCAACCATCTGGGGCATCAAAATCAGCTTCTGATGACTGCACCTCCCTTGGCTAGGCACACACATGTCCTGGCAGTCCTGTGAAACTTTAAGGAAAACACGTAACAACTTTCTTCTGCAAAGAGATCAAATTGGCTTTATCTGCCCTAGGTATGTTCTTAGCCCTCTTTCCTCTTAGTATCTCTTAGTCGTTAATGCAGGCGGACTCCTGCTGCAGCAAGCGCTCTTATCTCGGTATTATAGGCCATGAAGTGACATGAGCAAAGGCTGTGAGCAAGCCGGCGATGTTAAGACGAGGTTATCTGCGTAAGCAGTGTCTGAAGCAGGGCAACAGCATGGCCTGTACTGGGATCATCAGACAGAAACATACAGGAGAGGCACACGCATAGGGAGTATCCGGCTTTTAAGGACGTCCCGGTTATGCTTCCTCCCTCTCTTCCCCCACTCTCTTTCCCCCTGGGGTAAATTCATACAGAGAAAATCCTTTCCAGTGCTGCTGGCTCTGCCCGTGATGCACACGTGAGGCTGCTTGTGACCGAAATATACAGCTCTGTGGTGACTCTGATAATAAGATGGACCCCTGGAGAACCTGCCATCCTGAGGCACTGGCCGACCTGCACAGACCTGAGCCAGGGAGAGGAGGCTGGTGCTCAGATCAGACCAGAGAGGCTTTAGTAAGGCAGCAGATGACTCACTGTGCTGCCTGAAGCAGGAAGAAAGCGGGAGCAAGCCCAAGGGACAGAGAAGAGCTGCCTGCAGCCCTTGCCGGGGAGCGGGACCATGCCCCTCGCAGCAGCCTGGGAGAGGAGGGAGCCAGAAAGGGAGCTGATTCCTGGCACTCAGTATCCCATTTTTATTCAAAAAGGTGGGTGTCGTTTTGACGCGTCCCCGAATCCTGGCTTTGATGTGACAGCCTGTGCAAGGAGGTACAAAAGAAGGAAGGGAGATCTAGAAAATGCTTCTTGCCTGAGCCAGGGTTTAGGTAGACTCCTATAATTAACGACTGCGGCTCTCCTAAGAAAGATCCCAGCTGCTTTGCTCTGCAGCCTGCACTATCAATTTTTCTCTCATGCAACCAACACGCACCAAAACTCATTCCTGTGAGGAAAGGAATGCGTATGTATAAATCAAATGCCTCTGGAAAACATGAGCAGGAGGGGAGGGGGCAAAGCGAGCACAGACTCCAAAGCAAGTGACACAAATCAGGATCCCTGGGAGGATGTGATCAGGTTCCCCCAGGCCACAAGAAGCTTGTGGGGTTAAATGTAGCGGGACCTTCACAGCTAAGCATTAGGTGAGGAGCTCAGGCAGTAAGTGAGACCTCTCCGTGCCCAGTGTAGTATACACTGTGCAAGGTGAGCCCTCATTTTGTCTTGAGATAAACAAGCCTCTCAATAAGCTGTCCTGCTGAACTACTTTGTGTTTGGACCAGTCCCAGGAGGGCTAGGACCTCCCCTATCCCCCCCAAGCCCCAATCTTTAGGTAAAGCCCTCCCAACCTGACACTTCCAGTGGTCTCATCTGCCCTGTAGAATTATCACATCCAGCACAGATCAAGAGGACATCAAACCGCAATGCCCAGCATATTGTAGAAGAGGGCATCCTCAAGCAGCAAGTCTGTTCCTCAACTCCTTACAACAGGAGCCTCTACTCATTTGGAGGGTCCTAATCACGCAACATGTTGACCGAGGCTCTGTGCACCCCTGCTTTTCAGATCTTCAGCCTTTTCTCCAGGCCAGTGGGGCCCAGTCCTTGAAAGGCAGGTAGTTTCCCAGTCCTTTGGCAGGTCTGGTTTTCACCTCTGAAACTTTGGCACTTTCTGTTTGCTGAGGGTCCTTTCCTGCAGGCTGTCACCATCCAAAGTTTAGCCAGCAGAAAGCAGAGTGGGTCAGCGGCTTCACGGTTCTGGCACCCCCACGGGTGTACCTCAGGGGGACGGCCACCCAGCGGGCATGGCCATGGGCACGTACTCTGCTCAGGCCCTGCACCCCCTCGGACTGGCTGCCCACTCCCTGTTCCTCCATCCCGTTCGTTTTCTCTAAATGACCTACAGGCCATCCCTTCACTGATTCTTGTCTTCTCAGTGGCTCCCAGGTCTCACCAGGTTCTTCTGCCTGTTACAATACCTCCAGTTGCCTTCCACCCTTGAGCTTCTCTGGGCTATTCCCTCTTCTCCCATACCCGCCCGTCTTGTCTTTGCTCTCTCACAGTGCTGGAGCTCCATTTGATTTGCAGACATGATTTTCTCTCATGTAATTCAGCTCTGCCCTGTGAGTTGGCTCTTCACTGATACATTTTTGCTCAGCTCAAAGAGGATTAAGTAACTTCTTTCACCATGGCAGTCCTATTTCTGGCCTGTGACTGTTATCTGCGAACATAGGACAGCAGCAGCAGCAGGGGGAAGCGTTTTATCAAGAGGCCAAGGGATCTGCCATGCAGTCCCACTGCTTCCCTGCTCCCCACTAAGCTCCTGCAGGCGCTGGTAGATAAAGTTCTGCTAACAATAGCATCGCCCCGTTATTTCTGCCTTTGTCACCAAAGGCATCTACTGAATTCTCTTTTTGAAACACTATTAGCTCTTCCCTGAAAAGTTTCTACATTTAACATGAATCTCCCAGGTCTGAAGCTTGCGGCAAGTGTGCGTGGGTAGGCAGGGAGGCGATGGAATGCAGCCTGCCGGACACACCAGCCGGAGCACAGCCACCCTTGCCCAGGCGCAGCGCAGGGTGCCAGCAAGCAGAACTGACCCCGTGTACCCAGGGGAAGTTGAAGGAGGGGCTGTGTCGCTCCCTCTCTCAATCCTGCCCAGCCGCTACGGACAGGAGGGGGAGAGCCTAAAGCCATCCCAGCTGTGCAGCTCTGCCAGCCACGGCAGCAGGGCTATGACCGAGCCCGCAGGCAACCCTCCTGATGGTTCTAGCTCACGGCACAAGCCTGCCAGCCCGCAGTGGTCCTCAGCAGGAGGAGCCCGGGCTGCCCCTGCTCTCAGGCTGCCGGGCAGCAGGTCGGCGGGGCATGCTGCTCCCCACAGCAGCTGAAGGGCAGCCACCGCTTCACACACGGGGTGCGTACAGCAAGCCTTCCTCCGCAGCCTCTGCCATGGCACCAGATGGAGCCAAGCCAGCCTGGTCCAGCACCGGCAGCACATCCTCCAGCAAACTTCTGCCCATGCAAACCATGCAGTTTGTCCCAGTGCTCAGCATATCAGCTCAGGAGGCAGGTCCCCACGTTTCAGAGACTACTCTCAGTGTCTTCCAAGCAATAGCTCCCAACCAAACCCTGGTAATATATCCAGGCAGTAATTCTTCCAGGGTGAAATCCTGCAAGCTCAGCAATGTATGGCGCTCTCTGGTCTTTATTCTCCGCTTGATGAGACAACAGGAACCCAGGTTGACTGTGACAGCTCTGTCATGTGCAATCAGCGCTGTGGTAGACTACAGCAAGGAAAAGAGTTGTGCTTGAGCAGCACCTGCCTCACCTGGCTGGCCTGCTCTGAAGACCACATCTGCCTCCACGCTAACTCCCCAGCAGACCGAGCTGTATCATTCTCCACTTCAGCACTGGTGAAAGACTAGTGGGGCAGATGTGAAAGGAGAGCTCTACCACATCCTCTCCATGGATGACTCTATTGAATCAGGCTAGAACAGTGCAAGACACCAGCTTTTTCCCTCAGCAGCCAAGATTAGACCATGAATAAGAGGAATTAGCTAAAGGTCAAGCCAGCTAAAACAAGAATAATGAACACAGGCTTAAGGAACAGCTGTGTGCAATTGCTCAAAGTACAGCAGATTCTGTCCTTTTTTTGAGTCAGTGGCTGGTGGGGGGTAGAGATGTTAGCAGTGGACAACTGCACTTCTGGCCAGGGGGCTGTAAGACCCATCACACTGCAAACATCTCATTCTGTGCCCTCCATCCCCTGAGTCGCACACAACACAGATAAACGTTGCCTTTGATCCCTAACTCTCTGATGGTTACGACCTCCTGGAGCAGTCCATGCTGCCCCCATTGCAAGCAGGTCCCTCCTTCCCAAGGTTAATGTGATGTGCCCTGCTGCCTCCAGTCCCAGCAGACAAAGGCTTCTCCTCCAAGTCTTAGACCCCATAATTAACACTTGGCCCCTCGGACCAAAAGGAGCTGGGACACGTCAACCTTCGGAACCTGTTGGAAAGTTCGATTAACTTCAACGGCCTTTTCTGGGAGCATTAGCTGAGGAAACAAAGACCTCAGAGAAGTGCTGGAACATTGTCATCAAATTGTTCTGAACGTCTCCATTTTTAGAAGAGTGAAGGAGCTGAAGGCAATACCTCGGAGCCCCAGTGCACGGGATGGCAGCAGTAGCCGTGGGCCTCTCTTGGCCCTAAGCCTGAGCCAGAGGAGGAAAGGGGGTGGTGATGATGGTGGTGGTAGCATCTCTCTTGTCCTTTGTTTTTTTAAGAAAAATTATTTTTTTGAGAGATGAAGTTCCATTTTCACTACCCCACCCCCATGGTCAGAAAATGAGACCCACAGATAGAGCTGAAGATAATGGCAGGTTGCCATGGAAATGTGCATTTAGTCTCACTGTTTCCATGGCAACTGAAAGACATACCATTCTGTTCATCTGAAGGATGCCAAAGGTAAATGAGCACTGATTAAAACAGGGGCACAAACTTGGGCTCTAATCAACCACAAAGACTAGGGCCATAAACTCTTATTGCTCAAGCAGGAAATATTAAGAGCCATGCAAGTGTTGGGAAGGCCAAAGGCAGGAAGCACTGTGCACAAACTGCTCCCCACAGGGCGAGGAATCACAGCCTTAGAGTAATGGCCCATCTCACTGTCATGAACAGCTTCGTTTCTGTCCACGGCTGGATGCTAAACCCACCCCAAGTTCATGATCTACAGAGCTGTTTCCTGAGCAGATATCTGCCAGTTGCAGCCTAACCCTGGAAACCATGCTGAGCAAACATATTCCTCAGAAATAAGCAAGATCCAAACTGCACCATTAATCCTACACCTAGCCCTTAAAAAAAAAGGCAAGAAAGAGATGACCCAAATGGAGGAGTTTGATATAATACAGACGGCTGCAGTTTATTCCCACCAATGCTCTGACTCCTTGAATGGGGGTTCTTTTTCCTGGCTGGCTGACAGTCATAACAAATACACCACTACGCGAGGGTACCCTCTTCTCTGCTGCCAGTCTCTCCGGCAGCTACGGCCCGTTCCAGAGGAGCATGGTGAATGCTGGGAGAGCACTTCAGCCGGGGTGCATGAAAACAGGCAAAAAGAACGAAGCATCAAAATGGTGCATGTCCCATCACACCCTCTGCTGATGAACCTGACTGCTGTGTTTGCTTGTGGAGAGAGCATGCAGTTTGGTCCTCAAGCACGTGCTGTAGCAGCTCACCCTGAAAATACAGCACGCTTGCTCTGAACTCAATACTCATCTGGCCACCCCCAGCTAAGGGTGTGCATAGTGGGGCTTATATCACTCTGGTTTTTACTTCCAGCTGCTAGTCGATGTTCAAAATGCTTGCAAGGCTGAAGACAGTCGTGATATAAAACCATTTGCCTTCACAGTGTGGGGGACAGAAGAGAAGCCTTCTTTCATGCACTTCTGCTTTCCTGCTACCGCCTCCTCCACTGCTCAGTGGTTCCTCCCCCAGGTGCTGGATTCAGGCAAGCCCCAAGAAGGCAGCAAACCACACCACTGTGCGTATGCAGCAGAAGCCCCAGTGGATGCCATCCAGGGGCTACTATCTCCTCACCCCTAGCTGTCTTCCTGGCTCACCCAACAGCTCTGTACAGACACAGAATTTCACAAGGGAGAGGACTGAGCTTAGCAAAATTTTGCAGATGAAAATTTTGGGGTGAGAGGGCCAGTTGTTCCTCTAACATCCACCCTAGGCTGGTCCTCAGCCTTACAGGAGCCACTCACCCCCAAACGCTCTTTGTAGCAAGTTAACACCAGACAGAAGCCCACCAAGATGAGCACAGTACTCCTGTGCATAAACCATGAGAAAAGGAGCATGACAAAAATCTGCCATTTCTCTACCACTGCCTGGCTTGAAGCTTGGAAGAAGGACCCACAGTTAACAGGCAATGGCAGATACCTAATCCAAAGAACAGAGCCAGAGTCACAGGCTGAGGGTGTGCTGGTCGTCTGCTAACAAGTCCCTGCAGAGCTCCAACAAACCCTCACCAAAGTGAGGATTTCTATTCCATCCTTTTCTACCCGCCTGTCAGTGACACTAATGATTGTGCCCTTTTCCCTTAAAGTTTCATCTTAACCTAGGTTTCCATAAATATCTTTCTTGATCATTCATTCCTTGTCAGGTGGGTGAACTGAGAGAATCCTCCTTTTTCACGTGGGAGCAGAGAAAGATTTTTCCACTGCAGTCTCTCATTTGCAATGGAGCAAAGGCAGCACCTCCAGCTCCGCACTCCCGCTTTTTCTCAGTGGTTCAGTGCAAGGGCTCCCATCTATTCCCACACTGTAGGCATCTCACAGGCGTGCCTTGGCAGTCCCTCATAGCCCAGGCAGAACTGCATCCCCTGCACCTTTCTCTTGGCACCGCTGGTCTTGCCCCACAGCTGACTGTGTGATGCCATCTTTGCCCCCTACGGCTATTCAGTGTACAAACCTTGACAAGTCGGGTTTTCGCTTCCATAGGAGCCAGGTTCTCGCCTTTTCTGCCTACACAGCCAAAATTCACGAAGGTCACCTTTACCCTCCCCACTAACATGACGCCCTTCACTGATTTCCTAGACATGGACAGAAGTTTTCGATTTGTGATGTACTGACAGACTTTTTTTAAGAGTCAGGAGGACTCTGTAGGTGGCAGACAGCGCTTTGCACCCATTCCCCACTGGGAGCTGGAAGACTAGCAGCTTTGGCCAGCAGATTACAGCTGCTCCCAGAAAGCAGAACCAGGAGACCAAGAGCAACGTGTTGTACAGCTGGAACCTCTCCAGCTCCTAGCAGTTTCTCTGATGCGGAGACCACACTGCTACAATACCAGACGAACTCAGCTCCAGCCTGCCTCCAAAGCAGGCAGCTGCAAAGAAACTTCCGCTCTTGCCCAGGTCCTGCAGGGACCAGACCCAGGCCCACCCCAGACAGAAGCCAAAATGCTGGTGCATGTCCAGTGCAGCTATTCCCAAGGAGTGAGGGGTCCATCTAGTGTGGTCGGAGCAGTACTGCCAGAACCATGGGCAGAGCAGCCACGTACGCTTCCCCTGCGGCACCCGTGGGGACCCAAAGCCTCATCCCTGGGAGGGAGGAGGCACATGCTCGATTGCCTGATTCACTTCACCAGTGCAGAGTGAGTGAAGGCAGGTGGAACCTGGCTAGGCTGAACAGACACGGCACATTTACATGTGGTAAGAAGAGTAAGCCAAGACGAAGGCTACATGCTTACAGGGCCTGAAGGCAGGTTTTAGGGAAAACAGCCTTGGTGGCTGCTGGTTTGCTACCTCCCCAGGACTACTGCTGCGCTTTTACTTCCCTTAACAGATCCCAAGAGACTTGACCAAGGTCAGACTGTGCGAAATGGATCAAGGATCGATCCGTACTTCCTGGTTCAGAGAGCGATTCCTCCTGACAACTTTCACTGCTCAGTTATCCCAGCTGAAAGAAATTGAGTTTATCTAATGTCTTCTACCTACACAAGCTTTTAGGTCTTACACTTTTCAAAGATAGTTCTGTCCAACATCACATTCAAGACCTGGGAGCATAAGGGTAGGGCCAAAACATCTTGCAGGAGTTTAGACAAGTCTTATAATCACATCCTTTTACTCCCTTTTACAAAAACGGGACAGTGCTACATCCAGCTCCCTCCGATAGCAACATAACAAGGTAGAACTTGTTAACTGCAGGAAACAGAAACGGAAAGGGCTAAACCAAAAGAGCTGCTACTCTGAATCCTGCCCATATTCCCCATGTGACAATTCCAGAGCAGATCACTTACAAACTCCTCTAACAGCTACGGATGAAACTGAAACTAGGTGGCTACCAACTCTGAGTGCCAGAAATCAGTAGGCAAATCAGTGCTGTACGTCTGCTCTGCTCATTAGTTTAGAAAGACATCTGGGAAGCTTCACGACAAAACTGCCTGTGGCACAGAGTCTTAAAAAGCTCAGGGTTTGCCATAAGCCGTTTCCTCGAGATCAAAGTCATGCAGTGCTCCCACGCTCACGTGAAAGACTCGAGTCTTAAACAATTTGGTTATGATCAGATAAAACACAAGAAAGGGAACAAAAATATCTTCCCCATCTCTCCTTTCACCCAGAAGCAGGTGAATCACTTTGATTTAAAAGACATCTAGTGGCAGATAAACTACAGAAAACAACTAATCAAAAGGACGTTATTCTGGAAACTTCTAGATTTCCCATTCCATGGGAGTTTCAGAAGGGAAAGGAGCTACTTCCTTCTTCCATCAGACCAGGCATAAGTTAGACAGATTTAACAGTGAAGCAAGTTATAGAAAAAACTCTCAGACGACTAAGTCAAAAGGACGTGAGGACCCTTCAATAGTGCTCCAGATCCTCCTCTGCCTGTGTCACCTAAGCCTTCCTTCCTGCTGGCAAGGGAAGGCAGCAGAGACACCATGAAACCCGAGAGTTTGTATGACCTAAAATTCCAAGTCAGGTTTAGGAACAGCCTAAAATAGCACTGGGGGATGGAGGGCTGTGTATTTTATTTTTTCATACATACAAGCTTTTTCTTTTTTTAAATAAAAGAAATAAACTATTAATTCTGCCTACCTCAATTTTTCAGCTTCAGTTACTCTGACCAAGTAAAAACTTTCATCCCAGGGACTGACAGCAAAACCACCGCAGGTTGCTGGGACAGAGAGAAGCCCACTGAGCAAGAGAACAGCGAAGTGTCTGGCAAAGCCCATGGTGAGCTGGGGAGTGCAGAGCCAGCAACAGTGGGATGTGTATGGCAGAGAGACTCTGATCCCGTTCAGCTGGAAGACAAGCAATAAGCAACAGCAACCTGAAAGAACACAGATTCCACCCATGTGGAAACGCACAAGCAATACCAATCAACCTCAAAGACTTTTAGTAAGAACTTTCAGTAAACACACACAAGCATATATACAGCCATCTCCTGCAGAGACAAGCAGTTAGGTGGTTCCACACTCGGAACAGGGTAGGCGAGTCAGCACCACCAGGCTGGTGGCTCACAAGGCGCTGAAGATGCTCCCGTGTGCGTGCTCACAGCTACTTCATGTTTCTGGAGGGAAGCGTAGGACACCAGACTTCTCGGTGCCAAATACAGAAATCACTCTAAGTCAGCAAGGAGCAGCAGGGCTGACTTGAGCAACGTGCTTAGCTTGCAGGTTGTTTATCTTGTAAGACTTGTTACTTATCTTGCAAAACTGATATAACAGGTTGTGATCTAGCGCTTAAATTGGCTGGGTGACATCTGGGGCGAGGTGAAGGTCTTGCAGCCTGACGTTGCTTCAGCAAAACTAGAGACCCACGTACATCTGTACTGAATTCCCCACTCCCATGCTGAACCACTGACCCCCACCAAACTTCCATAATTAGCAACACTTGCTAAGAGTCAACCAGCACATGGTAATTGACTTAGTCCCACCTCACCAGGAATATAAACGTGGCATTTAGAATCTTCTATTTTGAGAATGAGAACTCCAACTAACTGGATGGGTCTGGACCTCCCTCCTCCGCAAGCAGTGATGTCTCTTTGGTAAGATTCGTGCCTCTATGTCAGGTCATACCTGAGGAAATTGTTAATATTGCTTAATTAATTAATTACTGGCTAGCCTTAAGACTAGTGCTAAATGCAGCAAATGAATTTATCAATGGCAATTCTGAATTTGTTCTATCTGCTGCCTTAATAAATCACTTCTGTTCAACTTTGCAAACCTGGCTCAGTAAAAGTCCTTGAAAGGGCTCTGACAGGCAAACGTTGACTCTGATAAGTGGCTACACACGCACTTCTTTAGGTGTAAACCGCTGACCAAGTCTGGGACTAAGACTAGATCCAGCCACACCCAGATGCCTCTCTGAGAAGGAGTTCAGAAAGCAAAGGGGTCCTTTCTGAACCTCAGGACTCAATGGGAGGGCCTTCGACCCCCCTGCCCAGCCACACATCAGACTCATATTTCTAATGTGACAGGAAGGCCAACAGGTCTTGGAGATAGGCTCAGCGCAGACACACACACTGCTGCAGTCATGTGTAACAGCCATGTTATAGGGTAAGGGAGATGAGAGGAGCAGCTGGCAATGAGAAGTAGCAAAAATGCTCTGAAGACTGTGCGAAAGTGCCTGAAGACAGTGTCCATCCATGGGAAGTCCGGTCAGAATTTGACAGAGAAGGAAGTCCCACAGGAGCAACCCTTCTCTGCCTGGGGGTTGCTCACCACCTGGAAGGAGCTGCGAATCAGCTCCTGGCTGAAGTCCACCATAGAACCTTTCACGAAGGCCAGGCTGTCCACATCCACCACCACACGGGCACCACCTTGTTCAAACACCCTGCAGAAAAGCACCATGTTTAACCATTAACCATGCTGCAGACTCGACAGAGAAGCACAACCTGAGCACTTTCCTCATCTCACAGGCTTGCTCCCTTCAATTCAACGTACTATCATGTCATGCACGCCCTCCTCGTCACCTTTGCAAACAACAGTCACACCCGACCACCACTACACCCCTTTGTCCTTGCCTGTCATCAGGACCGATAACCGTGTCCAAGGAAAACTTGTACTGGAATCCAGAGCAGCCACCCCCTTCCACCTGCAGCCTAAGAAACTCTGAGCCTTCTGTGATCTCCAGCAGCCTCTGCAAGGAAAAAGAAGAGGAGGATTAAGAGGCCCGCTGAACAAACCGGCGGCCGCTCAGAGGCTTTCCCGGCGTTCTCAGGGCAGGCCCGGCAGTTCAGAATCCCTCCCGGGATACCCGAGCTGCCTCCCGGGGTCCCACCTTCACGCAGCTCTCGCTGAGGAAGACCTGTTCCTCGCTGCGGTCGCTCTCTGTCGGGCCCGGCTGGGAGAAGGACGATGCCCACCGCGGCGGGCGACCAACCGCAGAGGCAGAACCCGCCGGGGGCCCCGGCAGCGCTCGTCCTCGGCACAGCAGAGCGGGACGCCACCTGCCTCGGCGAGAGGGAAGGAGAGGGGGAGCCTCAGCGTGGTCCGCGGCCCGGCCAGCAGGCCCGGCCCCTGCAGCCGCCACCCCCTGCCGCAGAGCGGCGACGCACGGGGATACTCGAGGCCCCCGACAGGCCGAGGGGAGCGAGTGAGCCCGCCGCCGCGGAGCGGTACCTCATCCGGCCGCCCAGCGCCAGCCTCCACCAGAGCCTCAGCGCCCCCGGCGCCGCCATGATGCCCCCGCGACCGCCCGCCCTCCCGGCCGCTCATTGGCTGCCCGCCGCCGCCGCTTCCGTCCAGGGCCGCCATGGCGCCCGCCGAGGCGGAAGCGCTGTGCCGTCGGGGGTTGCTAGGCAACGCGCGGCCAGGTGGGCGGTGTCGCCTGCACCGTGCGGCCTAGCCCGGCGGCCCGGCCCGGTGTCCCTCCGCGGGGACAGGGAAGCCGCTGGCTCGGTGAAGGCAGCAAAGCCGCCGGAGCTTGGCACAAAGGTGCGAAGCCACCGTTCGCCCTTCACAGAATCACAGAATGTTCGGGGCTGGAAGGGACCTCTGTGGTCATCTAGTCCAACCCTCCTGCCGAAGCAGGGTCACCTACAGCAGGCTGCAGAGGACCTTGTCCAGGCGGGTCTTGAATATCTCCAGAGAAGGAGACTCCACCACCTCCCTGGGCAGCCTGTTCCAGTGCTCCGTCACCCTCAGAGGGAAGAAGTTCCTCCTCATGTTCAGACGGAACTTCCTGTGCTTCAGTTTGTGCCCATTGCCCCTTGTCCTGTCGCTGGGCACCACTGAAAAGAGCTTGGCCCCATCCTCCTGACACCCACCCTTCAGATATTTATAGGCATTTATAAGGTCCCCTCTCAGCCTTCTCTTCTTCAGGCTGAACAAGCCCAGCTTCCTCAGCCTTTCCTCGTAGGAGAGATGCTCCAGTCCCCTCATCATCCTCGTAGCCCTCCGCTGGACTCTCTCCAGTAGCTCCTCATCTTTCTTGAACTGGGGAGCCCAGAACTGGACACAGTACTCCAGATGAGGCGTCACCAGGGCAGTGTAGAGGGGAAGGAGAACCTCCCTCGACCTGCTGGCCACACTCCTCTCAACGCACCCCAGGGTACCACAGGCCTTCTTGGCAACCAGGGCACAGTGCTGGCTCATGGTCAACTTGTCGTCCACCAGGGTGGACGCCCTTGGGGGTGTTTGGTTTACAAGCGGCGATGGAAATAAACAGCAGTAAAACAATAAAAAGTAATAAAATAAATAACGCAGTGCTGTCCAGCAGAGTGTGCTTGCCCCGGAGTTAGCTGTGAGGGTTGTTTGCCCCGAGCAGAACCCGGAGACCCCAGGAGCGACGGCGGTGCCATCAGAGGCCAGTTTTCCCTCGCATTGGGCAGGTGTTCGTGGCCCTGATGCCGTGGACGCGAGCTCGACCTCCCCTGTGCCTCCACCATCCCCCTCCGCTCTTCACCCGCTGCAGCAGGGCCCACGGCACCGGGCAGGCCCGGCAGCCTGCCCCGCGGCCGCCCGAAGCACGTTTCCCTCTGTGGTTTCATCTCCCAACCGTCTGCCGTGTGACAGCGGCCTGGCCAGTTGCTCGCGGACACACCGGTGGTTAGAAGAGCCTTTATCTCTTTCTTCCTCATCCAAGTTCGGGGGAGGAATCCTATTTCTCAGCCCCGGCCAGGCTTGTGGAAAGTCACATGGCGGGATGGCGGAGGAAAACCAGTCGTCCCAGCAGGATGGGGTGATTCAGCACCAGGCGACCTCGGGACCCAGTGGTGGTTTGCTTTCTCACCGCCCTGCTCCAAGCACGGCGATGGTTTTGCAACCACGTGCTTTTGCTTGTTTGTCCCACCCTGAGCATGCAAATAAAGACTGGTTTGAGCTGTTTGGTTTTGTTTGCTCTTGGCTTAACTCTAACGATGTTAGGATCAAGTCAGCACAGCATCCCAGGCAGCATCCCAGGGGAGATGGTGTTCATGCAGCTACCTGCAACGGCTGAGGAATCCTCAAATCAGGCATATTGCGACACTTCATATTTTTAAAAAGATATGGGGGTATTTCTCCAGTTATCATCAACATGGTGTCCCAAAAGCAGACAACTTTGGAGGAGCAAATCCAGAACTGCCGGGAGAACAGGAGGGGGGATCGTGCCTGCTCCCCGCATCGCAGCGGCTTTCCTGCTCTCTCCTGCAGGCTGTGTTAGGCTGATCCCGCTGCTTGTCCCCCTGTTGTGGCTGCACTCACCTGCAGGCACCTTTCGGGGAATGGGTGTAGCCCCCACAACCAGGCGCTCTCACTGTGCCTGACAACTGATGTTGCTCGGATCGTCACCGCGGGCTGAAAGGAAGAGGTCAGCTGGCCTCAGCCAGAATTAATTTAATCTAATTAATAATCCACTTGGGTGCTGGGGGCAAATTTCCAGAGTGGCTAGGACAGGGGGCTGTAACTACAGAAAACAGCTACTTCTTTGCACCTCCTTCTTAGCACTGGCTGTTTTCTCCTTCTGCCAGCTGTGTGGTCTGGTGGTGCTTTTTGCCCACCCAGAGTTATGGCCTAGGTTTTTTTCCTTTCTGGGCTGTGATTTTTGTTGGCCACCTTGTTCCCGATAGCTTGATGTAATCTGTTTTTAGGTTTCGTTGCCCTTTGTTTTCCCCTTTCTTATTTTTGTCTGTGGCATCTGGGTTTGGGGAGTTCCCTTAGCTCTCTTGAAACGCGCTCTATCGAAGAGGTTTGTCTGTGAGTTGAATTCTCTAGACGTTTTGCTCTGTTCTCCTCTGTGATTTTGTATGCTTAAATCATCTGTTTTGGTGGAAAACTGAGCTTGTTTCAGTGACTCTGAAAGCGGTGATAATAAAACCTCTGGTGTGGAAGTGAACGTGAGAGCGGCTTGCGATGCATTTCAGTGTGAATTCTGATGATCTATAGCGAAAGGAGCACGTTCTGGCCGAAAGAACAGTGAAATTGATTAGTCTCTCTATGCGGATTTCCCTGAGAACCTGAATTCTGTATTCACTGCTGCTGTAGTGCCTGCAGGTGCATCTGTGTACCGAGCTGCCAGCACCACGCTGTCAGAGGGATTTGGATGCAGTGGGCGTAGCTAACGCATAAAGCGGAACGTTAGGCTTTTTCCTCATATAATTGAGTTGGTTGGATTACAGAAATGAAGAACTCGAGTATCAGTCTTGCTGGAAACAAACCATTAGTTGGCTTTCTCAGCCTTTTCTCCTGGCGCTTCTGCACTGTAGCACAAGCTCCCTGTGATGCTGGTCATCTGGGAGGGGCCCTGTCTGCAACGTAAAGGGGCCAGCCAAAAGCTGAATTGAGTCATTCTGAAGCATTTTGGTGAACTGTTGGGCTCCAAGGTGACCTGGAGGCCCACATCTTGTATCAGATGTCGAAAGGGTCATGTGCCTAAAAGCAAGGTCTGTTTGGCCTACAGTGCTTATGCCGCCCCAGGGAATCTAAGCTTTAGTGCTGTTATTGCAAAACTGGCACGATGATGATGTGTGATACCAGCTAAAAACCTTGGGCAGAAGGTTTCTGCTTCTGTCTGGTGTAAAAGCCTTGGCTGTCGTTTCACAAACTTACACTTATTGGGCTTTTTATTAATTCATTTCTAGGGGAGGGAAGAGACATACGTTAATTCTGATCCTAGATTCACTGATTTTTAGTTCAAAGCCTTTGAAATACATGTAGACTCGTACGCATGAAGTCACTGCCACTGTGCAAACGTGTCTGCAAAGCAAAGATCTCTGGGGAGCTGTTTCACCGGGAGGCATCCCGATGTAACGCATCATGGAATTTGCTCCCGAGTGTGACGCTGCTTATCCTGTGAATGTGTGACAGCAGTTTATGGTGTTGCTCTGACCCAACTGCACTTCTGTTCCCGGCAGTCAGATAGGCAGCTGTGTTTACCATCTGCGAGACCTGAGGGATGGTGTGATGGTGCAGCCCCCCCTTCCCCCCCCACCTGGCAACCCCAGAACCAGCCAACACTGTATTCTTGATTGCACTGCAGGGACAGTTAGCGGGTGTGCAGTGAATCCGGATGACTTGGCACTCTCCTTGTCTTCGTACAAGGGCAGCGAGTTGGGCCCATCGGGTGCTCCCTGACCGCCCCTGGAACTCCTGATGCCTGGAGTCGCACCCGCCTGGTAACGTCAGAACTGTACAGTCTGGGTAGTGCTAGAATTGTACAGTTTCTGGCTAAATATCAGGATTGCATCATGTGGATTGTGACCGGGATGGAAAATTACTGATGCTGAAAGTCAATCATCTCAAGACCCTACAAACGGTGGTACCAAGGAAGGCCCTTTGAACTCTTCTGGTCTGCAGCGGGCTGCGCCCAGTAACTCCCTCTGCATGGGGCCCTTCTCAGAGTAACTCGCAAACTACCTGGGCTGGTCTCCTTGAGACTCAGCCTTCAACCGTTGAGAAATCATTTGATCTGAAGTGAGTATTTCACTGAACTCCAGGGGAATTTTTATGATTGCATGTGTGTTTGTGAATCGATTCAAAACATAATATTCTATTACTGTGATTGTAATAGCAAATTCTTTCTAACCACTCTGTCAATGTTCAGTTAACCAATGATTAATAGCTGCTAAATGCCTGCGATTCTCTCTCGATGTAAACTGTGTACACACCCTGAACTGCTGCTAAACAGATTCCTTAGACATAAACCGTAGTGGTTCAAGGCCAGTTCTGCACCCAGCCGCACCTAGGCTCCTCTCGGAGAAGGAATTTAGCAAGCAAGGATGTCCAGTCCGAACCTTGTGACTCAACAGGAGGGTCTCCCTACCCCCTTACACTTTTCTTCCACTCTGTAGAAATAATTTTCCACCCAAAACCTCCTTTGATTTTGTATTCCATTCGATATGTAACAGAGTGAACCTTGCCAATGAACTTTGTAAGATCACGTTTTCTAAATTTTCAGTAAAATCTTTTCTTGCAAAGCCTTTGAGTGATCATTTAAGTGACCTAACCACTCATTCGCGATAGATGGGGAGAGGGAAAGATTTTCCAAGGGCTGGAGTTCCCATGCGCAAGGAGAAGACTTTACCTGGGTCGGTTACGAAGTGTGCTAGCTCAGCTTAAATATACGGCTTAGTCTCAGCAGGGTCTTTTGGGTTTGGGTTTTTTTTTTTGGCAGGGCTGCTGTAAGCAGCCCGGTCTGCTTGCCTGAGGCCTCTGCAAACCAAATGCTTATTCAGAACCCTAAAAAAAAAGAGACGCCTCTGATGTGATGGCCTCTGTGGAAAGCCTGAGCACAGCGTGAGGGTTTCCCCTCCAAGTCACTGGGCAGCGGGGCTGATGACACCGCACAGGGACAGAGGTCTGCAGGGGGGAAGTGGTGCCGGCTCTGCTGCCTTCCTCCCAAATAGCCGCTCCTGTGCCTTTCCCTCTGCCGTGACCGGTACCAGGCGAAGCTGGTGCCCTGGCTGCCAAGAAGGCCAATGGGATCCCGGGATGCATTAGGAGGAGTGTGGGCAGCAGGTCGAGGGAGGTTCTCCTTCCCCTCTACACTGCCCTAGTGACGCCTCATCTGGAGTACTCTGTCCAGTTCTGGGCTCCCCACCTCAAGAAAGATGAGGAGCTACTGGAGGGAGTCCAGCGGAGGGCTACAAAGATGGTTTGGGGACTGGAACATCTCTCCTATGAGGAAAGGCTGAGGAAGCTGGGCTTGTTCAGCCTGAAGAAGAGAAGGCTGAGAGAGGACCCTATAAATGCTTACAAATATCTCAAGGGTGGGTGTCAGGAGGATGGGGACAAGCTCTTTTCAGTAGTGCCCAGCGACAGGACAAGGGGCAATGGGCACAAACTGAGGCACAGGAAGTTCCGTCTGAACATGAGGAAGAACTTCTTCCCTCTGAGGGTGACGGAGCCCTGGAACAGGCTGCCCAGGGAGGTGGTGGAGTCTCCTTCTCTGGAGATATTCAAGACCCACCTGGACAAGGTCCTCTGCAGCCTGCTGTAGGTGACCCTGCTTCGGCAGGAGGGTTGGACTAGATGACCCACAGAGGTCCCTTCCAACCCCTACCATTCTGTGATTCTGTGAACGCTGCGAACTTCGGCTTGGGCCAAATGCCTGCTGAAGCGTCCTCATCGCCCTCCGGTTTGTCCCAGCCCCCACAGCGCAGACCCGGGAGGCCCTGGCGCTCCCCAAGCCTGCGAAGCGCGAATAACTTGCACGTGCTCCGCGGGAGCAGTGACCTCGTCGGTGTCACCCCGGTACGCGGGTCGCCCGGCCGGCTTTCGCCACGCGGAACACGCGGTTCGGTAGCCCGCGAGCCTGGCCCCAGCCCGGGCTGCGGTGCAGGGTTTTGCTCCCCCCCTCCCAGCAGGGGCGGCGGGAGACGCCCCCGGCCCCGCCGCCCCGTCGGGCGCTGCGCGGCGGGGCGGGGCCGGCCGAGACCCCGCCCCCGGCGCGGCCCCGCGGGCGGAGCCGCCGCGCTCATGTGACGCCGCGGAGGAGCCGCTGCCGCTGTTGTCGTTGCCGCCGCCATGGTTCCGCCGCCGCTCGCCCTGGTCCTGGCGCTGGCCGCCACCGCCCTGGCCGAGCCCCTCCGCTTCCTCGACTGCGGTGAGCGGCTCGGGGCGGCGGGGGGGGGCGGGGGTGTGCGGTCAGCAGGCGGAGGAGGCCCGGTAAGCCCGGCTGTGCCTTGCAGGTTCCATAGACGGCAGCATCCAGGAGGTGAACGTGAGCCCCTGCCCCACGCAGCCCTGCCTGCTGCACAAGGGCACGTCCTACAGCATCAACGTCACCTTCGCCAGCAGTGAGCAGGGGGGCCGGGGGGGTGGTCTCTGTGTTCCGCTGCTGGGGGGGGAAGGGTGGGGGTGGCCGGAGGGGGGTCCCGGTGGGAAGAAGCGGCCGGGGACGAGGAGCGTCCCGTAGCTGTGTTCTTGCAGCCTCCGGGAGGGGGGAGGTGGAAAGGTGTTCCCTGCTCCGGTGCCGCGCTCGCGCTTCTCCCGTTCCGCAGAGATCGAGAGCCAGGGCAGCAAAGCGAGGGTGTACGGCGAGATGCTGCACGTGGACATACCCTTTCCCATTCCCGAGCCTGACGGGTGCAAGTCCGGGATCCAGTGCCCCATTCAGAAGGGCCGTTCCTACAGCTACCTGAACAAACTCCCCGTGAAGAGCGAGTACCCCAGCGTAAGTAAGCGGGGAGCTGGGCTGCTCCTCGGAGCCACTGCCCTTCCTGGGGCAGCCCCACCTGCCTTCGAGGAGGGACACCGTGTCCTGCGGTGGCGGGGAGAGGTCAGAAGACTCCTCAGACCATCTGTTGGCAGTTCTGCTGCGAGCGTGACTCTTGTTACACAAGTTCCTGCTTTGGGACAGACCCCACAGAGGAAGCAGCCTGCCACCAGCTGCTGAAAAGTGGCTTCAGCTGCCCAGTGTCCTCCAGTACTGTGCCTCCCTGCAGAGCCGGCTGCACCCAGCTCCCAGACTGGGGGTGCTGGGCCCCACAGTGTGGTTCAGCTGGGAGGCTGCAGGGCATTTCTACTCTGCTTACTCCTAAAGTGGGGATCTGAGTGCAGCATGTGGAGGCCTGCTGTGTCGTGCAGCAGAACCCTCCACCCGTGTAAGATGATCCAGGTGTCTCCGTATGAGCATGGCCCACCTGCTGCAGTGGAGGCAATGCCCCAGCTCTGTCCTCTGCGCAGAGCTCCCGGGACCTCCTTGCTCCACACAAGTGATAATTCCCCTCCCCGTGTCCTTGCCTTGAGGTTTCCTGAACATTCTCATTTCCCTGTGCTTTCTTTCAGATTAAACTGGTTGTGAAGTGGGAGCTGGTGGATGACCAGGACCAGATGTTGTTCTGCTGGAAGATACCCGTGCAGATCACCAGCTGAGGAGCCCTGCCATTAGCAGGGCTTGGGAAGGGGAGAAACAGAAGATGACACAGGCCAAATTCTTTTATATAATGACCATTTCTTACTGCTTCCTTCAGAGCTGTGCAGCCTCCAAGCAGCCAGTACTGTGTTCCTGTGAGGCCAGCCGTGGGCAGAGGGCTCTTGCCTAGTTTAGAGCCCCTCAGGGTGTTCTCGCAGCAGCTTGAGGGGAGCAGTGTCTGCTGCAGCAGTGACTGAGCATCATCCTCCAGCTGCTCTGTGGAGGCTCTTTAGCTATTTGGAATGGAGCTGTCTGGCCTTGCAAAGGAATTTCTCTGAATGAACCTGGTTAGTGTCTGAGCTGCTACCTGGTAACCCTTCAGTGCCTTTTCTAAAATGCCAGCTGCATCCACCTCCTGCGCTTCTGCTGCTCCATCGTGACCGGGATGCCCCTGGGACCTGCATTTGCCATCCATGCAGCTGAAGGAGAGGAGACTTTCCCTGGGCTGGCGGCCTGCTCTGTCCTGGTCCTCTGCTTGAGCTGGCAGGACTGCAGCTGGGAAAACTTCCTTTTTGTGGATGCAGAGCCAGATGGTGTTGGATATCTCTGCAGGGATGATTCTTTCTCTAACCAATGGTTTGTACTACTACTAACTCGGAGCTGCTGGGAGCTCCTGAACCTCTTTTTATAACTTTCCTTTTAATAAAGGCCAGATAAAATCTGCTTATGTTGTCTTCTGTGGAGAGGAGCAGGAGGAAAAGCAGAGTGACTGGGCGTCTTCTGGTCTTAACTTCTCAGCTGAAGGCAGGGATGGAGGTGGTGCGCTGGCCTGAGTGTGGCTGACATGAGCAGCCACGCATCTCTGCTCCTGGTTGCCAAGCTGTCCACCTGGCAATGTCTAGCTGGTCCTGTGCTGGCCTGAAATTGTGCAAAGGCTTCCTGAGGAGGTGGTGGTGTAGAACATGGTCTTGCTTGCTGCAGCATAGGTAAAGGCCTTTCTGGTGAGGTCTCTGGGGCTGGAAAAGCAGCTCCCACCCCTGCTCAAGGGCTCTTGCCAACTGCAGAAACCTGCAGGCTCTCACGCTTAAACTGCAGCCCCCTCCTGTGAGAACAAGACAGGGTGTGAGCAGCCACAACTGTGCCGTCTGGAGTTGGCTCCTGCAGCTGGCACTGGGCTGGGGAGATAAGCAAGTGTGTAGCCTGGCACAGGTCTCTGCTCTGGCTCAGGAGCAGGAGGTGGCTGAGTGCCAGTGTGAGAGGGGTAGGACTTGTCACAGGAGAATGGGGTGGCCTTGCCAGGCTGGACCCACAGGGAGGGCGTGGCTCTGGTACCCCTTGGCAGAGGCAAGACAAGCACGGTTCTGACTGGCCCCAGTGTCTTGAGCCACAGGGGCCCAAAATAAATGTTTTATTTAACAACATGAGAGAAGTTTCCAGCAGACTCGGTTAAAAAAAAAAAAAAAAAAGACACCAACAACTTTACAGAAAGGAAGCTGGACCTGCCCTCCCCTCCCCGTCCAGCCAGCGCGAGGCACGAAGGCAAAGTGCGGGGCACGAAGGCAAAGTGCGGGATGAAGGGATGCGCCTGGGCTGGCCGCAGGGAGAGCTGGCCCTGGGGTCCCTCCAGCCTCTCCGCCATGCCCCTACGTTAGCCAGCAGCTCTAGAAAGCTGGGGTTGACTCCCCCTCCAAAGCTCTGGGCTGGGGGCTGGATGCGGGGTCGGCACCCGGGGCATGGGTGAGGCTTGTCGCTAGGTCAGTGCAGCAGTGGCAGGGAGATGGACCCCCTTTCTCGGCAGGGAGAGGGGGAAGGCTGGGGCTGCGTGGCAGCGGAAGGCAACCCGTGAGCCTCCATGGCACGGGCCGATGCGACGGGTGCTGGCGGGGCCAGGGTGGGCTCCGCTGTGGCAGGAGCCAGGGCTGGCAGGGCGGAGGGAGTGCAGAGGCTGGGACCTCAGCCCTGGTCTGTGGAGAGAGGTGGCGGGGACATTGTGCTCTTCGGAGGCGAAGGAGCGGAGAGCCTCGGAGCACCCGCAGCCCCTGGGGCCTTTCTCCACGCTCCCAGGTGCCAGAGTTGCGCGTTGGAGGGGAGCACCCTCACCCCCGCTCCCTGTGAACTATGCTGCTGCTGGGCTCTGGGCTGTCTGGGGCACACAGTGGTGGGGCTGGGCCAGGGCCACATAGCCCGGCGAGCAGTGGCAGCGGTAGGAGCCCTCCGTGTTCTCGCAGGTGCCGCCCCGGCACAGGGGCTCAGGGGCACCCACCTCCTCGCACTCGTTGATGTCTGCAAGGAGGAGAAGGACGGGTGTGAGCTGGTGGCACAGCGAGCAATCTCGGACCGCAGGCACCATCTCCTTGTGCCCCTGCCAGTGCCCCTGCCAGTCCCCCAGCCACCCCTCCCCAGCTGCCCCATGCACCCCCTAGCACCTCCAGGATGCCCACCGAGACCCCACCAGCCTCCCACACTCCTTGGCACTTCCGCAGAGCCCCCTCTGTGCCCGACGGTGACACCCCCGGCATTTGGCATCATCCAGCAGAGGAGGTAGCCCTCCCCCCAGCAATGCACGCCAGATAAGGGTCCTCCCAGTGCTCTGCAGCTGGAGACACTACCAGGTTAGCGGCTTCCTGCTAAAAAGTTGTGCTAGCATAAGATCTGGGAGAAAGGCTGCTTCCAGCCTTGGAGAACACCCTTTCCTGATCCAACAAGGCCAAGGAGGCAGATGATGGTGGCCCTGACAGACTGATTATCACCTCCAGGACCAGAACACAGAGGGACCTCACGCTGCACAAACAAGGGCTTGTTTTATTAACCTGCAAACTGTGCCAAAGGGCTCACCCGGCTGGCTCGCCGCTGGGCTAGAGCATGCGCGCAAGCCCTACAGCAGCTGCCCCGCTGCGACAGGTCTGCTCTGCTAAATGCCCTTCCCTGGACACCCTGCCCGAGCTACCCCAACTCGTGGTGAGGCCACCAGCTGGGCAGAGCATCCCTCTGCACCCCAGAGCCCTTGTTTGCACCCACAGGACCTCCAGAACCTAAATCTGCACCCGCCAAGGCAGGTCTGAGCCCTCTGACCACCAACTCCAGCCTCACCCCCTGCAGATCACCAGGGAGTGGGAGTGGGGGGAGAAGCTGATGGGTTCAGTTGGCCACCCAAGGGAGGGCAAAGGCCCCGGCAGTGACCAGTGAACCCTGGGAGGACTGAAGAGCTCTGGACCCCTGGGACCTCGGTTTATGCCCAGCACAGGTGGAGGGGGCTGTCTGGCAAAGAAAGGGAAGCGCAACCCTAGGGAGGGAGGCTGGAAGTAAAACCTCCAGATGCAGTGGGAGGAAGCACAGCAGTCATAGGAGGAAGGAGGAGGAGAGGAGAAACGTGAGAGCTTGAGGAACAAGGCAGTCTTCATAATGCAGCCAAAGCAATGGCTGAATGGGCACTGTGGACTTGGGCTAACCCTCAGGACCAGAACATCTCCATGGATGGGATGGGCTTGCTCAGAAGCCCACAGGGACAGCCCGTCAAGGCAGAGCAGTCCCCCAAGGCGCTCCGCAGCTGGGAAGCTGGGGGAGGCTGCCTTGCTGGGGGCTCCAGGCAAAGGTGCAAGGGGGAAGAGCAGGCAGGCTGGGCTGGCTGTGGACCACCAAACCAGGAAGAAGCGCAAACCAAGACTACGTTAGTCTGGAGGCACCTGCAAGCCAGAAGCAGTAAGCTAGCAGTGTGCTAGCAGCATGCACCAGTGTGCACCAAGCTACCGAGCCTGCCTGCTCAGACAGGGCTGGGGGCCGTCAGCCCGTCCCGCCATCCCCAAGGGGAAGCGCTGCAGCAGCCGCAGGAGTGAAGCCAGGCCTGAAGTCAGCAAGGGAAAAACATGTGGATGACTAAGCACCGCGTAGAACTGAAGGGGAAAAAAAAACAAACGAGACAGGCTCCAGTGTAAAATGAGTGCTAGTTAGTCCAGGACACGAAAGGCAACAAGCAAAGTCTCCATAAATATGTTAGCAGGAAACAATGGGGAATGTCGGTCTAGTCCTTATCGGCAGAAGAAACAAAAGGCAGCCAACGCCGAGCTGGCTGGAACAGCAAATGCGGGCTTTGTTCCAACAATCATAAAAATGCTCGTGGTGACCAGACAGGGCACGGATCATGTTTGAAGTGTTTAAAGGAGGGTGCAGGAGCACAGGGAGGGAAAGGCGATAGTGTGATGGAGAGGTTCGACGATCAGATAGATAAAACAGTTACATCCGTATTGCTAAAGGCCTGCTGCAACTCATCTTCACATACCTAATGTTCCTGCAATCTCTGAAAAATTTGCAGTTCCCTCCAAAATGGAAGATAAAGGTGGTCTCAGAGACCCGAGGAAGGGTAAATCCTCTGACTATCTTCAAAACAGAGAAGGGAGAATCCAGAACTGCAGACTACGCACCCCCATTCCCTTAAACAGACCAGGTTTATGAGTGATGAGGTCAAAACCCTCTAAAGGATATCAGGGTCATTAAATAGCCGGTGCAGATCTGTTAAGGCCTGATTACATTAAGGCAATCTGGTTCCCTTTGCTGCTCCAATAACTGGTCAGTCAGATAAGGGAGAAGCGGTGGATACGCTGTGCCTTGGCCATGTGCAGGATTTCAACACGCTCTCACATGACACACTCAAGCAGACGGAGAAAATGTGGTCTAGGTGAAACCAATTGCACAATGGGCTGCACAGCTGCACTCCAAAGATAATTAGCAATACTTGGCTGTTGTTACAATAAAAGCCACTTAAAGCATAGCCTGCAGGGGTCTGTCCGGATCCCTACTCCATCCAATGTTGTCATTAAGGTGGACGAAGGAAGAATCCTCATGCCTGCACAATGTCTGTGCGTGATGCCAGGCTGCAAACACTTTGCAGGGTTCAGACTCCTTCTGCTCAAGCAGAGAAGCCGTCCAAAACCAACCAGACAAAATTCATTGAAGGCAAGTGCAAAGCAGTGCGGCTAAGGAAAGAGGGAAAGAGAGTGCACAAATGCAGAAGAAGGAGTAACAGGTCAGACAGCTGTTCTGCCCACCAGCATTTGGGGAGGCAGAGGCCGTGATTTCTGTATGAAGAAGCTGCATGACTCTGTTGTGCAATAAGGACACTGGGAGCTGGAGTAAGTGCCGTGCCTGAGGAAAAAGAGGGTCTTCATGTGCTCCGTTGAGAGCCTGGGCCCTCAGCTGGCTTGGGGACCTGCACTGTGAGAAGGATGGAGACACGGCGTAGGGATGTAGAAGATGTGCAGAGAGAAGGTTTAGACACTGTGTCTTGAAAGGCAGGGTGGAAAGTGAGGAACTTCATATGGCAGTGGTGAGTGTAGAGGAAAGCAAGCAGGGACAGAGTAACAGTGGCCGATGACATACCAAAGCATTATGCGAGGAAGGGAGTGACTGGCTGCTCCCGGCGATGCCCTGAAGTGCCCTGATCTAGCTGCCCACAGAAAGCGGCCGGCTGAACCTCCAGGACAACCCTCCCAGCTCTGTGGGATGGGAGCACCAGGGAGAGTGGGGACTCCCCCGGCAGCAGTCCCAGCCAGCAGCGGAGAACGCCAGCTGCCAAGGGACGCCGGGCCAGGCTGCCCACACAGCCCCAGCCCCAGCCGCTGCGCCCGCAGCCCCCGGGCCAGCCCAGCCGCACTCACCCACGCAGGCCATGCGGGTCATGTCCAGCTGGAAGCCGTCGAAGCAGTCGCAGGTGTAGCCTTCCCGGACGCGCACGCAGCGCCCGTTCTCGCAGCCGTTGAGGATCCCGCACTCCTCAGCCTGCAGCCCCTCGAAGCCCTCGTAGAGGCCTGGAAGGTGGCAAGGCGGTGTCAGAGCAGGGTGACCCTCCGTTCAGCCACGAAGTGGACATAGGGCACATGGCAAGATGGTGCTGGTGGGGCCAGGACCGACTCAGAGCAGCCAGGAGCATCCTGGCCAGAGTGGGAGCTGCCAGGCAGTCCCCATGGACACAGGCTGGGTGGAAGGCACCACTCTGTGTCTCCCAGTACTCACCAGTTTGGCTAGGCAGGTAGTGGGGTGGGGATCGCCTTGGGCTGAGGTGGAGAGGGCCGCCACGAAACTCGCTGTTGGGTTCCCTCCGAGGGAAACCAGCATCAGGGTTCCCATACTCAGATTCCAGGTAGTTGTAGTAGGGGCCCATATCTGGGCTGGGAAGGCCATAGTGGGGGTCTTCCAAGCCCGGTCCGTACTCATACCTAGGTCTTTCTCGGAGCTCAGCCCCTCTCTCGCTGTCTTCACTGGCCCCATTACAGAGGAAAGCAAAATCAGCTGCCAGTGAGGAGAGAAAAGGACAGGTCAGTGCAGCCTGGCTCAAGACAGCTAGGTCACTACGGCTGGAGCGGGTGCGTCCACACTGGGCCAGCAGACCCAGGCCTGCGGTCAATGGCCTCCAAAGCTGCCACGCTATAGTTTGCTGACAAGACGTTGTCTTTGAGAAGACCAGCTCCTGTCCGGGGCCAGCAAGTCCTTGAGCCATGAGAACCCCAATTCCCAGTGTGCTCCCATCCTGCGCTGCCACTGCCTCACCTCTCCCAAGCTAAACAGGAGCAGTGGGATGCACAGAGCAACTCTCCCTTCAGACACCTTGCACTCGCTGCAAACCAGTTTCAGGTACGTCCTACCCACTGGTGCACCTCAGCCCCGGAGAGGCAGGGGGTTCACCCGCTCCTTGGGCTGGCTTCGGCAACGCGGACGGCAAGCGGAGCCCTCGCTGCAGCCATACGTGGCTGACGCTGCATGGCACAGCCGGCAGCGGCTCAGCCCATCCCGATTCTGCCAGGGGATGCTTGCCCATGCCACCCCACTCACCAGAGGACCTGTGTGGGCAGAGTGCGCAGTTCTGGCCCCAGGCTTCGCCGAGCCGGCAGCAGCACTCGGTGTACGTGGTCTGCTCGCCGTGCAGCAGGTCTTGGCAGATGTAGTCAGCGACGGTCTGCCAGCAGACGTCCAGGTGGATTTCGTACTCCTCCAAGGCATCTGTGAGTGTCACAAGCAAAGGATGCCATGAAAATCCTCCAGAAGAGTGCCACCCTCCTTGTCCTGAGAGGGATGATGACCCAGGGCTCCAGCTCCTGCCACCCCTGCTCTGGCTGCACACTGTGCTGGCACCGGCACCCCTCAGCTCGGCACCCACCCACTGCTCCCCCCCCTCAGGAGACCCAGCCATGGGGTGGGATGTGCGGGGCGCAGGCATGCTGCGGCAGGGTCTCGGGCTCACCTGCCCTGCCGGAGAGGTTCACACACCGGTTGCCGGTGGCATCCAGCACGAGAGGGAGACTGCAGAAGCAGTGGTAGGAGCCGTCTGTGTTCAGACACTCGCCGTTGATGCAGTACACTTCGTTTTGACACTCATCCTGGTCTGCCCACACACAAGGACAGAGTAACATTTTAGGCTGGCAGACACGGGCAATGCAACCCTTTCCCTCCCCAAACAGGGACCTCAGGGGCTCCTGCCACCTCCTCTCTCGTTCCCCAGGAGGGTCTCAGGAAGCCTGTCACCCAGACCCAGCCCTGCAGCACAGGCAGCAAGGACAACTCTGGGTGCAGCAGCACAGCTGTCCCTCCCTGTGCGGCGGGGTGCCCGCTACTCTTTGAGGTCATCTTACCAACGCACTCAAGCCTGCTGGAGTCATAGTAATAGCCTGTACGGCAGAAGCACTTGTAGCCTGGCACCGTGTTCAAACACTGTCCGTTGCGGCAGAACTCAGAGCCAAATATCTCACACTCGTCCATGTCTGAGAGAGGGATGGAGAGAGGGAGAGAGCGTCTCAGGGAGCAGAGCCATGGAAGCAAGGCGGGCTGGGTGCTGTACCCGCAAAATGCCGGCATGGCACCTTGGCCTGGATCACTGACAGGTCCCTGAGTGAGTTCCCCGCCTCTCCGATCAGCCCCATGCCTGGGAGCAGAGGAGGAAGCACCCACAGGCACAGCAGGAGGAGGGATGATGAGGAACAAGATACAAAGAGGAAATTCATGTGTGTTTCTGGAAGGTTGAGAATACAACCCACTGGAGGTGAAGTGCCAAGGATTGAGCCAGCCAGCCCCTGGGAACTCTGATCAGTAACTGGAAGGGTTGTGTCTTATTGGACCCACCCCTGGTTCAAAATGGTTATGGGACATTTGTACCAAGAAGGCATCACTGCCAACAGTGAGGCAGGACTGAGGGAAGGGACACTTCCAGCTCAGTGATACTGACAATCTGAGATTTCTCTGGATGGGGGAAAGCAGCAGCAGGATGTTAGCATTCCCCACCACAGCCCCAGGGAGATATTGCTGTGGATGCATCTCTATGGAGGGCTTTGCACAGTGCCTTCCCTCCTCCCCGTGGAAGACATGAGAGAAAGTGGTGCTAGTACCTGTGAAAGAGACTTTTCCTGAGAGCAGGTCTTCCCGGGGAACGTAACCCTTCCCAAGAGGGCAGATCTCTTGGTACTCCACTGGCCAGGAGGCAGATGCCGCGGGGAGATGGGAAGAAAAGAAGTAGCTCGTTAGTGCAACCAAGATGGAGCTGGTGAGCAGAGCGCTGGCTTTGCCTGGTGTGGTGGGGCCACAGTCCTACCTGTGCCTGGGATGGGGCAAGGGTAAGTCTCACAGTTGTCACCCCAGGCTGCCCCCACAGTACAGCAGCACTCCTCCTTGGTGATGTTCTTGGCCAGGACACTGTCACACAGGCGAACATCGCTGATGTGGTAGTAGCACTGCTTGCGCTCTGCGCTGTCAGAGAGGTGGTCTGCATGTGTCTCAGGGCCCTCTAGAAGACAGCAGAGCAGGGACAGGATGGGGTCCTCGGCACCCCAACGCAGCATCCCACACCTAGGAGGTCCCAGAGCACACCCATCACTGGCAGCGTAGCCTTCCCACGTCCCCACTTTCAGGCTCCTCAGCTCTCCCCAGGCAAAAGCTTGCCCATGCCTGCGTGGGCTTGTACAGCCCTGGTAGCCCCCCAGCTTTACCTCACCCCAGCCAGGGCTACCATGCTCCTGCTCTAGCTGCCACCCATGCTTCTGTCCTAGCTGCCTACTCACCCATGGCTGCTCGGGGCTGGCACTGCCCTGCCTCTGTGTCGTACTCCTCGTGGTCGCTGGGGCAGAGGCAGAGGAAGGATCCCTCCACGTTCTCGCAGAGCGCAGTCCCGCACACGGCGACCATCAGCTCGCACTCATTCACATCTGCAAAGCAAGCGGCAGAGGTGGCAGCTGGAGCCCTGCCTCTGCACGGGCAGCCTGTGCTGCATGACCTACAGTATGGGGTCACCCTTCAGCAGGGAGATGGAAGCTGCTAGAGATGAGCAGAGAGCTCTGCTCACACCGTGGCTCAACACAAATCTGGCAAGAGCTTCCTGCCCTGCTCTCAATGGATTCAAGGAGCCTGAACTCCAGCTTGCAGTGAGCCATTGGATCACAGGATCATCCAGGTCTGAAGGGACTGCTGGAGGTCTCTAGTTCAACTCCCTGCTCAAAGCAGGGTCACTTATGGGATCCCATCAGTCTGTTCAGGGCTTTGTCTTGTTGGGTCTTTAAAACCTCCAAGGATAGCAACTGCACAGCCATCTTGGGCATCTGTTCCATTGCCTGCCTGTCTTCATGTCTTCATGGTGAAAACACTTTTTATTGTATTACATCCTGCCTGTTCTCTCCAGGCACCCATTATAGTACCTCTCTAGCACCTTCAGTGCCTCCAGCCCCCAAGCACCTCCTTTCCACCTGCACAGAGAAGGGCTTCACATCCACTGGGAGCCGCTCGCTTTTTCACAGAGCCCTACTCCTTTGCAGCCCCAAGGATCTGCTGTGCTAAGTGGAAGGTTTTTGCCTCCATGAGCTGTCCTGTCCATGTCTGGGGTTCTCCATGTGGATGCAGCCCCTGCCCGTGCCCCAGGAGCCATCACACAGCAGGGACGCCAGCCTGGCATCCACCGATGGCTGTCCCTCACTGACTGGCAGAGAGATCGCAGGAGACTCACCAACGCAGTAGTGCCCGGAGGGTGAGCTCTCGTAGCCACGGTCACAGAGGCAGCGGAAGGAGCCGTCTGAGTTCTCACAGAAGCCGTGGCTCCCGCACAGCGTCTCGTTGGCGCACTCATCTATGTCTGCAGCAGAGCGGAGAGCAGGAATTGCCCCAGACCTCACCGCTCGCAGTGGATCCCCCCAGCCCAAGCCCTTCTGTTCTGACCCCAAGACCTGGGGATTGGGACAGGCATTCCCTCGACATGAGGGACTGAGTCTGGCTGCTCCACTCACTCCCCTCACTTCCCCTGGAAGTGTTCAAGGCCAGGTTGGATGGAGCTCTGAGCAACCTAGTCTAGTGGAAGATGTCCCTGCTTATGGGAGGGGGGTTGGAACTAGATGATCTTTAAAGTCCCTTCCAACCCTTACCGTTCTATGATTCTATGATCCATTCTATCATTCTGTGAGTGTGCATGTTAAGTAAAGCATCCTGCAACGTCCAGAGCTGTAGAGAGGCTACGTTGATAGAGCGACAGGAGCAGGGTGGGAATGGGAAATGGATGGGAAGCTCAGGAAGTGGCTGGCAGGGGCTACTGAGGGTAGTGCAGGTCCCTGCAGAGCCGAAAAGGGACACACAGCCTACAGACTCATGTCAGCAGGAGGTACAAGGGTGCAACTGAAGCGCGTGAGGCAAGTGCGGACATAACTAGGTTGATACCCTCCTGCCCCATTCTTCTTGACCTGATCCTTCTCCAAGTGCTATAGTGTCAGGGAGTAATCTCTGCCTTGCCCCAGCCCGGTGGGGTTGGACAGTCACAACTGGGTCCTCCGCCTGCAGAGGGCAGATTCACAGCCCTGCATCCTGCTCCCCTCCTACCACTGCACAGGGAAGATTTCCCTGGAGCAGGCAGAGCAGCCGCGTGTCCACAGCCCACCGCTCCCAAGGCCAGGAGCAGCTCCACATGCAAAGTCTGAGCCCTGGCAGCTGCTGCAGCCTTCCCTGAGCTGGAGGGGAGCCTCAAAAACTGCAGAAACCCCTCTTTCCTAGAGCATGAACTCCAAACCCAGACTCCCCAGCCTAGCACACAGTGGTACCAGCAGCTTTTCCCCCCACCCAGCCCTGCCAGGCAGGTGACTGGCACAGGCAGTAGCCCCCGCAAGCACAGCTTACAGGGAGCTGCAGTCCAGCCTGAAGCCTGGAATGGTTGTAACCTGCCCAGGACTCTCCCTGAGCGGAAAGCAGCACAATGCGGTGTCTGTTCCAGATGCCAGGAAGAGAGAAGTCTAGACACAAGCAGGCAGCTCAGCCAAGAAAACAAATTCTCAGCATTATCTGCTTCTCCACCAGCCACACGCTTCCTCCTCCTCCTCCTTCTCCCCCACAGCCCTGGCAGAGATATCCCACAGCCACCCTGTCATTGCCAGGAGGAGGGACAGGGACACCCAGGGCTGTACTCACCGATGCAGTCACCCAGGGGGGTCCAGTGGAAGCCGGGCTGGCAGCCCATGATACAACGGTAGGACCCCAGGCTATTCTGGCACCGCCACGTGCCACAGATGGCATCCCCGTATTCTTTACACTCATCCACGTCTGCAGGGAGGAGGGCAAGGGGGTGAGGATGCTTAGAAGGGGACCCTGCTTGCTCACTGCAGCACCTGGGTCAAGTTCAGTTGGCCAGAGGCCCTGAGCCATTGATAGTCCTCCGTACAAGTCACCAGCAACTTTGGGTGCTGGGAGCAGAACTGCCCTCCCCCTCTGCACCAGCTGCATCCATCCCCCCAAGTCCCAGGGGGCTGATCTCCCCAGTGATGAGCTCTCACCCACGCAGTCATCAGTCTCCTGGGAGTGTTTGAACCCGTTTTCACACAGACACCTGTAGGAGCCTTCTGTGTTCAGGCACTGGCCTTGCGAGCACCGGGACTTGTCTGTGCATTCATCTACATCTGCAAAATCAGGCCAAAATAGTCAACCTGGATCTCACAGCAGGGGAGGGAGCAGAGGGCAGGACCTGTAGTGTGTCCCTGTCATCCTCCAGCTCACCTTGGCAGCTGACTCCGCCAGCCGTATTGGAGAAGCCAGGAGCACAAATGCAGAAGTAGGATCCGTGACTGTTGAGACACTCACCATTGGGGCTGCAGATCTCGCTGTTCAGGCACTCGTTCACGTCTGCAGAGGGAGAGAGTCAGGGCCACGCACCCAGCCCTGGGGGACATCCTTCACCAAAGCCAGACAGATTCCCTCTCCTCAGTGTCTGACAGGCAGCCCTCATAGGGCTTCTGGCCCCTCGTTTTCTCGCCAGGGAGACAGAGATCTTCCCTGTCCATGGTGATCCTGCATTTGGCTACAGTGTTATTAGAGTGCCATGCATGGTGGAATCACCCTCCTAGGCACTGGCATCCCCCTGCCAAGAAAGCAGGTGGATCCGTAGGGAAGGTGTATGTCCTGGACCCAGAGGGCTACAGGGATGGGGTTCGTACCCTTGCACATGGTGCCGTTGATGAGCTCGAAGCCGGCCTGGCAGTGGCACTCGTAGGAGCCCGGCGTGTTCCTGCATTCTCCCCCCAAGCACCGAACAGCAGGGTCCTCACACTCATCCATATCTGCCAAGCAGAAGAGCACAGCACAGAGTGAGTCTCCAGCTCTTGCTGCTGCTGGAGAAGATCCCCACCACCCAGAGAAGCTATCACCCAGCTGTTGGCGTGCAAGGTACGTTTGAGCTGCCCTCACAGACCATCCTGTCACAGTGAGATGAGGGCAGGGACTCCCTGTTACTGGGGCGTGAGGAGCCAGCCCAGACCCTTCATCCCCCTCCGTCACAGGGACCAGGATAAACTGGATTCCAGCACCAAGTCACTGGTGTCCAGTGGCAGGACCAGAGGCAATAAGCACAAACTGAAACACAGAAGGTCCCATCTGAACATCAGGAAACACTATTTTACTGTGAGAGTTACTGACCACTGGCACAGATTGCCCAAAGAGTCTGCCTCCTTGGAGATATTCAAAAGCCATTCGGACATTGTCTTGGGCAACCAGCTCTAGGTGGCCCTGCTTGAGCAGAGGGGTTGGACAAAATGATCTCCAGAGGTCCCTTCCAGCCTCAGCCATTCTGTGATTCTGTGAGCACAGGAGTACTGCTAACACCAGTGTCCACGTCCAGCAGAGCTCTGCACTGGGTACCACAACCACCAAGAGGGCAGTGCGGAGCCACAGTTGCTGACAAACCCTCTTTTCAGCCAACGGCACAAGAGCAAACATCAGGAAAGTAACCTAGCACCAGCCATGCCTTCTGCAGCTCTGCTCTCCTACCTGCCAGATTTGCCTACAACGTCCTCCTCCTGGCAAAGCTGGCTGGGGGCCTACATCAGCTCTTACCCAGCTGCAGACCTCCCCACAAACCCTCTCCCACCCAAGCCCCCTAGGCCTTAGCCAGAGCCTGCTGGTACTCTGAGGATTTTGCTCACAGCAGAGGAGAGAGGGGTGCCTTCTGTCTAACAGAGGGCTGCCAGATGCCAGCAGGCTGCCCTTGACTGCAGGTCCATGAGGTAGGGTGAAGCACTGGGGGATGCTGCTAATCAGAAGGATGGGCTGGTGTGCAGGCAACAGAAGACATGCTAGTGGAGAAGCTGCTGCTGTACTCTTCCCCCCTGACAGGAGCTAAAGCCCTGAGACTGGCAGCTCCTGAGGGCAGGGCAAGGACCTTCTCTTCCCCTTCCCAGAGCACTGAGCATGCCATAGGCAGAAAGGAGCATGGCTCCCTAGTGCCTCAGGGCAGGATTCCCAGCTGTTCAGTCTCAAAGGGTTGCAAGTAGCAATATTCTTGAATCCTTCTAGAGCTGAACCATAACCTAGTTTATTTATCACAAAACTATCACAAAACCCTTATCATTTTTCAAATATGAAACACAGATCCACAGACAAGGCCACCAGCCAAGGCAGGAAGGAACGTGCCATCCTGCCACCAGGTCAGCGTGACCCAAACAGTGGCGAACCCTGATAAGGTGCCCTTGTGACATGGCTGGGGCAAGGTGGCCGAGAAAGGAATTTTGGGAAAGGAGGAGGGCAGATGGAAGGGATCAAACTATGGTTCTTCCACTGCACCCAAAAATCAGATGGAAAACCAGCTCATTTCACACTGGTTTTCTTAGACACCAAAACAGAGGAGAATAGTGGGAGGAAAGCCTTCCTCTCCTCCCCTACTGGAGGCCCCCATGCAGGGGGGTCTTCTGAGAGTCACATCAAAGGCAAGATCTTCTGTTTGCCAGCTATGTGCAGGCTGCAGAGCTCTGCAGTGCTCCAGAGAGAAATTCACAGCACATGGCCAATCTTTAAACAAATACCTTTGACAGCTCTGCCCTCTCCCTTCCCTTGCCCCAAACAGGGAATTTGCATCAAGCCATCTCAAGCCTAGGATGTCCCCTGGGGGCAGCCATCAGGGAGGCAGTTTCCCTGCCTCTGCTGGGACAAGGCTAGGAAAAAGCGCTCTCACGTCGTGGCAATACGACCAACACAGATGGATGTTGGTGTTAACTCTCTGCCACATGCACCTGGCACAGCAGAGCCCTTGAACTAAGCCTTCCTTTTTAAACATGCCAAAGTTACATTAGGGGTTGGGGAAAAATGATGAAACCTGGGTGGCCACAGTCTCTCACTGGCTGCGGACCCGAGGTTTCTCCCTCTGTTGAGGACCTACATTTGGGGCACATGCTCCCAAGCCCACAGTGCTGAACTGAACCACACTCAACTCCTCTCTGCCCATATTCCAAGCCTCCTGTACTTCTCTGGCCTTTGTCAGCATCCCCTGTGTCATCATTAGTCCAGGAGTCTCATCGAGTCCTTCCCCCGCATCCCTTTCCTGCGTGAGGAAGATCACCTTCCTGCTGCTCTAGGTGACACCCCCTTGTAGCCCCCCATGCTCTCCACTGACCAGAGAGCTAAAGAGCTGCAGCAGGATCCTGAGGCTAAAGAAGTCCCCAGGCCCTGCGAATAACCCAGCTATGGCAATGTCTCTTCCCTCACTCCCTGCAGCACTCGCTTCTCTGCCCCTGGGAAAGAGATACCTTCACACGTGCGGCCATCTCTGGAGACGGCGTAGCCGGCGTCACAAGCCATGCAGGAGTAGGAGCCCTCGGTGTTGAGGCAGAGTCCGGAGGGACAGGCAGCCTGGGCTGTGCACTCATCGATGTCTGCATGAGCACACAAGGGAGGGGGGGATGAGTGGGAAAGATGCCGAGCAACCATGACCAGGGGCAGGTGCTTTGAGAGAACCAGCCAACATGGTGGCCAGGACTTGGACAGAGCCAAGTGAGCCCAGGGAAACCTCTGAACTGGGTGCATGACACTTCAGAGCATCTGGACTCACGGCTCCCTGGTACCTTGGCAGCTCTTCCCATCAGGTGCCACCTCATAGCCCCGGTAGCAGGAACAGCGGAAGGAGCCATCCAGGTTGACACACCATCCGTTAGCACAAGTCCCCTCCACAAGGCACTCGTCCACGTCTGCGTGACACAGCAGAGGGCAACGTGGCATGGGGGGGTGCTCGGGGCCATCCCTACCACCCAAGCCACGAGGGTGCTGTGTCCTGGCCACGCAGGCTGGCTGCCTGCAGGATAAGGGTGCTGCCTGTGCTCCTGCTCCTTATGAGGCCTGCAGGAAGCACTGCTGCGGCAGGCGAGGGTGCTGCCCAGAGACAGCCCGAGCTCCTCACCAATACATCTCCCGTTCCTGGGCTGGTAGCCATCCCCACAGCTGACACACTTGTAGGATCCCAGTGTATTGACACACTTCCCACTGCGGCAAGGGCTGGGATCCACACACTCGTTGACATCTGCCAAGAAACACACTCCTTTCAGGCTCCCAAAGGTGAACAGTGCAGCCTTCTCCAGGATGCCCCCTCCAGCCAGATCCTCAGAGGCCCCTCCGGGGGACAGCTATGCCCAAGAGGAGGTGAGACAAGCCTACCACGGCTTGCGCAACACTTCTTATAGTCCCATTTATCACTCAAGATCCTACACCCACACCTGAGGGCTGACATAATCCAGCAGCAAAACTCACTGCCGCAGGATGCTGCCAAGGCCAGGAATGTTCATGGGCAGAGAAAGGGATCAGAGAACATCTGTGCAGGGCTTTTTCATCAGGGACTTTCATAACTATGATTAGGATGCAGCCTCCAGCTCAGGAAGTCCTTAAGGCACGGGCTTTCTGGAGGCCGTGCAGGGGGAGCAGCATTCTGTGCATGCCCCGTTTCCCGTACTGCCTCCTAAAATAGTCTCCCACTCTCTGTTGGAGATGAGCTACTGAGATAGGGGGATCTTTGATCAGGCACATCGTATGTTCACAAGGTCGAATACTCTGAAGGGGCCAGGTCGTGCCATGTAAGCGGGATGCTGTGGGGACAGGTGGCCTGAGTTTCTGCAGCCTGGTCTCCCTGCAGTCCGCTTGCCGGCACGAGGGTCTGGTGACAGAGTCAAGGTGGCATGAAAATGGACAGACATCTCCTCCCAGAATGGGAAGCTGGCGTGGGCTGGTCGTGGGGGATCTCCCTGGGGAGGTGGGAGAGGATCTTGGGAGCACACCTCTCTCTCTCTCTGCCCAGGAAAGCCTGTCCTCTCCTGCAGAGGAGAGGACACACAACCCTCCATGGGGGGGAGGAGCACAAGGCAGACAAACTTGGGGGGGGTCCTTCCTCCCTTCCAGGAGAAGACACGGAGTGGTGAGGAAAGGTGTTCAGCCCTGCACAGGGTGGGTTGGAGGGGCAGGGGAACAGGGAGCAGCAAGCTTCACCTTCACACTGTCCTCTGGGGCCCATGGCAAAGCCCTCGTTGCACTCGCAGCGGTAGGAGCCAGGGGTGTTGATGCATCGCTGTCCTCGGCACGTCGAGGGCTGCTCACATTCATCTCGATCTGGCAGCGGACAGGGAGACAGTCCTGAAGTCTTCCCCCTCCAGCATGGGGAAGGCTGGGTGCAGGAGAGGAGCTGCCAGGGGGACCCGTGCCAGGCCTCTCCTCCATCACCCATCTGTCTTTGCACCCCCCTTGCCACGAAGCAGTCATCAGGGCTGGCATCACAGGCTCCTGCCCAGGTCACCACAGGCAAGGTCCTGTCCCTGAGCGAGCAGGAGAGGGTGGTCCCCATGGATCAGGCTGCTTGCGGGCAGGCCTGCAGGGAGGGAGGGTGGACAGGCGTGCACATGTGCGTGCACTCTATGCGCACTGTGTGCATGAACCCATGTGTGTGTGCATGTGCATGGGAGAGTGCGAGGGTGGGAGACGGGTGACCCTGGGGAGGGGGCAGCCCTGTGCCAGGCAGACACCACCTACCCTCACAGCTCTGCTTGCCCTCGGAGACAGCCAGGGTGTACCCAGAGTAGCAGAGGCACAAATAGGAGCCCACGCTGTTGATGCAGCGACCTCTTCCAGCACAAGGGTCTTTCAGGCACTCATCTTCATCTGTGCCCAGGCAAGGAAGGAGACAGTCAGCACCCGCAGCTGCCTGCCAGCCCCCTGCCAGCCCCACGGTGCCACAGGCAGGCAGGGGCTCAGCAGAGCTGCCAGAAAACCTTACCCCAGAGCCTGAAGGGCTGAACGGTCTGTCAAGGCCCAGCAGGCAGAAGAGATGCCAACCTACCAATGCAGCGGAGGCGGCTGGGGTCCAACGTGTAGCCAGGGTGGCACAAGCAGCTGTATCCCTCAGAGGTGAGCACGCAAGCACCAGCTCCGCAGGAGAAGGGTGAAGAAGCACAGGTGCTGACACCTGGGAGGAGAGAGCAGGGGGTTGGGGGCAGCACTGAAAGGGTGTCCGGTGTCCAGCATCGGCCTTGTGTCCCCCGCACCATGCCTGGGGAGGCTGCTCTTTCCCTTGCAGCCTGCACCCATATGGCTGCAGGGAGGACGCAGCAGACCCTGCCACCTCCTCTGGCATGAGCCCAGCCAGGATGCCCCAGCCCCCTGCACTGCCCACCTGCGTCCTGGTCCCACAGGAGGGTGGTGAGGAAGCCTGCCAGTCCCATGCCTTGGAGGAGGGCTGGCAGCAGAGCCTGGCACCTGTGAGTGGGCTCCTTTTGGGGTGACAGCAGGGCTCCCCCCCCACCATGGGGTGCAGGCAGGAGTGGGGGGGCAGCGGGGCACCACACACCCCTCGGCACTGAGCCAGCCGGGGGGGGGCCAGCCCAACCCCACACAAAAGGCTATTGAGGAACACGCATTCCTCAGCAAGGTGCCTCCGCCAGGCCTGCTCCCCAAGGTGCTCCAGCCCCCGGCGGAGGGCAGGGGCCGCGCTCCCAGACACTTCAGCAAGCCTGGAACAAGAGGGCCCTTGTTTCCGTCGCAGTAAACAAGCTGCCCCGGGAGCCACATGCCTCCCCCCGCTCCCCCTTCCCGATGAGTCAGCCCACGCCGCGGGGGGAACGGGGCCAAAGCCACTGGAGCGGGCTCGTGATCCCCCTCGCCCAGCAGCCACCGCTGCACTGTCCAAGCGAGACCCAGAGAGCCAAACACTTTGCTCCATGTACGGGACCGGTCTCGTGCCTTGCCACAGCCGGCCGGCTTTCCCTGGCTGGCGGCACCTGGGATCAGGTTGGGACAACACCCCAGGGTGGTAAGGCAGGGACTTGTCTTTGGAAAGCCAAGTGGGGCATGTGAGAAGACAAGGTGGCTGCGGAAGGAAGAGAGCCCCTGGGCAGAGCTTAGGGGACAATTCCCCCACAGTGGCAGGCAGAGAAAGGAGAGCAATCCCTGAGAGCGGTGGACACACACCCGAGCCCTGCGCTGGCATCTGTGTTGGAGAAGCAGCATCCCAGATGGTGGTGGGGCCAGGCTGGGGAGGCCCACGCCAGGACTCCTCTTCCTCTGCTGAGGAAGAAGAAGAGAGGTGAGATCCAGCCCCTGAAATCAAGCAAGACATGTCTGCCCAAGACATGTCTACCCATGCTGGGTGTCCCCGCATCCACAGCCCCGAGAGAGCACACGGGAAGGGGCCACAGGGAGGCTGCAACAACCTCATCATCTTGTTCTTTAACACAGTCTCCTCCACCTCGCTGGAGATCCACCACCTCCTCGCATGCCTACAGCCCCACACCAGCCACTGCAGTGTGGCGGGGGTCCCCCATGCTGCCCCGCAGCCAGCCCAGCCAGGAGCCTGTCCTGCCCAGCATCGGAGGCACAGCTCACAGCCTCCCAGCCCTCCTCCCTCCTCGCTGCCCCACCCTCCTCCTCACGACCGCCCTGCACTCCCACCAGCCAGGCACTCACCTCTGTGCGTGGCGGGCTCTGCGGTGGCATCAGCAGTGCCCTGAGGGACAGAAACACAGGACTGCCTCCATCCACGTTCATGTAGCTGGGACGCAGCATCCCTGAGACATTTTCCCACCCACCTCCTGGATCCTCTTGCTCCTCAAGACACCATCCTGGGAGAAGAAGCTGCCACAGCTGGGTGCAGCTGGTAGGGCCACTCTCTCCTGAGCATCATCCTAAGTAAAACAGCTCCTGGCCATGTCCAGGGGCTGCCCACAGAGCGTCCGTGCCAGCATGCCATGCAGGTGAGACCCAGGGTACTGCTACTGGGCAGGCATCTCCACATGGTGCCCGGGAAGGGCATCTGGGTGTGGTAAAAACTGCCACTGTCACTGACGGCTCTGGAGGGCTGAGGACAGCCACTCCTTCGACCTGCCTCAACAGTGCTGCCTACTAGAAGGGTGCTTGGTGCTAGATGCTCTTTCTCAGCATCCCCTCCTGACAAACTCATGGCTGCCAGAGGAGATGCTGGAGCGCAGCCTGGGTCTCTGCTCCAAGGACCTATCTGCAATGGATGAAGAAAACAGGCAGCTGAGCAACAAAAGTCCCACACTAGCCCTGCTTCAAATCTGGAAGCTTTGGTTCAATTTTCTGCCCTGTCCTGAGATTTCTCATGCGTCCTTGGGCAAGTCACTTCATGTCTATGAAGCAGTGATGATGGCAGTGCTGTCCCCTCTCTCAGAGGTGCAACAAGTACTTTCTGAAGACTGGGCTGCTATAGCAAGGAGGGGCACAGAGATCATCAGGACAGATATGGCCCAACTTCTAGTGACAGCAGAGATCAAGAGACACACATTTTTCAAGTGAGACTCATAATAAGGAAACTCAGCCCCATGAGAGTCTGGCAGAGAATCAGTCCCCAGGCTGCTCCCGTCAGACAGGGTGAATTCACCCAGCCAGTGTGGGAGACCCCTGCCCCGACTGCTCCAGTGGCATTTCCACTGTGCCCACGCCAACACAGGGAGACCTGTCTGTGAGCTGGGCTTAAACATGACAGCGGGCTGTGCAAGAGGAGTGCTCCACAAGCTGTCTGCAGCAGTTCCCCTTCCCCTGGCACCCTCCCAGCCCCGCAGCCAGGCCAGGCTGACAGCAGCCTGGGCTCCTACCCCAGCTCCAGCGAATGCCAGCTGGAGTCAACACTGACCACGCACTAGTGCAGCAGAGCTCCCAGCTCCTGTTGCTTTGAGCTAATGGCCTCTTAGCAAGGGCTGAGCAGGCACATGGCACAGTGCCTACAGCCACGGCAACTCAGCCAGGGTGGTAGGCTTTGTAGTTCCTACTCTGTTTCCTCCAGCAGCAGCTGATTGCTCTCTTTATTGCTCTCTCTGATATTTCACAACTCCCTGTCACCTATTAGTATGACATCCCCCTTCCTGCCCATCAAGCTACCATGGATGCACCCAGATGCAGCAAGACGAACCTTACTCACCTGTGCAGCAGGAGAAACTTCACCTGCAAAGTGAAAGAGTGTATGGTGAGTAGAGACAAGGCAGGAAGGCATCCTCCTCAAACCCTGGCTGCCCTAACTTCACCCCACCTCTAAGACACTGCCTCTCAGTCCCTCATGCTCCTCCACAACAGCTTGTTCCCAAAGCCAACACACCTGGACTCCTCTCCTGGCACTGCACAGACCCCAGGAGCTTCCGCCTCACCAGGTGCTGGCATGAACAGTTGGTCATGCTTCCCTCCAGCTGGGCTGGACAAAAGCCCAACGACTGCAGTGCCAGGGCTGCCACACAGACCTGAGGTCCCCATGGAGGCAACCTGGCTAGCCAGCACCAACTGCAAAAATGCGGTTGCAGGAGCCTGAAACACTCAGCCTCCTCTCCTAAGGCTTGCAGACATGGTGTCTCATGCCTCAGAGACATCAATAGGGCTGAAGAACACCTTGGATATTCATACAGATGTAGAAAGCCCTTATCTGATAGAAGTCCATCCATGGGGGCATGGCAAGACCTGGGAATGTGCCCACCCTTGCTAGGGGCCCAGATGGAGCAGCTTGAAGCAGTACACCCCACGCTACCCTCTCCTGCTGAGGTGCCAGGGTGGGGGAATGCCTCCAGTACACCTCCACGGAGGCTGTCCTGCAGTTGCTGTCTCCTTGCTGCCCAGTTCAGTGTCCAGTTGCTGCTCTCCCCTTGCTCTTCCAAGCTGAGGGGCAGCTCTTCTGCCTCTGCCTTCCTCATTGACAGGCGGATATCAGAGCTGGAGTAGGTGTAGCCATGTCCTGCTGGGCAAATCTCCTTGAATGCTTCTGCGAGGGAAAATCAAATCAAAGCTTCAGAGGGCAAAGGTTGGAAGCAAGAGGCTGGTGCAGGGATCACCTGGCTTATCACACCCAGGCATGATGGTGGGACAAGTGGAATAAAGGAGTGAAGATGGACAGGCATGTACAATTTCTTCCCATCCTACAATTTTCTGCAGATTTGTAAGAGTTAAATCCTTACAGAAACACATCTGGGCTACAGTGGGTGGATGCTTTGAGCAGAAGGAATCTGCTCACAGGGCAGGGTGGGTTTCTAACAGGACTGGCTGGCACCCCTAGACACCAAAAACTAAATTCCCCCCCTTGGTCAGTACTGCCAGGAAGGGTTCATACCACAGGAAGGTACAAGCTGAGCAAGGGAACAGAGAAAAGCAAACCCCAGGTACCTGGGCACTGAGCACTTTGCGTATCACTCAGGATGCTCTGCACAAACCACACCAAGATTTTTCCCAGCCCTGAGGATTTAGGTGCTTTCCCCTCCATCCTGCCCCACGCAGAGATATACCAAACTCATCCTCACCTGGCTCTCACCCCAGCAGAAGATGTATGAGAGACAAAAGGGCTGTCAAGCAAAGCCAGGCACAGACACGGCTGTGCTTTCCCTCTGATACAGAGTGGTTTCCCATCAGGGATTTTTCTGTCTTCCCAGTACTATCTAGGCCTGCTTCCTGGGCTGTTGTACCCATCTCGCAGGCCAGCATTTGCACTGCTCAGCTCTGCGTCCTGCAGCCGACTGCGTGACAGCAAGTTCAGGCAAGCCCAAACCCCAGTCTAACCAGAGCAGGCAAAGCTGAAGCGGGCACGTCTCACCTGAGCCAGGCATGGGGCACTCCTCACAGTTCTTCCCCCAGCCCTTGCCGACGCGGCTGCAGCAGCAGATCTGCTGGGTGATGCGGTGGGAGAGGGGGAAGGAGCACACACCTCCAGCTGCCGAGCGGTAACACAGCCCCTGTTCCATTGACACCGCTTTGTCCGCTGAAACACAATGGCAGGGTCAGTGCCAGAGGTCAAGCTCTATGCTCTGCAGAGAGAGACGCTCCGTCTCTCCCCCTCACGCCTTTCTCTGCCCATGTCTGCCAGTCTGTCCTGAGGGCTGCCCCATCCTCTCCTCAGAACAGTCCCTGGCCTTCACCCATCAGACCATCCTCCCAGCAGCACCAGCCCCAGGCAAATCCAGCTCTTGTGGGAGCTCTCAACCCAGGAAGCTGTGTCCTCTGCTGCTGCACCACAGGCACGTCCCCGCCAGGCTCCGCAGAGGCCATGAGACGTCAATGGGGAAGAACAATGCATGAAGGGGGCCCGAGGCATGGGGATCCCTCCTGCACACAAGTGCAGGACAGCATAACTCAACCGGACTTGCAAGAGACGCAAAGCATGCTGCAGCCTCCACTCAGCCGTAGGGCCCTGCTCAGACCTCTTCCCAAACTGAGGGGTTCCCCGGAGCACTCACAGATGCAGTGGCTACGGGAGGGGTCCAGCATGGTACCAGGCTTGCAGGTGCAGCGGAAGCTGCCACGAGCGTTCACACACTCGGCATCTTTGCACAGGCCCTGCATCAAGCACTCGTTGATATCTGTGGACAGGAGACAGCCTGGTGAGATGTGAGGAAGCTGAGGGTGAACTGAAGCCCCTACCCAGCGCCTCCCACTGAGGCGCCATGGACCAAGGGTGTCTCAGCCGGGCTGGTGTCCGAGGCAGCCTCTGCACGACGGAACAGCAGTAATAACAATGAGTCAGTAAACGATAAGATTACAATGCCTGTTTCTCCATCTGTACAGTAATTTTATGTCCTCCGCGGCGACAGCAGTCCCACATCTGTGGTGCAGAGCTCGCTCGCTGCAGCTGCAGGGATGGCTTGTGAATGACTGCGAAGCTTCATGGTCCTTGTGGAAAACACATGTGGCCCCTACGGTGAGCCACCCCGGTGGGGTCACTCTTGCGGCCACCACGGCTGTCGTTTGCAAGCCTACACTGGTGAGTCTTGTCCTTTCACCCGATCCCCAGTCCTGGTCGTATGGAGCCATCATCCATGGAGAATCCTTGCTGAGAAACTCAGTGCCAGCAGGCAGGGAGGGCAGTGACGGATCCCATCCAGAGGCAGAGAGATGGTGGCCCAGGCTGTGGCTCACCACTGTAGTGTCTTCTTCCAGCAAGAGGTCGAGTAAGTGGGAAGTCATCAAGCTCAAGCCCTGCCTCAAGCTCTGCCTCTGCCCCTGACTCAGCATGCATCAGGCACAGTCTTCGGGAAGGGAGCTGGGCTTCTCGCAGGGAAACACCATCAGGCTCACCCATTTGACCTGTAATAAAGCCTTTCCTACAGCACCATGTAGGAATGTAAAAGCTAAGCCAGAGAAGACAGGGATTGGCAAAATGTGCATAAAGGGGAGCTGAAGGCAGTGAGCCCTTCTCATGGATTGATGTAGCTTTTTATCTTTACTAGAGAGCCTGGCCCAGAAAAGTCAGTGTGCTGAAGAAATGTGCTCTGTCAGGAGGCACAAGCAGTGCAGGAAGAGCTGGCTGGGAGCACAGAGTGGCAGGAGTGGGATGAACCTCAGCACCACCCCGGGACAAATCACAGGAACATATACTACAAACCAAGAGGTGGGAGCAGGCAGTGAGAGGGGCTTGGACACATCCACTGCTCATAGGACAGCCACAAGTTGCCAAGACCAAGAAATGCCAATGTGATGCTAGGCAGCGTCATGCCAGACACTTTCCAAACACACAGGGCAGTCTCAATGCCAGTGTACCAGCTTCTGGTGAGACCTCAGGTGCCCTGCGAGCACCCAGCAGAGTTCTAGAGACTATCTCAAGGTGGAAGGGGTGCAGAGGCGGGCTGCTGGGAGACTCGGGAGAATGGAGACTCTGGAAGAGCCTGACTGAGAGCAGCTAGGCTCAGGAATGGCTTCCCCAGCACTACCTCATTCCCAGGAGCCGAAGCATCATTGCTTGGAGGAAGTGGGGGTGTCACACAGCCAGCTATGACAGCTGGAGTTCAGACTTAATGACCTGAGAGGTCCAGTGCTGTGCTCTTAAAACTCCCCCATTCACCCCACCGGCTGCCCCATACATGTCTGAGACACATAGGGACCATCAAGACCACGCCATGATGTTCAGTCAGTTGGAAGTACCAACGCTACAGGGATGCGCAGCAGGCCAGGGAGGAGCAGGATTTGGCTGTATAATGTAATGGTTTCCTGCTCCATACCAAGCACAGGACAGAGCTCATGAGAACAACCAGCGGCCAGACTCCAAATGTGCCAGGAACCCCACTCAGAGAAGAGGCTTGGGCTCTCCAGAGGAGCCTCAGGGTTCATCGCTGTCACTCCCCGGCACGGTTGGAGCACCATGTCGTTTCGACACACCAACTGGATGAAGTGTTTGGCTTCCATATAAGCAAAGGGATTGAAGGGATTAGAGTAATGAGAGCACAAAACAAACAAGCACCAAGGACTGGGCTTTAAGAGCTTAATTTAAAACAGGGCCACGTCCCGGCCTCAGTCCAATCCCCTCTGTTCCACTGGCAGCAGATGACCTACCTGCAGTGAAAATCCCCACAGGAAACAGAATTAGGCAGGCACGTTTGGGGCCATGAGCTCCTACCCCCTGCAGCATGCCGCGGACAGGGCTAGCCCACAAGAAGCAGCCTCAGGGACCAAAAACCAAGATCTGTATGCTGTCTTAGCTGCTTCTTCCCACCCCACAAAAGCCTGACGGCAATCCTCAGAAACAGCCACGCTGGGTCAGGCAGCCTGCAGTGGAAAGGTGCAGGCTGATTTACCCTGGTGCTTGGTGAGCAGAAATGACCTGAGTCATCAACAGGCACCAAGTATATACAGACACCAAGGATATATGCACACCAAGGTGCCGGTGTGTGTCCCGTCCAGTGACCGCTGTGCACGCACACCTCCCTACCACCGAGCCTCCAAGACAGTCTTTGCCTCATGTCTAGCAAACACACTATCCCTTCCAGTGCCATCCTTCTTGCTGGTCCCACTTGGGTGGTCCCACTTGGCTTCCTTCCCACAGGAAGGGAAGGGAAGGGAAGGGAAGGGAAGGGAAGGGAAGGGAAGGGAAGGGAAGGGAAGGGAAGGGAAGGGAAGGGAAGGGAAGGAAAGGAAAGGAAAGGAAAGGAAAGGAAAGGAAAGGAAAGGAAAGGAAAGGAAAGGAAAGGAAAGGAAAGGAAAGGAAAGGAAAGGAAAGGAAAGGAAAGGAAAGGAAAGGAAAGGAAAGGAAAGGAAAGGAAAGGAAAGGAAAGGAAAGGAAAGGAAAGGAAAGGAAAGGAAAGGAAAGGAAAGGAAAGGAAAGGAAAGGAAAGGAAAGGAAAGGAAAGGAAAGGAAAGGAAAGGAAAGGAAAGGAAAGGAAAGGAATCCCTCTGCTCCTCTGAGCCTCCCTCTGCTCCAGAGGGGACACATCCAGAGCAGGCATTGCAGGTCTCTGCTCACTGACACGAGTCCCTCCAGCTGCCCTGCTCCACCGACTCCTATTCGATGTCTCTGGGTAGCTCCTCATACCCGTAGCACTGTCTGTGGCTGCATAAGGAATGAGATCTGAGCACGGAGGAGAATAGAAGCCATTGCGTTGTTGAAAGTTCTCCCCCAGGACAACGTGGGGAGGTTGATTCATTAATTAAGGATGGTGGAAAGTCCCAGCTAAAAGAGATGAGTCATTAGATTGTCAGCCCCGGGTTTGCAAGGCCAGGGCCCAGGCTCCCTGCTGCTTCTTCGAGATGACACCTCTCAGCTTATCATGAATCACGAGAAGGAACCATAAAATTCCACTTCAGTCAGAGCATGTAAACCGCAAGCACTGTGGGTCCAAGAGATGACAAATAAACACGAATCAGAAAGAAAAGCGGAGAGATGCCGCCTTCCTCCTATGGAGCTGAAGGACAGAGTGAGAAATGGACAGACCCCAGCAGCGTTGCGCAGGGAGGACAGCCGGGCAGCATGGCCAAATGACACACTCGGACCAGAAGAAATCATTTTTATGGCACTCTCTCACTTGTAAATGAACAACTGAACAGGCCGACAACCTTCCCAAATGTTTTCAGGCAACAGCATTTCTACTGCTTCAGACTATGGGAGAAGTGCTTTTACACTCACACTTAGCAGAGCAGCAACATAGGTCCTTACTGAGTCAGTAGGACCTAACAGGTGAGTTTTCTCGTGCTGGCCCAACTATGCGCTGACTATGTTTATCAGCTGAGTCATGTTACCAGTGTTACCTGGTTTTCTTTGATTTTTGATGAAAGCAGAGAGATTTTTGTAAGTTGCATTCTTCGCCGATCTATATCAGGGAGTTAGATAATAGCATTTTACTTGTGTAGATAATTACAACTTTGACATTGGATGTGGGAAGGAGAGAGAGATATGAAAGCAGCATCCTTACCTTGGCAGTGGCTCCGGTTCAGCCTCTTGTATCCCTGGGGACACTCCACCTGCCCATTCTCAATCACAGGGTGTGCTGGGAAGAAAGCAAACAGTGTGGGACATCGGCAGCCACCAGCGTCCTATCTTCTCTCTGCCCTCCTTGCGGGAGGGAGAGGGGTCCCTAGCTCTGCCTTGGACAAGCCTCTGATGACTCCCAGGGCAGAGGGAAAGGTGGGAGCAGCTACATTTCCCAAACAGTGTCTTCTGCTGTTTGGAAGGTGCCAAAATAGTGACTCTGTGCTTCATATCTATCACCGTGTCAGCTCGGCTCGTCCCAGGCCAGTTTGGATAGCCAGGCAGCACATGACAAGAGGGATCGGAGTGAAAGGAATGACAGAGGTCCTTGACAAGATGCTAAAATAATAGCCCAGGGCCCATTTATTACATTTTCCTCCTTTTTTATTGCATGTGATTTCCTGCCCCAATCACTCTCATCAAAGAAAATTTCAAATTGCTGCTTAAAATAGTTTTGTGGGTTTCAAAACGGCCTATAATGTGCACAATTACATCTCTCCAAATTTTTTAAAGGCAAATAAAATGTGGCTCATAAATTCCAAGGAGGTCAAATTTAGGCACCATATTTTGGACCAAGGGAAAGGGAATCCAGGGGGTGACAGGCTGGGCAGTGAGTAAGCACAGGGTGGGGTAGGAAGAAGGGTGCTTTGCCTAAGGACGGGATTTTCCTAGGGTGGGGTTTCTTTTTAACTTTCTGGACCGTATGCTTGGAAACAAGAAGTGCGTGTAACAGCTCAATGACTGTCCAGCCGTATTCCCACCACTCAAATTCCTCCTGCCTGGTAACAGTAGCTCACACGCTGCTGTCATACACGGAAAGGCCTCCATGGCAATAGCCATTTCAAGGAGCTGGCAGATTCCTAACGCATTGCAGCTTTCGAGAACCAGGGAGAAACTGCGCCCAGCCTTGCGGCAGGAGATGGTCAGAAAGAACCTGCAAAGGTTAAGAACACAAACATTGTGCTGGGGGCAGAGAACAGGCATGTCCGTAACTCTGTCCTGGACACTTTGATCCTATAATGCAGTTTAAAGCCATTCCAGGACACTTTGAACTGCAAAGGTAGGGACAGCCTCATAGGGTAAAGGCACTTGTGAAACAAAAGACAGGAGGACAACAAGCTGTTCACCAGCCTGTATCAGGAAGGAGAATAACAAGCCTGATTTCCCCAGGTATATTAAATGAAGCTACAGGGTTTTCCAGATGCAGAGAGATCCTCAGCGGCTGGATGAATGACTAAGAAGAAAAATCTGTTCTCCCTCTTCAACAGGTCAGTCATGAATTGTAAGCCAGAGGTGCTTACAAATATCTGGATGTTAGGGGCGAGAGAGTTGCTGGTGATACTGGGACTCACTGGGTACATTTCCAACCTTCTGAGAATGGATAAACAGCCTCTGGCTCACGGGCTCCAGGCTTAGGGCCCCAGTGGGATTCCAGGTCCTCCCACACCACAGCCTGTGGGCTTGGGGCTGCCGACAGGCATTAACTGTGCTTGAAAGCATCTGTCAGCCTCAGCACGATGTGATAACAGATGCTCAAACGAAGCAGCATCGTTATGTGCGAGCCCTCCGATGGGGAGCCAAGCGTGCCAGAGATCAAACAGCGATGACGTGTGTCAGAGCCCCACTCCCTCTCCAAAAAGCCTTTGCGGAGAAACAGATTCGGCAGCATCCCTCCGCCAGATGCTGCTGAGGAGAGGGCAAGGCAGAAAATACCAGTGATGGGGGAGTGAGCGTGCAGGTCTCATGCCACCTCAGTGCTTGTACAACTCCGGTCTGCAGAAACCTGTGGCTCATTACTGCAGCAAATCACTCATGAGGCTGCGGACAAATGTCTTGATTTTGCAAAGAAACCCGCTTTCCCTGGAAAGAATAACTGTAATGTAATGTGAGCAGATCTCTCTGTACCAAGGGGAACCAAGACAGTTTCTGAAGTACTGGATGGAGGCTGCTCTCTTTCTGCCAGGACCTGGCCGCAAAGGAAGACAGCGTGTGGCTGCAAGAGGATGTAAGCTATTAACTCGCAGCTTTGTACTTAGTTACTTGAGCAGAGGACCGTTTCCTTCCATGACCTCTGATGTTGCCGAACTACAGCAGAGATGGCCAAAAACCCCTGAAAAAACAGCTTAGGACACCTGAGTTTCCTGCAAAGGAGATCAGCATCCACCCCTCTCCCATACAGCTGGTAGGAGTGGGAGGGCATTCCTCTGGAACCTAGCAAAGGGCAGTGCCTGGGAAAAAGCCGATCTGATAAACGGAGAGGGCAGAAATCTGTCAGCACACATAGCCAGAGTGGTCCAGGCCTCCTGTGTCTGTCTGTCTGTCTACACTCTCTCCAGGCAGGGGTGCTCCCGGAGCCTGAGGCTGGGGACAGAGCAGCTGAGCTGCATCTGTCAGGCAGAGGGATTTCAGGCTTGCTGAGGGTGTGATTTTGGGGCCTCACCTCCCTGGCACTGCAACCGCGCAAGCGCTGCACTGAAGCGATGGGCCTGCAAACCAAGACTCCCCCTCGGCTCTCCTCATCGCTCCCTCCAGCTCTGCTTCATCTCACTGCCCGGTGCTGCTTTCTGCAAGCTCTGAAGGCACCGGGCATCCCCGGTGAGGCTGGGCTCTCACACGGGAGCATGCATGCTACAAGCTCACAGATCCAGAAAGGAGGAGGTGAGCACAAAGCAGCCACAGCCCAGGACTCCCACCAGCACCTTTGTCCCCAGCTAGAACAATACTCGAGCACAGAACGAGAAAGGAAATGAATGCACAGAAGTCAAGCAGAGGGGTTTTGTAGCCTAGCGGGATGATCTTTAAGTTGTCCATCACTTCCCAGGAGAAGTGGCTTTACCCAAGGGGCCTGGCTCTCCAAATGCTGTCTGAAGATGGGATGAAGAAGCTCAGGCTGATGGTGAAGTGGAAAGAAACCACTTCTAGTGGTGGTAGCCACAAGGGCCTGAGTGAGGCAAGGTTTGTAGGGTGAGATAATACATTGCCTTAGGCCAGCCAACATCACTCTGTTAAAAAGGGAAGAGGCTAGCCTGTGGTCAGATGAGAAGTGAGGAAATGCTTGGCTGCTGAAAGCTAGCCCATTTCTTTCAACTCTTTTCATTTATCACACAACAAGCATTATCTCTCTGAGAAACCTTGCCTTCCTGCCATTTTCAGGACTCAGACATTTCTGGAGACCCTAGAGCAGCTCCACAGAAGAACCCCAGCCCCAGCTGGACCCTGGGCATCTCCCCATGCCCACAGTGGGCACAGAGTGTGCAGTCGTGAGGGTTGCTGTGGTGCCTCTTTTTACACTGGGTTTTCCAGCATGTAGGAGATGAAAGGAGCCAGAGTGCACGGTCTTGTGGCATCTGGAGTGGTGAGGGTGGCGGACTCAGTCAAATGTCAGTTTGGTTTAGCGTGAAGCAGAGAAGACCTCACTCCACTGCAGAGAGGACCTCAGCTGCTGAACTCGCTGGCAGAAGAGCTGAGCAGCTCTGACCCCACAGCAGCCTCCAGAGAGAAAATGCATTGGAGATGCCAGACCAAGAAGTAGGCAGGGCTATGGCTGTGGGGATAAGCTGAGTTCCCAGGCAGAATGGACAAGAGGGAAAGGACATGAATCCTTCAGTCCAGATCTGTCATGATGATTCTCCTCTCCTCCAGGTGGTCTGTGGTAGGCAGGCTCCTGCAAGACTTTCTCCAGTGCCCCAACAAAGGCCGCAATAGCACAGGTGAGGAGGGCATGCACCAGTGCTGATTTCCATATGAAACTAAGCCCTCTGCTCTACTCACAGTCAATAAAGATCTCCAAGGTGAAAAACATGCTTGAACGAAAAAAAGACTCTGGTGATTACTGCTGGCTTTTGGGATTGTTTCAACAGGGAGAACCTCATTCTGCTCCCACAGTGGCTTCCAGCTGGCACAAGGTACCTCCGTACCTAAAAAAACCTGCTTTTGCAACACTGTGCTGCTGTGTGCTGAGACCACGATGCTGCACATGAATGATGGGCAAAACAAGCACTCTGCAGAACAAGGCAGTCCTGAAAACGCTGCGCTTCCCCAGGTTCATCATCGCTCTCTCTGGTACTGCCACAACTTTGCAAAGGTTTCAGCTTCTTGCCCCATCTGCAGTCCTTCTTTACTGTCCCAGACAGAATCCCTGTGGCACACGGTGTAGTGGTGGCAGAACCAGCCCCCTCCGTAGTCTCCTTCCCATATTTGCACGTTTTTTTTCTTGTATCTTCCCCAATCTGATCGCAACAAGAGCAGACCAGGTGGTTGATTTTCAAGGGGCTTCCTGTGGCTGTTTCAATGCCTGCAGGCACAGCGCAGGGGAGCGGGTGGCTTGCAGAGCCGCTCAGTGTTTCTGATGATGACGGCTCCATGGGTGAGCTGCCACCCCTCTCGCGGTGGGAGGTCTGTTTGGCGAGTGCTGCGGACGCCAAGCCAGACATTATGAGTTCCAACTTTCCAGTGAAATTCAGACTTTTCTCTAGGACAAAAAACTTGAAAAAACACAGGGAGTGGGAATAAAAACAAAACAATAGCCTTCAAAGACTTGTTTCTGAATGCAGTTAAAACCCATCAGCAGGAGGAGAGAAAGCAGCCCAGGGAGATCTGCAGCGAGGACAGCCGGTAGGTGCGCAGCCCAGCCCATGCTCAGGCTGACTGCAGCCTGAAATAAGGGACCGGGGGCACTGAAAAACCAGGACCTGAAAGACACAGGTTTACTACTGCAGCCAGGAAGTTCCCCAAGCCCCTGCAGAAAGGTGAGACTTGTAGCTCCTGCGCAGCAGGGGAGAGGGTGTCTACCACTGGTGTGGGCTTCTCCTGGAATGCTGCTGGTCACAGAGCTGTGTGGTCTCAGGGACAGGGAGGAGGTAGCAGAGGAGGGCTGTGACCCTCCCCTCCCCAGGCAGATTGGCTCACTTCACCTTCATAAAAAACTCTCTGCTACCAGTTTCCTTTATCCTGAGGAAGGCCAAGGCTTCAGGGAACCAAGTGTCCAAATCCACACCCTCCCTGGAGTCTGTGTCAACCTGTAGCTTGGGTCTTGTTAGTTTTAGTTTCCACAGACCATCTCTTGACCTTGTTCTAGCATGTTCTTCTCCACAGACCACTGTATATCCCAAAACAGTATATGGTCTGGCAGCTAAACAGGAGTAGCTCTGCCCAGCAGTGTGCCTGCTACTAGCCCCCGCATCCTGAGCTTGCCATGGGACAGGACATTGCTTCAGTGCAGCTTCCTCACCAGCACTGCTAAAATACCCTTCTGGTTCTTGGGCTTCCTCCCAGCCACATCCAAGTGTCTCTACATAGCTTCTGATTCCCTTTTTCCTCTATCGGTCTTCTCCGCGTTTTACCTTCCAGCTCCCATATACTCCTGCTTCTCTGTTCTAGCCTTTCAGTGTGTGGTCCAGCACCTTCTCCAAGTACTAAAGACCCAGGATGGTCACTGGATGTTTCCATCTGATTTATCCTATCTCACAGCGCAGCACATTTCACCCAGCCATCTCCAGACGGAGCTGAAGGACTGCAGCTGCACAACAGCATGCAGGCGTCCTCCCACTCTCCAGGGCCTGGCTCTGGCTCATCTCTTTCTTTCGTGGGTTGGGTGACAGCCTTTGCCCCAACAGCTCATGGAGTAAGGTCTCAGCTCCTTCCTTTCTCCCAGGGCCATCTCTGACATCTGCTGAGGATCCCAACTTCAGTTCACACTTACATAAGCAACAGCAAACTTCCAGCGACTTCTGCTACAGACTGCTCGAATACCCGTCTCTGTGCCCACTTCTCTGAATGGGCCTAACAATATACACCCTCTCAGCAGCAAACCAGACAGCCAAAAGCTTGAGTAGAGCCTAAGGAAACCTCTGAGATTAATGTAACACCCGCTACAGAGAGTCCTGGCCAGGTCAGCCCCACCCCTACCTTAATTCTAAACTCAGCTTTTAACACAGTCTCCTTAGGATGCAGACAAAGCATTGAAGTGCCTTGGCTTTTCTGATGCTGGGCAAAACACAAAAAATAGCGGGGATTAGTCATGGCAGGTTCGGACAGATGCCTGCCTCTGATTCTTCTTCTTCTCTGATGTTTTTCTGCACACAAACACGTACCAAACATGAAAGCTGCAGTCGACAGAGACATCCGGACATATCCAGACTCTACTAACAATCAGTGTCTCGGGCAGACAGTCAATCCAAACAAGTTCTCCATTTGTCTAGCGCTTGCCTGGCTGCACTTCTGTACATTTGTAAGTGTTTACACTGAACTAGCTTCTGCCATTTCTGTCTCTAGTTGCTGGAATTAAATTCCCAGTGCTGTCAAGTCTGCTCTGATGCACACCTCCCCGGGACATACAAGCGCAAGGAGAAGTTCTGTCTGAAGGCCACAGTGCCAAGAAGAAAGCTGGAAACATCCACTGGACATGTTATCTCTGTGCACGAGACACCAGGTCACTGAACTACAGCCCAGTGACTTTGAGCAAGCACAACATAGGCCAGCAAGACCAGAGACAGAAGAAATGTGAGTGTGGGATGCGGTCTACAGGCAGGAACGATGCAGAATGATGCCTTCAAACTGGAGAGGCATGGACCTGGGAGCCCTGGCAGAGGAGGCATGGGGCAATGAGAGGTCACAATGCTCAAGGGCTTCGCTAGAGCAGTAACATCATGGACAAAGCACTGTTTCCCTGGCTCCACTCTGGGGCAAGATCTCTTGTCTGCGAAGCCAGCACGCCAGAGAAAAGCATGCCAGCCATCTGGGCTTCTCACTCTACAACAGCCGGGCTCTCTTAGGCTGCCTCTACAGAGTGTCTGCCTTAAAGCTTCCTTCACTTGCACTGTGTGGTCTCCTGCATGTGGGGCTGGTTACGGGGCAGTCAATCAGAGGTAGCCAAAGGAGGAAGACACTTGCACGCGATTAAAGAGGATGAAAACGGCCCCTTCAACTAGCCTGAAGTCCTGCCAAAATCAACAAGAGCCGTTTGGTCTCCAAGGGCGAACTTTTATCGCCCAAAGCCAGAGGGACTGAGAATGGGATTTTCTTGGGGCACAGGAAGACGGAAGACCCACAGGGATACATTTTTCATATCCCCATGGAATTAATCTGAAAAAAAGCCAGACAAGCATCTGCCCACTCAATGAAGACCAGCAGTAACAAACTCCCTTGAGTGTCAGCTGCTGCTGGGACACAGGGCATGAGCTAAGCCATGGAAGTGAGACCCACTGGCAGCTAGGAGACATTTCTTAAGTGCATTTGCTCTACTGGCTGCCTGACTGCAAGGAGTACACGGGGGTATTTCATGCCTGTTCTCAATTCTTGGAAGCCTGTGATAGAGACACATTTTAAAGTCTGAAGATCTAAGTCCAGCAGAGCAAATCGCTGCTGCAGCTCTGGCTGCTGAGCGATTACCTGCACCCTGGCATGGTGAAAGAGAAAGGAGGTGCAGAGATTTTGCAGCCACCTGCAGCCTAACTGCAGTGGCCCCCCTGCTTCCTAATGGGGGGATCACAGAGAGACAGGGTGAGAAACAGAGATAGTGCTGTGAGACAGGGAGGAGGAAGCCGTGACTGGGGATGCAAAGGCCAGGGACAAAGAGAAGCGGTCTGAGGCCTGTGTGGGGCATTTCCTTGTTTGTGCTGAACCTGGAGACCCCGTGGTCACCCCCATACCACGTGTGCCCAAGGCTCCCTTGGGGCCGGCACACGGATGAGGGCAGGCAAGTAGCAGCATGGCCCGGGGCCACAGTAGAGCCATGCAGAGCAGGAAGATGACAGCAGTCAGGGCTCCCCAGATCTGCGCTGGGTTCCAGGATGCTGACAACCTCGTCTGTGATTGCAAGGAATTTGGCTCCAGCTGGCCCTAGCCCTGGCTGAGGAGGAACTGAATCGAGGGAGGACAACAGGACGCAAACAGCTCTTGGGAGCATGCATGCGAGCAAGCGGGAGAGCCTCTGGGCAGAGCTAGAAGGCACCTACACCACACTTGCTTGCACAAAACCTGCCACCTCCACTTTCCTTGGGGGTCAAAGTCTCCTGGACCATGGGGTCTGTTTAGTCCTTTAAATGCAAAGAAGGCATGTGATGATCCAGCAGCCAGGCAGTGATGAACAGGGGCAGGCAGGCAGGCAGGGGAGAGGCGAGCAGCTCCCTGCCCACACTGCGTTGGACATGTCCACCTTGCCCTACATCAGACCTGGCCAGCACCAGCTGCCGGAGCCACTGTGCCCGCGGGGCTGCCTCCCCCCAGCCAGCAGTCCTTCAGCACAGCCTCTCCACCACAGCACGGGATGGGGCCACAGAGCGAGGGGCCATGCCCATCACCGAGCACCCCAAGCGAAGCGACTGAGGAATCCCCGTCTCCCGCTGCATCAGTCCGTCCGGCTCCCCAGCGCAGCAGAAACAGAGCTGGACGCCCGTGCCCCTGGAACGGACCCCGGCTGCGCTCCTGCCAATTGTTTGATGTAGTGTTATTTCCAGAGCCCCTGCCAAGCTCGTGTCGGGCCCAGAGCAAGCCCGTAACTCTATAGGGCCGAGTCTGCAGCCTCCTCCACCGATCGAGCATCGCACCTCCTCAACCCACGTCTGCTCTCTTCCCGGTTCTCCCTTGGAGCAGCGCTAGCATGGCGGGAACCACCGCCCACACTGGGGCAGTGCAGGGAGAAAGCGCTGCGCCTGGGGCCGGTGCCCAAACCAGAGCGCTCCTCGGGGCAGCAGCGGAGCAGGCTGGCCCTGTGTGCCACCCTGGACATGCTGCCCGTCCCCAAGGACGCTGGGCGAAGGAGAGCCACACGGCAGGGGACCCGCGGCTCTGCTGCACGCCCCCTCGGCCGCGCAAGGCAGCCTGGCCATCTTGGCTTGCTGAGGGTGCAGCCGCCCCTCGCGCCATCCCTGGCAGTGGCAGCACTCACCTGGCCGAGGCGGGCAGGCCAGGCACCGGTCTGTGCCCCAGAAGAGCCCCACGCTGCCGCAGCAGTCCTCCAGCCTGGTCAGCCCTGGCAGGGGGTTGGTGCACTGCGGAGAGAGGACCAGAGGATCAGGCTTTGGCGGGACGGGGACGGGACGCACGCCTGTCCACCACGGCTGGCTGGGGACAATAGCCTGGGGTCAGAGGCTGGCACAGCCCTCCCGGCACAGCTCTCCGCTGGGACACGGCAGGACCAGCGACGCTGTTTCAGACAGCAAACAGTTGTGCAGACAGAAAAACACACGACTGCCTCGACTGCACCCCTCGGAGGGGAAGGGGACATCAAACAGAGCAGACGAACCAGAGATGATATCACCCGGCAAAGCCCTGAGATCAGCCCCACGCCGGGCCGATCAGCCAGCAAAACGGGTGCACCGCTCCCGCCCGGCGGGGAGCCTGCAGTCAGGCACTTTCCTCTGCAAAACGAGTGTCCCTCGCGCCCCGCTTGCCCCCCCAGCAAGGCCCTCTGGATTACAAGGCTTCCCCATCCGAGCGGAGCCGCTGTGGCCCGCAGGCCAGCGATGGCCCCAGTCCAGGCACGCGTGGCCGCCTGCCCAGCGCTCGCATACCGATCCGATCTGCTCGGCTGCGGCGGAGCGGGGAGAGGCGAGCGCTCCCCGACGCGCTCCTCACCCTCTCCCAGGCACGGCATCGCCCCGGCTGGGTGAGGTGCGAGCACAGCCAGGGTACGCCCCACCGCCCCCCACGCCCTCCCCGAGCACTCCCGCAGCCTCTCCAGGCATCCGCGAGCATCTCTGTGCATTGTCATCCGCTCCCAGAGCTGCCATCTCCCCACGGAGGAGCAGGGCTTTTCCAGCCCCAGGGTCTGATCTCATTTATTCCTGCACTAGGGAATGGCTGAGAACGTATCCCACTAGAAATGGCTTGGATGGGAGCAACTGAAGGATGGGATGGGAATGGGGAGCAGCCCCCCAGAAAGGGCTGGGGAGCAGTGGGGAGGGGGCCAAGGCCCAGGCTGCCCAGCCAGGGGGTCTTGCTGAGCACGAGCTGCTCCAGGGGAGCTCACAGGTGTTCCTGTGGGTGCCAAAAACCTCCGATGCTTTTCCAGTGACGAAAGAGAAACATATGGGGAAAGACAAAATAAGAAATTACGATGACCGCGGGACAGGGGTGAGAAAGCCCCTCACGTGCCTTCGTTTCCCAAGCCCCGATCAAGCTGCCCAGGAAGGCGTCGTTCCATGGAAATCAGACTTTCATTTATCGCCTGAGAGGGAAAGGAATTTTCCTATGTTTTATACGTTTCCTACAATAATCGCAGAGTGTGGCTGTAAATGTTGCTATAAATAGGGCACCCTTTTTTAACGAGACTGTGTGTGAAAGCCATCAAGTCTGGGCTGTGCTGCCCCAGGGCACAGCCCGGTCAGGGCAAGGCAGCAAGCTCTCCCTGTTGGGCCAAAACAAGGGATTTTCTTCCCAAGTACTAACACGTTGCTGCCCGTGCCCACAGCACCTGGGTGATGCCCACGCTGATGCTAAAGAGCTTCACGCTATGAAAGGCCACCCTCCGTGCCCCGTAAGCCAATGCACCCGTACCCCAGAACAAGAAACGTATCTCCACACCCACGCTCCAACACTTGATGGGTGACCCCTTACCTGCCCATGAAGAGCCTCCCGAAAGCACCTCCCCAGCAGCCCCGGGGCTCTCCGCTGCTGCTGGCCGCTCTCGGTGCCAATGCTGTTGCCGTTCCCGTGGGCATAGGTGTACCAAGGCATGGCGGCCAGCTGAGGCACCAGGACTGCCTCCACACTGTTCTCCTCCGACACCTCTGCGTCACCCCGCACCCTGGCCACCTGGTGAATCTGCACGGTCGCCTCTGGAGGGTGGTTGATGTGGACATTCACCAGCGAAGGGTTTAGGGAAGCTGGAAGATGAGTTTATAGCACAGTTGTGACAAACTGGCAACAATCTGGCACCCGAAGAGCATCTTGTCATCAACAAAGTCACAAGGGAGAAGCAGACTGACTCCACCAGGTAATCTAGAAGAAGACTGCACCTAAGAGAAAATACTTCTCTGGCCCAAAGCCAGGACAAACCTACCAAAAACTTTCCCCACAAGCTGAGCCCTTCAGAAATTAGGGGAAACACTTTTCTAACAGTCTGTCCTGAAAAGGCAACTATAAGGAGGTAGTAACCTCCCCGGGCTTGTTAAAGAACATCTGAGGAGCACTCAAGTAGGAGGAAAACGGAAGGTCTGAGGCCACTGGCCACGCTCACCCAGCTGATTGGACAAGGGCAGGGTGTAGGTGGAGTGCTTCATGGAGCCGCTGGCCAGGGTCTTTGGGGCTCTCCCTCCTTGCTTCTTTTCCACAGAGGGAGCTGGCAGGTGGCAAAACTTCCCTGTGGAGTTGGAGGGGCACCAGCATTCGTCCCGGCCCACGCAGCGCCCTCCGTTCAGGCAGGGGATCTGGCAGAAGTCTGGAAGGCAAAGAGAGGTCTGCTCAGCAGCGAAACTGAGACGCTGCCTCTAGCCAAGGGGCGGCGGGGGAGGCCAGGCAGCTGGATCTGGGCCAGCACTAGCCCCACGGTGCTCAAGGAGCAGGCCCAGCACTGGGCTGGGGTCAGCACTTGCAGCCTCGAGGCAGCCTGGGGTCCCTGCTCTGCACCACCATATTCCCCAAGCTCTGCGCGGGACTGGAGTCACGGGCTGAAGACGATGAGCCCTCCATTGGGCTCTGAGGCTGCAGCCAGCCTGGGGAACCCATGCCCCGTGGGGCAGCCCCCCAGGCATTGCTGGCACAGCAGGACCCCTCGGAGTGGGGCAGGAGCTTCAGCAGCTGCATGCAGCCGAGTCAGCACAATTCCTTCTCTTCTGCATCGCCCCCTCCCCACTTGGCAGGGTTTTTACTCCCAGCCTAGAAGGGAACTCGGTGGGGATGGGAGAGGCAGAAGGAGAGAACGGGCAGCGAGCCACATCCTCAGAGCCTGTCTCCTGGCCAGCCCTGGCCCTGCCAGCAGCTCAAGTGGGAGAAGTGTGGAGTGGGACAAAAGAACCTGGAGCAGTTCATCTGCACAGGCTCGGAAAAAGCATCCGCAGATGAAACTGAAGTCACGTCTTTCCTGGCCTCATCAGATGCTTGGAGCAACACCGAGCGTCTCTCAGTGTGAGCGACTCAGACAAGGCATGGGATTCCCTGATAGATCCTCCTGACTCATTTCAGTGTGAGATGAGATGCTGCTGCTGCACATGGCTGGATGGCTTGTCAGGTTCATACCAGGGGATGAGCTCCCACCCTGCTCTGAGTTCATTTGCTCAAGCCCAGCAACCAGTTTTGGGGGGAGGAGACACATCTTTGGACTGGGTTATAGGTAGAAATTCCTGTCAATCTCATATCAGTCGGTGTCCACAACAGCCAGACTGCACTCTCTCAGTGTTAAAAGAATTTGAGAGTTACAGAGGCTTTCAGAGGACGAGTCCTGCCAGGTCCTGTGGGCTGCTCCCACCAACTGGCTCCAAGAGGATGTGCCCAACCCACATCTGGGTAACCCAGTGACCTGATGAGCAATCCCAGCAACTCCGCAAGGCGAGCAGAGGTTTCATCAACCCTGTTTATAAGAACAGCTTGAAACCTGCAGCCAGCTCTCCTGGCTGCCACGTGAGTGAAAGGAGAGAACAGGAGGAAATTAGGTGATGAAAGTCAGCCCCAAGACTGGATGCCAACGAAAGCAGTGAGCTGGCTCTGAGAAGGAGGGGGCGGTGAAGCTTGGCTGCGGGCCTGACTCAAACACGTGCGTCCCCTCTACCTGGGGTGGGATGGAAACACTAGTTGCTTGCCCAGTAAAGAGAGCAATGAGGCAAAGTCTATCTTCCTCCCCCAGAGACAGAGATGGAGTAAGCCCCAAAGACCCCAGGAGACATCTTCCAAGGCACTGAGAGAGGCCATCTCCTCCTGCCCCTACAGCAGCCCACGCCCTCAGTCTGCAGAGGCAGGAAAGGTAGAAGGAGGAGAGTGGGGCAGCAGGCGAGAAGGTGGGCTGGGGGCCTTAGGGTGCTCACAGATGCGGAAGCCAGACTTGGGATCATGGTCGTGCCCCCCTTGGCTATATAGAGTGGTGGTGTCTCCTTTCTCGCAGCTGTTGTAGCAGCGCCCGCTCCGGCACGTCTGTTTGCAGATGGTGGGCGTGAAGACGATTTTTATCTTCCTAATCTTCTCTGTCAGGTTGGCCCCTGTGAAAAAAAAGGACAGTGCTAAGTGGAAACAGCACCTCCAGGCCAGGGGGCTGGTAATTCCCAGCTCAAGCTCCAAAGCATTCCCAGAGCAAGGCAGGCTCTGTATCCCTCCCCAGGGCAGTGTCTCTCCCTGCCCCTTGCTCACTCCAGCTTGTCCTCTGCTCCAGCATCAGTAAGGGTTTGTCAGCACATGAAAAATGGCAAGCAGTATGCTCTGCCTGCCCAGCTGGACTGGCATAACTCCCTGTGAAGGGACACACATGCACTAACTCCAGTATAAAGGGTGTTTCTCTGCTTTAGACAATATTCTTTCTCCAGCCACATCATTACGCAGGAGACTGGCTGCCCTTAAACCACTGGAAGGATTCCCACATGAACAGCCACACTGGTATCCATCAAAGAGAGCATCAGGGCTTGAGGAAACCAATGTCTCCCTACAAGCGTCCCCTGACCTCCTGCAGTTACCTGTGGTCCCCTCCTGATCCCTCACCATTCTGAGATTAGATACAGCGGGAAATCGCACTCAGAGCTCTTGGGGGCTAGTGGAAAATGGACAACAGGCAGAACTGTTGTGTAACCCTGAACCAGCTGGCTCAACACCAGAGCCCTCCAGCCCTGCCCACCAAGCAAGCTGTTTCCGTGGGTGGCCTCCTTGCTGTGCTCAACCTCCATTCTCCCCATTTCAATCTCCACTTTCAGATTACAGCTCTGGTCAGATTCACGGCCCTCCTCGTAAGAGCTGAGATGCCACATGGTGCTTCCTTGGGGAATCACGGCTTCAGGGGGAGCTAAGCTGCTGAAGACAACTTGCATCTGTCCTATCTGGGGAGGCGCTGAGGCTCAGCAACTGCACGTCCCAGCAGCCTGGCCTGATCCCTGCTCATGTCATAAGGCACCAAGGGGGCAGCCAAAGGGAAGAACTAGATGCTGGTTGCACAATCTGACCTCGAGGGCTGCTCAGACCAAGGAGGAAGCTGGGAGACACCGTTCCTGCAGAAAGAGGCAATTTCTCTTCGGGGCAGCATGCTGGGGTGATATTCAACATCACTGGGAGGCATCTGTCACATCCCCCTGGCTTCTCTCCCCTGCTGTCAGCATTTTTCTCCCCTGATCTGTCCTCCTTCGGTAGGGTCTTCTTCCTCGCCAAGCCCAGCAATGCCCATGCTAACCTTCCCTTTCCATCCCACCCAGCGGCACAGTCCTGGGAAGTCCAGGGTTTCTTGGGGATCATCAGTCACAGCATTGCCCTTCCCCATGACACCCCAACAAGAAAGCCCAAAAGAGTGACAGCCCTGGAGGCCTTACCCCTTGCAGACAAGGTGTGCTCCTGGGAAACTGCGTGTGGCCCAGAGCTACTCTGGTCATGTCCATTCCCATTGGGCAGTGCATTAGAGGTGAGTTGGCCATTGTCCGCTGGGTAGCGCCGGACAGTCCGTGATGGCCCTGTGTGCTGGGAGGAGACAGGAGAGCCAATTCTGCTCTGAGTCCTGTGGAAGAGAAAAAATGAACCGATACTCCTCACAAGTAACTGTGCTGACCCACCGTACCTGTCCACCAGGACACCCTGCAGCAACCTTCACTGCCAAGCTGCCTGAGCCATCACCTGGACACAGAGCTCTGCCTACCTGAGCAGGCTCCCACTCCTCACCTGCTTTCAGTCATCATGATGGCACCATTTCACCCTAGCGACCACGCTGCATGCCCTGAGCCTGGCAGCTATGGTACTCACCAGGATACCCTCCCCATACTGTCACATCAGGCTGCCCCACCACAGGGATGCCCCAGCTCCCTTGAAGAACCCCTGCCTGCTCATCACGCTCAAGGGCTGCTGTTTGCCCTGCTAATCCCTTCTCCAGTAAACACAAGCAACTCCAAATACACTTGTTCTTACAGTGAAAGCTTTCTCAGGACCTGCCTTCCCAGCCCCAAATGAGCACCGAAAAACCAGTGAGGCGGTTAGAAGAGAAGTCAGGCCAAGCAAATAAACAAAACTTGGCCCATGAGAGTCACAAACTAGAGAGAATGACCAAGAACTCAAGCCTGTAAGTGCAGTTACAACTTTCTGCAGTAACTCCATTTATGGCTTTTATTGTTTTCTGGGGACTAAGCACAGAGAAGCCATCCAGCTCACAAGGTCACACTTCTTACACTCTTTTATAAACCCATGTAGACTGCTAGGCAGAGTTTTTTGCATCTTGCCAGCAAAAAAGCACTTCTTGCTCTACTGCACTTGCTCCCATTCCTTTTTACTGACTGGCAGCACCAAGCCTCCAAGAGGGTGCCCTGTGCTTACCGGCAAATGTCTCCCTCACTCTCACCTGCACCACCTGCACAGAAAAAGGCTTTAGTACACCAGCGGCTAAAAAAGGTTGACTGCCCATATGTCCCTTGAGTTTCTTTGAAAGTCCCAGCCTTGGATTCCTCTGCAACTGAACTTCAGCATCAACAGGTCTTCTGCATGCCCTATCCAACACCTCCATCTCTGACCAAACAGCTGGGGCAAAGAGCCTACCTCTGTCCCACCGAAGTGCCCAGAAAGGCTCGTCCCATTTTATGTTTTTTTCCATCTTGCTTGTCACATTCAGCACAGGGGAGGTGTTACAGTGTCTATGGGCAACACAGATTTCTAAACCCAACAGGACTGGATGATCCAATAAGAGCTGGCTGACAGCGTCTCTGGCTCACTGACATTGCTGGCTTGGACAGCTTGGAACAACGGTAAGGTCTGGGGAGATGGAAAGGGAGCTAATGCTGTGCAGGTATTCAAACAGGTCAAGCGCAATATACAAAGTGACTGTCAGCCAGCGAGCCCGAAATCAGCCCTGAAAAACAGAATGGAAAAGATGATGCACAGGTCAATTAACTGGGAACTAAAGAAAAGGAATATAGAAGTGAGGTCAAGCCAATGGGGTCTATGGAGAACCACTCTTGTCAAAGGAGTGCGTTTTCATAATTCGACAGAATTACATACATGCATACCGACAGGCTGAGAGCCCATGCTATTCTGATAAAAAAATAAACAGGGCAGTACGATGTCAATCAGGCACATGTGAAATCAATAACAAACTGGCTGTGTGACAGAACACAAGAAGCAGTTGTCACTGGGGAGGGAATTAGATGGGTTCCAGAGTGATCAGTATGAGGCCTGGCACGATTCAAGGATTTCATCTGGAAATAAATATTTTTATTTCGAAATAAACATATGATCGACACTGATAATGTGTGCTGCTGACACAAAAAATTGCAATGTGGTGTATCGTGATGAGAACAGAGCAATCACACAGAGCAGTTTGGATCACGGTGGAGGGCAAATCCATCCAAGCAATATGGGATTTTAATAGAGCCAAATGCAGAATTACACTTCTAGGAAGAAGGAATGCAGGCAGCAGCTGCAGATGGAAGGAGATGATCCTGGAAAACAGCAATTCTGAAAAGATTTCAGGGGTAATGACAAGCAATTAAATATGAACTGTCAGTTCAATGCCCCGACATCAGGGCAGTGAAACACAGCAGGAACAGAGAGGTATTTTTGCCTCCCTACACATCATCATCACAGCAGGGTGTCTATATGCTAAAATATCACATCTAGCTCTGATGTGAAGTATGTCACATCTTCTAAGGGATGTTGAAAAACTGGAGAGGATACGAGAGAAAACATGACAAAAGTAATTTGAGGGCTGGTGAAAATGTCCTTCTGTAAGAAACAAAGTATTCAATCTCTTCAATTTAGCAAAAAGAAGATGAAGAGGTGCTCTGATTACAGGGCACATATTTCTCTACAGGAACAAAATGCCAGGTGTAAAGAGCCTTGTAATCTAACTAAGAAAGGCAAACTATGAAACAGTAACATCTGCAAAGAGAAGCCAAATGACTCCCCACTAGAAATCACTCCCACAGGCAGCAGTATAGCTGTTTTTCTTATGCAAAAAACACTTCAGTAGTGGACTCCCCAGCTCCCAGTACCATCGCTTCAGGAGAGGAAAGTGTGCTTCTGGGAGATGAGATATCACTAGAGAAGTGCAAATATAACCAAATAAAGACGGGCAATCTGTGCTGTCCTGGAGGCAATTTTAGATTATTTATTGATCTATTGATCATTTCTGGCCTTGAGCTGTAGGAATCCAAGAACGAACAGTTTTATCCCAGAAACAGAAGTCCCCAGTCCAGATACTCATTAGCTAATTATTTCTAACACAGGAAAATCTTGAAAATGAGTGGCTGAGCAGCTGGGAGGAGGCATGAACAGGAGTCCTGAGAAGAAGCAATGCAGGTAACCAGTGCTGCTGGGCAGACACCCAGCTTTGCAGGCTGAAGGTTCATACGCTGTTTGGAGCGGAGTCTGGCTACAGGTCATTTAGGCAGGGAGACAGAGCAAGTGGGATTGTCAACGAGCACAGATGGATGACGAAATTATTACTTGCTCATAAAAATATCTGTTGTCTTGTTAAAATCAAGATCTAAACTGAGATGAAGACAGCAAATAGTGCCTGTTTTTCAATAATCCGGAAGGCTAACCAGAATAATTGCAGAGAAGTGAACTTTATTTCAGTCCCACCTCAGTCCCTACCAGCCTGTTTCAGAAGCTCTCCTGAGATTCTGCAGAGTGCCACCTGATGACCATGGGGGTCAGGCATGACCTGCCCATGCATTTCTCAGCTACTAATTCAGCCCTGCTGCCAGCGAAGGAAATTCTGGTGCCTGTTACCTACTGCTTTGTTACCTGGTGGGCTACTGCTGGTTTTGTTAGTGACAAAGGAACAGCGGTTAGGAGCTCTAGGAGGCTAGGGGAGAGCTACCAAGCCTTGGAAGCTCAGGCACATTTGTTTTCTGATCTCTGGTGAGAGACCCCAGGCATAGTCCTCTGGATGAACATGGTTTGGGTTCCAAGGTCTTTTACTGCACAGATGGAAGGACTCCAAGGAAAAGAAATGAGTTCCCCAGCCCAGCAACACTCACTGTCCTAGTGCTGGTCACTTCAGGGCAACTTCAGCCCTGAGTGCTGAAGAGTTGCTGGGTGAAGGTGACCAGTGGCAGAAGACAGGGAAATATCAGCTCTTGTGCTTGAAAATGCTCACCTTGTATCTATCCTTGAGGAAGGGAGCATGCTACTTGCAAGTAGCAGTGCTTAGCTGGGCGCTACCCATTGCCTGCCTGAAGGAATTCCACGCCTTGGCTTTAGAGACAATCCTTGCCATTTCCAGGATCACCAGATTTTGTAAAAAAAACAAATAAACTAAAAACAACATATGAAAGGCTTTAAATAAAATAATCATTAGCACTTCAGTTACAAAGAAAAGTGGATTATATGCACCTACTGCGAGGGGCACTGCCAACTTCACAAAGGAAAAACAGAGGAGGAACATTACTCCATGGCTTGCAACACTTCAGGAAAACCATCCTACTGGGATCCTGTTGGCAATGCATTCCAGTGTGTGTCGCAGCTGGGGGAGGCAGATTTGCTTTGAATTAATTTGTTTATTTGGTTCTATTCTAGGCAGATGAGCTCTGGGATTTGTGGACTGGGTTGAGTAACACCATCCTACCCCAGGCCACAGAAATCAACGACTAAGGGCATCTTTCCATGTCAGTTTGTCAGTCCCAATCCACTCCCAAGTCACGCCAAATGGCTGGCTCATGGTCAGGGAATACAAAACAGAGCTTTTCCCCTCCAGACCTTCAGAGTCAGTCCACACTGGGCAGATGGGGACCGGCTTGTTTGCAGGGTCTCGGGAAATGAACCTGAGCTCACCACATCTGTACAGACCGAGGTGGAAGACACTAGCAACCCCTAACCTTTTGGTGGATCTTAATATACGGCCAGAGCTTGTCCATTTCCCAGGGATCTGCATTGCCACAAGTTGTCTCGCCTAGGGCTAAGAGCAAGGATGGAAAACAGATCGGTCTGCTCCAAATCAGCAGAGTGGGGAGCTTGTGCTACCACACTGCACACCTCCATCTGCTCAGGGAAGAGGCACTGAAGAGGCAGAGGACGTTGACACCTCAAGCACTATCTTCTGGGACACTTCAAGTCCCAGGGCTTCACATTTATTCAGCCTCACAGCCTCCCTCAGCACAGTATTACCCACTTCCACTCTTCCAGCCAGGCACATGGCCAGCACAGATCTCTACAAAGAGGCAGTGGTCCCTTCCTTTACAGGCGACCGCCTGCCAAGCAGCTGGTTTCCCTGCTCTTCATCCGTCAGAGCTGCTGACAGCTTTCTCTGTGTCAGGCACAGCCGGCAGGGCAGAAACAGCATGCAGACTCCTAGGACACCTCTCCTTCTGGGCTGTCCTGGGGTGCCCAGCTCTGCGGGGTCCGGCTAACAGCAGCAGTGGTCCAGGGGAAAACACAGGTCAAGGAAGGAAGGTAGAGTGTTCTCCTTCCAGGAGCACGGATGTGCATGCTCCTGCTGATCTCTACCAGGCTGACTGCTGAAAGGTCACTGGCTGAGAGACCTCAGTCACCAGCACATGGAAAGTTTCACTCCTATAGATATTCGATGCTAAGCAAAATTAAAAGAGATTTGGGATGGGAGGGAGCAGTGCAGATAGACTGACCCACATCTGCAACAGTTCAAAACTACCCAACAAGCACTTGTAGCTGCCCTCTTCTGAGGGCAAGTCAAGGACCTAGACTCCCCACAAGCCCCTGAGGACACATGCCAGAAGTCAGGAGAACCGAGGGCACTTACATTCTAGTGCTACACATCCCTGCAGGATCCAAACGACACCAGTATGACACCCAGCAAGGGACCTGCACACCTGCCACTACACCTTTGTCTGTGTATAAATGCTTTATTTTAAATAGGTTTGGTTACCGGCTACACTCTGCTCTATGTTTACTTTAGAGACAGCAGGCTAGAGAAGGTACAATAATGTTGTATTCCTCGATACCAAGGCTCCCCTGCCCAGTCCCAGATGAACCTGCAAGGTGCCTGTTCCCTGCCCAGAGTTTGTGAGTGGTGTCTCTCACCCTGCTGAGGACAGCAAGCAGAAGACTGAGCTGGCAGGTTTCCAGCAACCACACCAATGAACATTAGGACCACTGTTTTCTGAACCAACTGCAGTTTGGTTATTATTTTTTAAAAGCCTGCAATTTCAAGACTCGGTATACAGAATCATAATAACCAAGTCTAAATCACCGAGACCACAGGGTCCAGAAAACAATACTGTTCTTCTAACCCACTGTATACAGAAAGCGTTTTTCAAATATCACTTTTGATGATCATGGTTCTCTGGGTAAGCAAAAGCCACGGTGAATCCAGGTGGGTATACAGCTGTGGCTTCTCTTAGTGACTTAAGGCCAGGCATCCTCCTTGCGGCTGGAGGCAAAGGTGGCAAACTCTTCAAAGCACTTCCCTCTTCCCAGCAGCAACACCTCAGTCTTTCCTGGATTTAGCTTCTGTCGGCCGCTCTTCATCCAGCTGTTGACTTTGGCCAGATGACTAGTGAGCTGGGAAATGGTGGTTTTTGCGTCTTGCGTAAAGGAAATGCAGAGCCAAGTGCCACAGGAGTATTACTGGTTTTTCATCCAGCCTGCCTCGCCCTGTCCCCAGCCAAAGCCTGACTGACCATAGCAGGGTGGATGGCCCAAGGCACTGTGGAGAGAATGAATCCTGGACAGTGTGGTCAGCGGGGAGGGGTGCTGACCTCAGACAAGGCAAGAGCTGGCCAGATGAGGACTGGAAGGTCACTCTTCCAGCCGGAAACAAATGTGCACCCTGCTGAGCATCAGGAAGAGATAACAGAGACTCTACAGACCTAAGGAGCCGTTCCCAGGAGGGCAACAACAGAGTGGGACAGCCCACCCCAGCTGCCCCAGCCCGCAGCCAGCATGCCGCTCGAAGGCAAGAGCGCTCTAGCCAGGACGGGGGCTGAGTCATGCTCAGCCCGTGATAACCTGCCAGGACAACAGGCGGGTTCTCCCCTTGTTTTTAAACGCCAAACAATATACTCGGTGTCTGTCTTGTCCATCCGCCTGTCACTTTGGCCAGATGCCCTCCCCACTTGGGGCCACAGGGACCAAAATCAGTGATTCACTTCCCTCTTTGTAATGCTCGGCAGTTGCTGATTTTCCACTAAAGCATCGCAGAAGAATGGGCAGCCTCAACACCAGCGTCTGTGTCTACAGGGGAAGAGAGAAGCAGCCAGCCTTGGAAAGCAGCAAATTGACCACAGACCAGAAACTTCCCCTTTCTTGGACTCTGAACAGGTTCCTCAGCAGGCAGACAGGATTCATGGCTCAGGCTCTGGGCCCTGGAGCACAGGGGAGGCATTGCTTAGAGAGCACTCGAGTCTATTGTCAGTTAGCTCACAAGAATGCTGAGAAGGAAGACAGCTCTGTTAGGACTCGGGGAGGAGAGGGGAAACCACATCATACAAGGCATCTGACTTCAAGCCCACCCACATGACATCCCTAAATTCTGGCTCAGTTTATTATCCCCATTAGCAGCAGAGATAGCTCCGAAACCTGCCTGCTTCAGGCTCCCCACTGTCCCTCCTGCGGCTGTCTTCAGCCCTGGTACCCCCCATGCAAGTGAAGGAGACATTGAAGCCTGAATCCTCCTGCTCCCCAGGTTTTGGAGGAAGGCAAGTTCTCCTGGACAGCAGATGCAGCCACCAGCCTCCCCCAGGCAGGAGACCTTCCTGGCTGAGCCAAGCAGGACCTGTGTACCACGAAGGCCACAGAAATGCCCATCCAGGTGTCCCCTCCTACGTTCACCTGCCACCTTGTAGTGCCACAGGCACAGCTCATACACAGTCACGTCACTGGGCAAGCAGGGAGGGAGTCAACCAAATCCTTCCTCTGCTGCGACACCTCGAGAGCTCCTGTGGGCAGAGGGCTGACAACACGCTCTGCCTGGGGCACGACGAGCATGGCCAAAGCAGGACTGCACAGGCAGGAACAAGGGTCAGGCTCCCTGCTCCACACGCATGCTCAATGTGCTGGCACATGCCCAGGAGTCACATCAGTCCAGCACCCAGGTGCCACATCAGTCCAGCACCCAGGTGCCACCACTATCCCTCACCACGGCTAGCAAGGGGCTGTCACAGAGACCACGTGGCTCTCATTTTCAGCCCCTTCCTGTGCCACCTTGCAGTGGTAACTCCAGATCCCTGGTTTGCTTGACATATGTGCCAGTGGCTGGCTGAGATTTCTCTGGATCTCTCACTACAAACCACAGCAACATATGTGCAAGTCCATGGGACAGCAAAAGGACCAGGCGTCTGCCCCATGCCACCAAGCTCAGTCCCTCCACCACCCAGGCATCTTCCCTCCTCTGGCCCCCAAAGCAGTGCCGGTGCTGTAGGGCCACTTGAGCTGGCTCCTAGTCCGCCATGTAGAGCATGAGAACAAAGAGGGAGAAGGACATGTGAACACTATTTTTATCTGCTCAGGAGTTGCCAGACACCACATAAGTGAACCTCTATAAGCACTCAGACAGTGAACAGGTTCTCTTTAACCATTCTCTGGGGGTCTAATTTGCTCCTTAGCCAAAGTGGCTGCCCACACGTCTCCGCACAGCTCTCTGCTGACATTAAATGCCCTTCCCTTGCCACACATGCCACCTGCCACTCTGCGAGTGCTCTTCTTTGCTCTCGCTTATTAGGGAGTGAGTAACTGACTCCCTGGAGGCAGTCCAGCTCTCCAAGCCTGGGAATAGCACCTGCTTGGCCCAGCGAGGTTGCAGAAACATGCCCTGCACAAGAGCTCGGCACTGGGCTGTCACCCGAATCATGCTCCTGGTTGGATCCATCAGACCTTAGTGAAACCATAAAGCAGCCAGAACCATGATTTCCAAACGCCAAGCGTGATGAAGAGCTGTTTGCAATCCGCTTGTCTCCAGAGCTGAAGTGCGGCCCAATGCCTCCCAGACAAATCAAAATGCAGCCTGCAACCGCTCTGAGCTTCAAGTGGAGCCAGCAGAGGAACCAGGCCAGGCTACTCGATTACAAATGCCACATCTGGGCCAAAGCTTGCACACTCCATAGACTAAAACAGGGATCTAGAGGGACAAGGAGGCCAGGCGAGCTAGCAGCCCACTGGCAGACCTGCCCAGGCCGCATGCTCCTTCGGGCTGAAGTGGTGAGAAAGCTGCTCCAGTTGGCTCCCCTGCCTGCATGCAGGGCCTGGTGTGTTACCACAAGCTGTTCAGTAGCATGATCAACAGGCACGGCACTGCTACCAGACACAGTCGCACAGCCACTCTCACGCCTTGGTGAGAAGTGACCTATCCAAAAGTGTCCTAACAGCTGCCACCACGTGAAAGTCTCCACCAGGGCCACCACCTTGGTGAAGACATCACCCCATGACCACAGTTTTTGCACCATTACAAAACCAGGCACAAGATGCTGGTACAGTTGGAGAGCTGGGTTGTCCTCCATGAAACGTGACCACCTCACAGTGGGTTTGGCCACCATTGCTGGCCACTGCCCCCCTCCTCCTCCTTGTGCCCCCCAGTACAGTGAGCAGCAGGGTCCTGTATGGCAGAGGAAAGACCTGTGTTTAGAGCAGAAGCATGCAAGAGGAGAGGACAACATAGCAACCTGCCCTTGTGCCCACAAGCACGCTGAGGTCTCCTGCCCGAAGGGCCCAATGACTCCACAAGACGCAATAACTGCGCGCTGTGGACCTGGCCCCCGTCTAACGAAGCCTGTTGCAGATGCGTTCATCAGAGAAAAGCCCACTGCCAGCCATGGGGTGAGCACTCGTCTCCCCCGTACAGCAGGGAGAAAACAAGCACTCTTGAGTTTCATTTCCATCTTGTTGACTAGCAACACTCACCCCCTCCACTGGGCTGCCAACTTCAAAGCCCTGCAAAAACACTTTAGCCTATTCATCCTCGCACCCACACACACCTCGGGGAGTGGGGGGAGCCAGCTCCCCGGGACATGGAGGGGGCAGGCAAAGCCTCTCTCATCCCAGGCACGAGTGGGGTGAAGAGCTTGCAGCTGCGCACACACACAGAGGGCATGAGAGAAACAGGGTGGAGAGGAGATGTGTGTAGTCCTCTCATCTGGAGAAGGGGAGGCTTTTCATCTACAGCAGGAGGAGCTGGGAAGCCTCCCACTCATCCCGGGAACGTCATGGATCTAAGACATATTTTAATCTAAAATAATGGTTGAACACCCAGCAGGACGCCTTGGCCTTTGGATCTACTAGCTCAATGTAGTTAGGTCCCTCACATCTCTTTGTCCTCTGCCACATATAAGATTCCCTCACCTGCAGCACTCAAACCATGAGAGCTGTGTTGGGGTGTGACACTTTGCTGCCCACTCCCAAAGTCTCGGCCCTGCCAGGGATCGGGGAACAAGCATCCCGGCCATTTTTATTCTGTACTGTTCTGCACTGGCTCCATCCCTCCAGTTGCTCAGCAGCCAGAAGACTAGAGCCTGGCTGGGGACCAGGAGCACTCATGATCATGTATGCATGATGCCTGGTGGCAAAGCCAGTGCTTCCACGGGTACCATGACCACAAATCTGCTCTCACAGCTCTCCCACGTGGCCCTCAGTATCCACACCAAGGACCAGCAAGGGAGGAGCAGGTTTCACGGCATCCCCTGGTGGGAAGGGGTCCAGAGCAAGCAGAAAGGCTGCGCCTGCCTTGGCAGCGCCTGGGCTCTGGCTCCTCAGCAGTGCAGCTCCAAAGCGATGGAGAAGGCAGAGCTCCAGTGTCGTTATCAACCTGTCATTACAGCCCTGGAAGAGTTTGGCACTCTGCTGTTGTAGAAAGCCTCGTAGCTGAAAAATTAGCATGGCCACATTGCCAAGGCTACAGGCAATCTAATACACCCTGTCTGCCCCCTCCAGACAGCCTCAGCCTCTGAGTATGCTCCCCAACCTCCAAGTCCAGCTTTTGGCTCAGTTTTGCAGATGCGGGTCTGTTAACCATTCCGCTCAGCTCCCTCCCTGCTTTTGTAGTTCTCAGAATTCCTTCCAATTTGTCAAGAACTTTTCTGGCAATAAAGAATACCTTGACTCAGTGCAGGACCCCAGGGTGTGCAGGAAAAAAGTCCATGCGACTAGGGTCTTTTGCCTCCAAAGTCCTAAGTACCAGCGGTCTCTCATACGCAGCCACACTGTATTACTCTCTGCTGCCTCATTTGCTGTTCACTCCTACTCTGCAAAATATCAGACTCTCCTTCTTCCAAGTTTCTTCCTCCCATGGAGGATTTTTTTCCTTCAGCTATAACAGATGATGTTTTTCCAGCTTGAATCTCTTCTTAGTTCCTGCCTATATGTTTAGTTTCTGCATGTCCCTGAAGAGAGCCTCCACGCAACTGAGACAAAAATGGGTTGGTGTGGAGAGCTGGATACCAATCCCATCCAGCATCAGGCACTCAGGGCAGCACTTCTCAGGGTGCTTCTGAAGAAAGGAGAAAAGAATGAGTATATTTTATATGGAGACCTCTACATCTCCATTTCAACTACTCCTTGTACCAAATCAGCTTCAATTCGTCCCTTGTGTCCTGCCAGCACTTGGTGATATATGGAAAACACTCGAAACCAAAGAGAACAGCTTTGATTTTGCTTAAGTATCAGCTTAGACCAAATAAGGCAGCAGGTGATCAGGTATGAGAAACTGCAGCATAATCCATATGCACAAGGGAGCTGAAAGCAAGCTGGACGACAAGCCTAATTCACTCGTTATTGAAAAACTCTGCAGCGTTTGATCATGTGGCCTTAGCACTCTTCTAACATCTTTCTTTTCTATACAACTGCTGTATAAATTGTATTGTCATAAATGTCCCAAATGATGTATGTATAGTACGTAAAACAGGCTATAAATTGGATTTTCTGTACTGCTTCACCTACCACATGTACAATGCATTTGCCCTGCACCCTGCTTTCTTGCATGTAGTCTCAGACTGAGCTGACAGTAGCAGCATTTTTCTTTCAGTCAGAAGTAAAAGTGCATTTGAACTTTTTCTCCCAAAGCCTAGAGGCTGAATTAAGCTACAGGAATGGCTCCCAAGGAGGTGCAGCAGAACCAGGCCTAATATAAAGACCATATTTGGAGTTTTAAAGGAGCCTGTAAAGCCAGCTATCCTCCTGCTGCTCTGAAGCGTATGCAACCCCCTAGAAAGTAAATATATAAAACACATAAACCAGAATGGTGCTGACAGCTTTAAAACACTAGAAAGTAGAGCAGCTGTATCTGGTGCCAGGCTAGAGAAGGTATATCATGTAATTTAAAAACAGAAGTATTTTTATATAAGAAAAATGACATTTATGCTCCTCTTGGGTAGCTTGAGTTTTTCCTTTAGGCTTCCCAGCCACCTTGCCCAGGGCTTTCAACTATGTCAAAGCAGGAGAGCGGCTGAGATGTGGAGCTTATGGAGATCTCATTGCCCCGAGTGGAATCTCTTTACATATATTCTCACAGGGACTGGCACTGGCTTTTTAGTTTCAATTTTTTAACAAGGTCTCAGATATCTACTAAAGTTGGCTCTGGATCAAGGAACATAAATGCTCGGACACTTTGTGAAAGTTATATTGCCAAAGGGAAGCTTCTTAGAAAGATGCAATTAGGGCTTATCTGTACTGGGAAAATATGCATAAACATGCTGCAGTGGCAGAAGGCAAGGCTGGCACCAGTGTTTCACCCCAGGAATTCAACGTCATGCACTATGGATCTTCTGGGCTGGTCTCATCCCACGCAAAGTAGGAAACCTGCCATAGCCCATGCCATGGGAATGCACTCACATAGAGGGCCTTCTCAGCCAGGGTCAGCTTTTATTTTATCAGCTATTTAGGTATTAATAAATTTTAACCCTCGTAAAAGTAAAGCAAGTGACAGTCATAAGTGAGCAGAAGAGCAGGAGATGTGATCGGTAGATGCATGGCTAGTACAGACCTCCTCCTAGCACTAGATGTATCGTGGACAAACATTTTCTGTATCATGGACAAACAGTCCTGGAAGCTGGGTAACAACCCAAGTAAGGCAGTAAGAAAGCTCCCCTTGTCCTCATGAACGTTCAAAGTTCAAAGGCAGTAAGACAGGAGGCTCCAGATTCTGCTTTAATGAGTAAGACAAACCTGTCTCTGTTTGGAGCAGCATCTTTAAAAAGCAAGTGATCTTGCAATGAACGTCCGATTTATCTGCTAGTCCTCAATGACCATAAGCTAATCAAGCTGATATTGCCAAGCCATGGTTGTCAATGTCATGTTTTGAATGGCCACCCTAGGGTGGAGAGCTTTATGTCCACCCGTGGGCTCCACTCTCCTCTGCAAAGGGCCATGCTAGACATTTGACTGCCACCAGAATGGGAGCTGGTTTCAGTCAGCTTTCAGAAGGGAGGAAATATACTTTCTCCATCCAGCCACCTTTGCCACACACCTAAGATACTGTCTTCTGCTTGCTCCCGGCTGTTCTCATCCTTTGCTTCCAGGAGAGAGAACAGAGATTTTGGCAGAGCCTCACCTGGCATCGGGTTCTCAGTGTCCCCAGGCAAGAAGCGCTTGTCACAACGCCTCAAGCGCTGCATGTAGTTCTTCCTCTCGTCAGGAAGGGAGGAGATGTCTCCTCCAGGGTGCTGGCGAGGAGGCTCTCAGATCAGGAGTCAGTGGGGAGGGCATGTCGCAACTCAGCCTTCTTCCTTTTCCATCCTGAAAACACCAGGCAACTCCCAGCAACTGCCTTGCCTAAACAGAGCCCTCAGAGGAAGCTCCCTGCCCTCAAGAGCTTAGCTGCATTAAGCTGTCTGCACAGTCTCTCCGCACCTTATACCACAGCTATGTCCTTTTCCCTTGCCTGGGTTGCTGGGAAACACTTTACAGGTCCCAGTCATCCCTTGTTTTCTGTGAAGAGGAAGGATGCCTTGCTTCCCAGGCAGCCCTCATCCAGCACACACACCCCATCTGAGCAGCAAAGCTCCCTCGGGTAGATGCTGGTTACAGACTTATGGCCGGCACTCCCACAGCAGGGACCTTCTCAAGTGGCAGTGGCAGGACCCTCCTTGCACGCTGCCCGGAGTCAGAGGCAACTGGCCATCCATCTTGACAGCAAGGGGCAGGGGCGCAAGCCCTTTCCACTCCCTGCTAAATAAACAGGAATTCAGCTGATACTCCAGACTTAGCAAAACAAAGCTGTTTCCATTTAGCTCGGCTTCTGGGCTGAGGTGCGGCTCCACCCGCACAATCATCCGTCGAGGCTTTGCTTCTCCGGGCAGAGATTCAGGCTGAGATCAAGAAGAGGGAGGATTTGCAGCTAGTCCATGCTGCGAGGGCCTCTAACACCCCCAGGATTTTGCTCTCCAGAGCACTCCCTGTTCCAAGCAGCACAGTGCCAGGGCCGCCCAGCTTCTGCAGCAGCGAACAAGTCCCCGCAAGCTCCCTCAGACGCCCGGCTCTAAACCTCTACTGAGCCACAGCCTGCTGGGGGCACTTGGGAAGTGGTACTCATTGCTCAGCCTCTATTTTAAGGGATGAAAGCTTGAGCATCACCAGCTCTGGTGTCAGCAAAGTAAACACAGAGCTGCCCTTCGCTTAGCCCTGTCTTTCCCTGGGCAAGTGCTGAGCTCAGATAAGGCTGGGTACGTCGTCTTCTACAGTCCCAGGAAGAAGTAACTTGCACGGTATGGGCAAGCCAAGGACACAGTGAGTCTTCCCCAGCACTCCTCCAAACAGAGGCACCCATGGCTACATGTAACATGGCAGCACTGACACCTGTGCTCCGCACAACGCTCAGGATGATGTCCACATCCCGTTCTTCCCAGGACTGCCAGCACACCCAGATATGGATCTATGACAGCTACACTGGCAATGCCCACAGATCCATTTGCGAACAAATACAAACCAATCTGTACCACCAGTTGTGTATGACCAGTACAACACTGCTGGTGAAGGAGCTGCTACTTCTCACCAAGCCTGAGGGCAGAACACTGACAGTAACTTATCTCCTGCTGTCACAGTTGGGCTTTGTGGGCTCTCCTGGCAGGGAAGCCACAGCAGGCATCGCTGCTTCTGCTTCCAGGCAGGAACCTGGAGAGCCTGAGCACATTGGCCAGAAAAAGGGCCATGAAAACAGGCAGGTGCCTTGTCATGCTTTTCACGAAGGCTTTAACAGCTACTCCAGACTCCCAAAGACTTCCTACCTCCAGACCAGCCTACCCTCCACAGTGAAGTGCCAGTCATCATAAGCAGTAAGTCCAACTAGTTGAGATTCGGAAATCATTTTAAAGGAGCCCCACCACTCAGGCAAGCAGGGAACATTTCAGCCCAGGCAGTTCCTGAAGAACCCAGGAGGCTGTTTTTCTAACTCTCTCTGAAAACACATTTCAGAACACACTGAAACCAAAACCAACCCCATCTCTGCTTAGCAAGCAGGTCTCTGGGGAGGATTCATGGGTTTTGTTGCATGTTTATACGGCATCTAATACAGCATTGTTTTAGTGCATGACTTCAGAGCTTCTGATTACTACCTCCGTACAAACAAACACAAATGAAGCCAATATACACACAAATAAACTAAAGGAGAAAGCAAATTCACTCATGTGAGGATTGATTTCCTGTCTTGGCACAGCAAGATGAGGCTCAGAGGTCTACAAGCTCCTACTCTTGTGCAAGTCCTCCTTGTTAGCAATGAGAACATGCAGGGAGGTTGGGGACTGGTCGTTTGTCCTGGATCTCATAGTCTTCTCACAACCACTGACCTGGAACCACCAGTGTCCTTTGTCCACTGAGCCACCCAAGAGCTTCTTCCACCACTTCCTTAATGATAAATCAGCCAAGCAAGCCAGCTGCTGTGGGATCATGGCAGGCTCACTACAAAAAGTCAGTGTCCTACCAGTACAACCCATCCTTATCCAGCAGGAGACCAAGGACTGGAAAACCCAAACTGTTCCTCTTAGACTTGACAGTGAACTGAACTTCAGTGAAGGCGACCCTGAGTTTGCAGTGCCTAAGAACTGATCCTCGGACTTGCAAATCTGAGTAAGATCTACATAGTTCTGCGAAGGCCAATATGCTTCTTGCTTTTGTTGCTATGGCCCAACCATAGGGAGAAAGCCTGACACAGAAGCACAGAAAGTACTTTATTGGTAGCACAGAAGTAGATAATGTAACCACAAGGAGCAGTCTCCAAGTTCAGACAAGTCTGAAAGCACAGTTTCATGAGACAAATGACCAACCTAATAAGTGGCTTCCCACAAAAGGGGAGTCCACCTCTTTCGTCCCCCAAATGCTAGCCTTGCAATTCCATCCAATACTTCTCGTCCTCATGTAATCTTTCAGTAAGTCAATTTAGTCCACTGAAGTGGCTAAAATTATCCTTAGATAATTAGAAATATTCCGTAGAAAACTATCCTTAATTTTGCTGTGTTAGTTATTTGCTGGTTTATTGAACTGAGTCAACTCACCCAGGGGCATATGAGCACCAACGTCCGTGCAAGGGAAGCAGTGGGAGAGCACGGCTGGGTGCAACGCCAGCAGGAGCAAGCCTTCGGCTGCAAACACTGACACTTACAGTGCTCCACAGCTAGCCCAGAAGTTGGTAGGCAGAAGGGGACACCAAAAAATACTTGTAAAACAACCCATCTAACAGCAGCAAGACTTCTAGGTCATGCCAGTTGTATGCTGTATGTTATGTGGTCCACAGACAAAATCCAAGCAACTGAATTCATGGGGAAACGCCCAGGGACTGAAGTGAGGTGTCTCAATGCAGATCAGCACCAGCCCACGTCTGCCTGCACAGCACGGCTACGCATTGCCTGGGTAGGCAAGGCACAACCCTGAGGATGGCTCCAGCACGCAGCCAGTGGTGGCCGTGTCCAGGAGTGCTACATGCAGCCATCACAAAGCACGAATGCCAAATGCTCTTGCTGAATCCTGTTGGATAAGGCGATGTCCTATGGCCTCTGCAGGGAGGGAAGGAGCAAAGGCATGGCACGGTCCCTAATGGAGTCCTGTTTTCTTGGGAGAGTGCCAGAGGATTTAAGGTATGGCAGGCAGCTGGGCATTCAGCAATCCCAGCTCAGCGATCGCTAGACGCTGTGTCTGACTGCCGGGACAGGAATGCTCTGCCAGTGCCTGCACAGCCCCTGTCCTCTGCACAGAGCCTGAGGTCATGTTCCTTACTGGGAAAGCCTTCAACAGGTGCTGTATCTCCAAGGGCACCGCTCTCCCTCCCCTCCAGTGCTTGCACACAGAGCGGTGGCACAGAGGGGAAGGAGGAGGTCATCGCTGCAGGGAAACTCGTCAGCAATGACCAGGATTGCAGGCACGTGCGAGGGCTGTGTGCTGGCTCGGACACCGAGCCACTCTCGGGGCAGCGATGACAGGGACTTGGCCACCTCTCCCTGCCAGCATCACCTCTGCCTTGCCTGAATTTGGTTCCCATCAGATAGTCTTTCATTTGGGCACCAAGATATGCCAGCTTCAGTGAACAACTTCATGTCAGCCAATTCCTCGTCAGTCATTTGAGCCCCTCCAAAACTGCAGATGGCCAAGAGTAAGTGTCTAGAAATGTCTCCAGCCCATGTGTTGCCTCTGATTCAAAAGGGACAGAAAGGCAACAACAGCTACTTTAAGTGCAACAAACACTTTAAAAACAACCTGCAGAAATACAGTAGAACAAAGGCCAAATTCCCCTCTCCTTGGGCAGTTCTAACTGATTCTGACAGAGAAAGTCAAAACACCTCAGAGAAGAAAAGGAGACACTGAAGTTACCTCCCAGTTAGGCACCTGTAATTTGCTGTAATGTCTTCTTGACTATGACGGAGGGACTTCTGCTGGAAGCCACGAGCAAATTATCTCCTGTGGTGGCTACCAACAAAACCAGTCCTTCCGGCCCAGCAACTGAGTGAGTAGCAGCACGAATGACATGGGTCTTTAGGGGTGGTGCAGCCTTGCATTTTGGTCCCATGCCCATGGACTCTTACAGAAAAGCAGAGGTGATTTTTTAAAAAAGAAAAAAAAACCAACACATGTGGGTGGTTGTATAGCAGCAGGCACCGTTCCCACCTCTCCATCCCCACGAAGCTGCCAGCTCAGCAGTGGTGCTTGTCAGGGAAAGACACCTTTCTCACCTCTACTGCCTCCTTCAGGAGAAAACCCACAGCTCCAGCCAGACTTCACAAAACACAAAGTGTGGAGGAGTTGCAGCTCGGGTATGAAAGCACCTCAGAACTGACCTGAGGATGGTAGGCTGAAGCCATAAGCTCTTTCTCACTCAAAAGGACCAGATGATGCCACAGTTGTCACCCTGTGCTTAACACGCTCCTCACAGAGTCCCTCTTGCACAGACTTCTGTGAGCTCCAACAGCTGCATCTTTGCTTTTGCACCCAATATGCAGGCTCCTTCCTGGGTACCAAAATGACCCACACCACGGCAGGGTGACACAAAAATACAGCATAGCTGGCTCAATAACAGCTAGAGTCTGCCGGGAGACACCTCCGAGTACCATCACTTCACACATACTGGCTTTTAACAGCACTCCTCAGCTCTATACACCTCCGGTGGGAACCACCCGGACACACTGCCCTAAACACAGCCTCTTGGGAAAGAGATTTAACCCCCACTCCTCCATCCACCCTGCTGCTATTGCAAAGGCTGCTCACCAACTGGACAAGGGCAAACTGCGGAGCTTCATGGTACTCCTTCCCTGTGGGACCACCACTAGTGTGTTCCACTCCTGCGTGTGCTTGGGGACCACGACACAGTGCTGGGGACAAACCAAGTCCATTGGAGGGACAGCAGGGCCCGACCCTTCCATCAGCTCCCACATGCTGGGAAGGAGCCTCTACTGGGAGCCAAGGTGCCCGCTCTCATGAAGCAGAAGCTGTGGCCTGACCCAGCACGCCATTAGCTGCCTGTGGGTTTGGGGGACCGTCCCGCCAGGAACCAGGTTTGACTTACACAGCCAGGGTGTGCCGCAGGACGGGTGCCTGAGCCCCTCGCGGGAAGGCATCCTGTCCTGCCATGCTGGTCCTCCTCCGGAGGGAGCTTGCAGGGGGCTGGAAGGCGGCGGCGGCACCAGGCGGGTGGTACTCCTGCTCAGGAACGACTTCTTCACACCGCGAGCCCTGGAAGCCCGAGCGACAGGTACAGACGTGGGGGCGGCTGCAGGAGCCCTTATTCTGGCACGGCGGGTTGCAGACAGCTGGGGAGACACAGAAAGGCGGTTAGTGGACACGGGCCTCCCGGCAGCGTGCTCAGCTCCACCGTGGTGGCACACAGCTGGGGCAGCACAACCGGGGTGGCCCCAACTCTCCCCTGCAGGCAGGTGGCATTTAAAGTCTCAGTGTTACTGCTGCTGTGGGTCCCTAACACAAGGTTGCTGCCATCAGAGACTGGTTTCCGCTTCTCCGCACTGGTCTCTGCAGAGCTCTTCTCCAGCAACGCTCACTTCAGAAAGCTCAAAAATGAGCAGCACGGTCTGCAAAGAACATACACCCTCCAGCACTGCTCATAGCTCTCCAAGCAGGAGTAGGACCTCGGTCCCAGAGGAAGGGAAGGCAACGACCATCAGACGAGAAGACAGACGACCATGCACTATCGCAGCCTCTTGGGAGTAGTTTGCATGTTACCTTCCTGCTTTAGCCCATTTTGGGGTCTGACTTGCACTGCTTCCCCGGCTGCCCCCTCCAGAGCTTTCCAGCTCTCCCTCTGCAGCTGATTTTGGAGTCACTGTGCTCAAATTCCTCTGCAGCTACGGGGACTTACAGTTCATTAACTTCATGCCCAAATCACCCTCCAAGCCTGTGTGTGTTCCTAATTACAGCACATCAGCTTCAGTTTTCACCCCAGGAGGATAGTGCTATTAATTATATGCCAGACCCTAACACTTCCCAAGTCAACAGATGCCAAATCGGGTTTATAGCCCAGCCAGCGAGAGCCAGGAAAACCCAGCTCACTCAAGGAGGACCGAGCTCGTTGTTCTGATCAAGAGTAATTGCAAAGGCACTGGAAAACAGTGTCTTCCCTCAAAGAGGGAAAGGGCCGGCTGGCCAAAGGGCACAGAAGCCTTGCCGGACAAAGGTGATTACACATTAACACAAACCCCCAGCTGCATGGGAACCCTGTGGAGGGGTTGACACACGCAGCCACCGCTTCTGCTGAGGGCCCCTTCCCCAGGACTGTCCCAGGGAGGCTGCAGGAGCACCTGACATCCCACCACCTTTGCATGCAGCCGCTGGGCATTCACAAGCATATCCCTCCCTCTCTGGCTGTGCTCTTCATCACCAATAGATCCTAACACACCTGCAAGAAACAGTGCTTCTGAGCAGCAAACACACAGACTGCTCTAGCCCCATGGGCCATCCACACACCATCCTGCTGTTGCCAAGTGGGGGAAGTCCTTGTGGAGGCACCAAGGTGCCTTCACAGCAGTATAGCCCCACAACCCTTCCCTCACCCCAGAACTGGACTGCTTTTCCTACGCTGGTTGGAAACCTTCATTTGACCTTTATTACCATGTCAATGCTCAGGAAGAGAGGGAGATCTCAAGTAATGGGAGAACCCAAGTCACGCTGGGCTGTATGGTTTAAAAGCCAGAGGTTTTGATGAAATCCCCCCGTAAAATTAACCAGCCACCACTGCAGACTCTGAAACAGAGACAGCGCCCTAGTCAGGCAGGCATTACCTATCTCTGGGAAGTCTGGCACTCCAAAATGTTATTTATAATACTTCAGCTGTGATTTAAATAGGCTGCAAGTCCCTACCCTTATCTCTCCGTAAACGCCTGTTTTCACTAATGCCACCAAAGCAGGAAGCCTGCCATTGAAAACAACCACTTCACGTGCTGAAATACTGCAGAGCCGCGACGCCGGGACCTGGGATCACAGCCATTCTCACAACCTCTCCCACTAACAATGTTCACAGTCACGTGAGACTGTGCCCTTCAGCAAGAAAGCAGCGATAAGCGGCCAGGCACTCCAAGAAGTCCCTAGGGCAGCTGATACAGAGTAGAGGAAGAACGGAATGGGATCAGTCTTCTGGCCCCTTCATGCAGGATGGGTGGGGAGCTGCCCTAGCTGAAATACTCCAGCTCTAGGATTAATCCCCTTCCTGGTTTCCTTTTCAGACTCAGGAGGAACTTGAAAGCTTTAAAAAGTCACTGGTTTTCACTCAGTCCACCTATATGGGATGTAGGGAGAGCAGATCATTCAGCAGAAGTACTGCCAATTCCAAGCGTGTGAAAATCACAGGTCAGGCTCCCAAAACTGTAACACTGACAGAAGAAACAAGACGGTTAAATACATATATATACACATATATATATGTGCATATATATATATATGGAATCTTTCTCTTTGCTTTCTTGTTTCTGAGATGGCTCTCCCCAGCTACAGGGCTACAAACACTTTCTGTCAAGATGACAGCCACTCATTTCTTCTCACTGTAGTCTCATGTAATCACCTGCTGCAGGAGCCGGGGCTTTAAGGAAAGCAAAAAAAGTTATCTCAAACCTCTTAATAAAAGGGTGAGATTTTGGGCACTGCTGCTATGCTAATCTGTTCACGAGCATCTAGCAGTGGTCTTGCAGAGCAAGTCTGGTGCTGTCTGGTCTTCAGTGCATGAAGTAAGTGCTCCCTGCAAGGTCACACTGCATGGATGACTGCGACGTGACTCTGACCACCCACTTAGGCCAGGCAGGCAGGACCATCAGAGGGGAAGGCCACCAAATCCAACCTCCCATCGCTTTGCAGGCATGCCCAGCCCATGACTGAGCAATGACATTGCAATTAATTACTGTGTCCCTGCTGCTCTGCGTGTGCCCTAGGTCTAGGAGAGTGGATTAAGTCTTTACTGTAAGCTCTCTGAGCTGCTCTCCTGCTCAGTCCCATTTAAATGTGGGAGAACCTGCCCATCCAGCTAGGCATCCACAGGAAAACTGGGAAGGTGCTGAAGGACTCGTACCACTCTGGTGCTTTAATCCACTTTCTCATGGAAAAGTTTGCTTATTGATGCAAAGCAGCGTGTAATCTCATTTCTAACCTAAAGCTCTGACTGTGTTAGCAAAACCAGAAGGGATGGACAATTTAACACAATTGAGATATTTGTCCAGGCTGACAGGCAGGTAGATCAACAGCCAAGCAGGAATAACAGAGAGGGAAAACAGAACGTCAATGAAAAACACTCTGGGCTCAAAAAACCCCCTCCAGCCACTGCACAGAAGAGAGACAAAAGGAGAGAGCATGTGAATGTCATCTCCAGTTTGCAGATGTGGAAAAGCCCCAGGTGCTAATGCAACTGTCTGAAGACACACTGTGAGACCAAAGCAGAGCTAGCGACTCATCTTGGAATCCCTGTGTCTTCATCCAGTATCTTAACCTCAAGACCATCTGTACGAGATTAGAAAGTTCATGAATTTATTTGGTCCTTCTCAACATGCTGATTAAAAATGTTTCTTTTAAACTTTAAAATATCCACGCCAGAAAAAAGCTCATCCTGCATTACCAGCCCAGCCCCAGCTGCTATCTTGGGAATCGGCAGAGAACCATAGTAAATAATACTGATGAAAGTGGAGGTTGATGAACTAACATTGGGAGGCTGAGCAAGAGGATTCCCTTGCTCTTAAGCAGAGGGGAAGGATGATGAGCTAACAGGCAGCAGCTAAGCTATTGACAAGTGCACACTGCTGCCCCTGAAATACGGGCAGTGCAAGGGCGCTTCTGGCCAGCTTGTGTGTATGGGTTTCTTCTCCACCAAACCCAGTACATAACGGTCTGAGTCTCACCCCAGGATGAAGGTAAACAGGCAGGAGGTTGGGGGAACTCCTCAGGCCCAAGTTCAGATGTAGCTCATTACAGAATCATAGAATCACAGAATGGTAAGGGTTGGAAGGGACCTTAAAGATCATCTGGTTCCAACCCCCCTCCCATGAGCAGGGACATCTTCCACTAGACCAGGTTGCTCAGAGCTCCATCCAGCCTGGTTTTGAACACTTCCAGGGAGGGGGCAGCCACAGCTTCTCTGGGAAACCTGTTCCAGTGCCTCACCATCCTCATGGTGAAGAATTTCTTCCTTATATCTAATCTGCCCTCTTTTAGTTTACAGCCATTCCCCCTTGTCCTATCACTACACACCCTTGTGAAAAGTCCCTTTCCACCCTTCCTGTAGGCCCCCTTCAGGTACTGGAAAGCTGCTATAAGGTCACCCCGGAGCCTTCTCTTCTCCAGGCTGAACAGCCCCAACTCCCTCAGCCTGTCCTCGTAGGAGAGGTACTCCAGCTCTCTGATCATCTTTGTGGCTCTCCTCTGGACCTGCTCCAACACATCCATTTATCCCTAATGTCTCCCCCATGGGAAGACCTCTGGAGCCCCACAGGATGCCCTGTATGCAGACTGGTGTGGTGACCTGGCTGCATGTGGGTGGAAACCAAGCCCATTGGAAGCGGGCGAGATCTTGCTCCTAAACTCCCTTAGCCTACTTCCACTTTTGCAGGAAACGTCAGTGTCCCGAAGGGAGAGATTTCTCTTTTTCATCTTCCCAGTCATTGACTCTCTGAAAACTCACCGAGTCCTCACTGCACTTTGGTCCTCAAAACTGGAACAAACCAATAGGCTAGAGAAACCTGTCCATGGCTTGAGTTCAGTCATATGCAGAAATGTTGCAAGAGGAAAGTTCTCAGAAAATCATGGGTGGAGAAGGAAGAAATCGCCATGCTCAGAAGGTGATACGAAGTAGGTTATGGCAACAATTTGGCCTATCCTCTCTTCTGTACCCAGGCTCAGATCCACGAAAACCAAGGTCCTGCCCAATACCCGAATGCCAACTTCTTCCCTGCTTCATCACGCTAAGAGGTTCCCTCTGGCTGCATTTCTACCCCACTAACTTCCCTGGCACGCCCCATATCGAAGTCCATGGGATCACATGTCAAACAGTGTTATGGTGCAGAAACTAACTGGGATGGGCTGTCCAGCTTGCCCTGGCAGCTTTAAATACAGAAAAATGTCTACAGCAGCTTGAACTCCAGCAGAAAAGCCCAGTGAGGGAGGTAGCTGGGAACGAAACGATGTTTACACATCACCAGTCTTCACCTAAGTCCTGCCTGAGATTCACCATCCCCAGCCGAGGGGATGCTGGGACAAGGGCCCAGCACCTGAGTGACCACTAGACAGCCTGTGTGGCTGCGAGCCCAGCTCTGCTGCTCCGACGCAAACCCCTAATGAGAGAAAGATGCTGCCATGGCTGGCCCCACGCTCTGTTTACAGACGCTGTCTGGCAGCACAGCACGCTCTCTACCGTTTGGCTTCTGTCGGCGGGGGGAGAGGGACAGGGGAGGTGAGTCAGCCCTTGGCCCCTCGCTCCCGAACAGCGATCGCTAATGCAATTATCCCAGTGCGGCCGAAGCGCCGTGAGATCCCGCGGCAAACAAAGCCGAGCCTCTTTCCCGGCTAAACATCTGGGCAGCTGCTGCCACTCGAGCGCAGGCAGATGGTCTCGGCTATTCTGGGCAGGGCGTTCCCATCCAGCAAGCCTGCCGGGTGCCTGTGTGCTCCCTGCCCGGGGGCTGCGGGCAGCCCCTCGCCTCCTTGGGACCAGGCAGGGGCGCGGGGCAGGTGGGGAAGGCCCACGGCAGGGTTGGGGGGTGCAACCCCGTTGTTCAGGGACAGGGATCACGGCAGGGGCTGGGCCGTGGTTGTGGAGCTGATGGAGACGACAGTGCAGCTGCCTCTGGCGTGCGTCGAGCTGGTGCCTGCCCAAACTCCTTCCCTTCCAGTGCTGTGTCAGGGAGCCCAAAATGATCTCAGTGCCCAGGGCTGTCACAGGGCTGTCAGGGGGAGCAGAGCCCTTATTCACCCCGCTGTGGGGGCAGTTTCTGTGCTGCAGGAGCGTCCTGCAGGCCCCCCACATTTCACACATCCCACATGCTGCACCATGCTCTGGCCCCACCCACCCCAGCCGTTGTGCCAACTCCATTAATTGCTTTCCTTAATAGCACTCAGTTAATTTGCAGCCCTGATTTCCCCCTCAGCATCAGCAACGCTCACCCACGTGAGCACAGCTGGTTCCCACCTGCTGGGACTTTCACAGACCTGCCTTTCGTTCCAGGCAGGATGATGAGAGCCCAGGGCTTCAAACTTGCCCTTCAACGTGCTGTTGCGATGCCCTGCCCCTGCAAGACCCTGCCTGGGGTGGACACTAATAATGATAATAAAGTAAAGCCATAACTATTCGGCATGCTCAGACTTTGCCAGCAGGTGGGGAGAGCTGACCCACAGCCCATCAGCCCCACGAGGAGGCTGCAGCTGCCTCCGTGGACCGCTCCATGGACCCCACGATCCACCTCCCGCCCCGGCACGGCACAGGGGATGCGTGCGGGGTCACAGCAGTACTCGAGAGCTTTTTAAGGGTGCGTTGTGACACCTGCACCGACTGAGGCCGTCATACTCACGTTTGATGCAGTGGTTTGTGCCAGGAGCCGTGGTCCATCCTGGGCAACACTGCCTGCCGCAGACATTTGGCCTAAGCAGAGAGACAAAGCGGCGTGGTTAGGAAAAGGGGAAGCTGAGGTCTCTCTGCAGCCAGCACCTCTGAGTCACCCGTAAAATTATTTCCTGCAGCATTTGATATTTCCTTCCAGATGGACCAGCAGCTGAGATCAAAACCAATGGGACAAGGGCCGAGTTGTTTAAGTGCTTGGAAAAGAAACCCCCAAGGACTATGTGAATGCTGCAGCGTGAGAGATCCCTCAGGGAGTATCTCCCTTTCGAATGGGCATTATGTTGGGTTCTTGGCACCGTGCTCAGAGGAACCACCTTCCTCATGAGAGCAGTTGGAGGCCGTCAGCCTGCGATCATTAAAGATCTCACAACACTTCACGGTATTGGGGTGTAAATCAGGCCCGATTCCAACTTTGGTCATAGCGTCTCGCCTCCGCAAATGTCCCGAGCTGCTTCGGCCGAAGACAACGCTCCATTCTCCACCTAACTGCTGCCGCCTGTTGCTGTTCATTGCTCAGCCCTACCCTGGGAGGGACGGCACGCCAGGAGACGCACCGGCCGCTCCCCAGCTGGCTCTCCCTTTGCGAGCACCCCATCCTGCACTTGTCTGCCTCTGGCATAGCCACCCCAGGGGCTGGGGACTCCAGTGCTATGAAATTTGTGTCCACCTGACATGCACAGTGCTACACTAATTCCAGGATGCTCAAACCATTTCCATGGTTTTTAACCCCAGCACTTTGCTGCAACAACTTTTTGAGTGCCTTTACATAAATGTCATCCTGTCCATCTCTCCCTTATTATGTGTTTTCAGGTAGTGACCGCTGGCAGCATACAGCTATCGGAGACAGTGCTGTGCCTCCAAGATGTGCTATGCAGTGCCCAAGCAGGCAGCTAATCCTGCTTCCTTCGGTCACATCTCATATTTACACATCTATAATGAGAAGGAGTAACAAGTTGCAGGTTGCTCTCCAAGCGTATTTACTCATTACGGAGGGTACGTTTTGAGAATACGGAACTTTTCCATGTCTAGGTAGACGGGAGAGCATAGTCATCGAAAGATAAAAAGTTAGAAATAGGCAGCCTGAAAGCTCTGGAAAGCCTCTGGAAATGAAGTGGGGAGTATGGTTTATTTCTAATGCTGGACAAGGCAGTCAGAGCTGCTGACAGAATTTACAGGAACCACGGAAACATGCACATTTGTCTTCTTGATTGACTTTAACATGAACACAGCAGGGTCAGAAGATGATCCTGCTCCCAACCGGCATCCTTGTGACTCCTGCATCCACACGGCGTGAGATGAGACTCCAGAAGTGCCAGAGCACAAGCTGTGGGGCTCACGTTTCAGGAGAGCCAAAGACGGTGGGTAGATGGTGTGCCAAGGATTGTTCTGGTGCTCGTGAATGAAGCTGCATGTAGAGATACAATTGCTCCACATGGGAAGGGGAAGTGGTCTGAGAAGCCACATCACTTCTAAAGCGTAATCCAGCCCTTCAGGATCAACATTTTATTAACCTGGGTGGATTTTTATAGGGAGAAAACACTTAAGTTCCCTTGGTGTGACTTCCTGCAAACAGAACAAGCCAAAATAGTTCTTGCATCCACTCACATCTGCTCTGGCTGCGCTACTGCACTGATTCCAGCTTTTTGTCTGTCGATCCTAAGAGATCTATGGGTCTCTTCTTTAAGACATCCCCAGAAAGTACCCAAGGAAAGCAAGCTTTCTTTTACTTACTGCGTAAGAGCCCACAAAAAGCCTTAAACTTTTTAAAGATGTCCAGGCCAGTAAAGAGAGAAAACCATTTAGCTGGAGCAGGTCTTTTGGTAATCAAGGCCTGCTGAGGGATCCTGCTCCAAGCAGCAGCATAAGCATCTTTGTTTAGACTGTCACAGCTCCCATTCTTCCCTTGGCGCAGCTGAAACACACCTTGAAAGTCATATTGAGCCGGCCTGTTCAAAGAGCAAAGCCCTTGCCCTTTCCCATCTCAATTTGCTCACCTAATCAGAGGTTGTTTCTTGCAGGCAAAATAACTACCTTCTCCAGAGAAGCTGTTTTGGCCTTGAATCACACTATTAGTTCTTCAAGGGATTAAAACTCAAGTTTTATCTACATCTCTCACATGCATGCTGGAGGGAGCATCCTGCTAGCTGCTTTCAGTGCCAACAGTGAGCCAGAGGTTGTGGGCAGAAAGGTATGAGGCTAAAACAGAGAGGGGCCCAAGCCTGAGCAGACAAGATCATTCTTGAAGGCATGAAGCCCCTGCTGGGTTCAGCACAAACCTCTCATTAACAGAGTCACTCTGTGTCACTGCCAACTCCAGACATGAGCTGCCAACCCCAGGTGAGGGGAGATGCTAGCACCAGGGCAATGCTCCTCGAGGGAGGACAGCCCAGCACACGCAGAGGGAAGCAACCTGACAGGGCTGCCCTCCGAGGCAGGGCCAGAGGGAGTACCTGGACAAGAAAATCCCTTCCTTCCATGACCTCCTGGATGAGAGGATAGGCAGAGACAGACACAGGGAGGACCTCCAGGACTGGAAATGAGCACTTCAGGGGAGCAACAAGCAGGTAGTACTAGAGGGCAGAGAAGGACCACGACTATTTCCTGATGAAAGCCCAGTGAGTAGGACCTCACAGAGCATGGGACCCCAGGTAAGCAAGAGCATCAGCAGCGAGAAAATAGCTATGGGGGCTTTGCTGCACAGGACCCAGTCCTGAGCATGTCTGGTTCTGCTTTAAGCCTTTAGTTGATATTGGCATGGCTTGAACACCATGTGGTTTTCACTGCCTTACAAAGAATTCAGAATGAAACCCGGGAGGTTGAACGAGCATGGCATGTTTACAGCATGGAGGGACGGTGCTCAAGAGAGTGGCAGCCCCCAGCTGCATTTGTCCTGCTGCACATGCCATTGCCAATGCTTGGGCAAAGATGCAGCTCATGTGTGAGCCAACAGCGGGGTACGTCAAGCCCTGGGCCTCTCCATCCAGTGCTGCTTCTGGAGAAGAAAACAAGCGGCAGGGTCCCTTCAGGTCTGATGTCACCATCCCAGGAGTGGCTGCTGGGGAGCTACCTGTCCACACTGAGCAGCCCCTGACCACCCCCCATCACACAGGGGACAGGGACTTCCAAGGCAGCAGGTGGAGCTGCCTAGCAAGGGGACCTGCTGGGTGCCATGATGCACCAAGCCCCTGGCAGATCTAACAACGACGTGAGCTAAAGTCACGCTCATAACTTTGAAGCACTCAGCAGCCGCACAAGGCTGAGCACCCCAGGCTGCCTCCTGCTTACCCACCCCTTGAAACTGGAACAGCAGCAGGGAAAGGGGAGCAGAACTCCCACCCTCATCCTGGACAGCCTGGGGTGAAGAGGGACCAGAGGATGGGTGGGCACATGGAGGGGTCAGCAGCTCTCCCAGGTGGAAAGAAGCTCAACACAGCCCCAGATCAGAGTAGAAGACATGTCCTCACACAGGTCTCCCAGGCTGAAGTCCCACTGAACACTCACACTAGGTCATGCTGCACATGGATGCCCTGTTCCCAGCCCTGCTGCTGATGCCAAAATGTCTGTCTTTCCTATCTCTGTCTCCTTACCAGTAGGATAGGTTAATCAATGTATTTACCTCCCCAGGAGCCAGGTAAGCTAGCACATGTCTTTCTTAGGAAATGAAACATTGCTGGGGATGTTCCCAGGTGCTGGGACTTGATGGCCTGTAACACTGGACTGCCACAGGCCTCATGGGCCACTTAGCACCTTCCAAAATAGTTCCCAGCCCAGCTCAGACTGGAGCAGACAGAGACCGTTTCCAATAGCCAGCTTCCCCTTTTTGGACAGAAAGTGGGTTGGATAGCCCAGACAGCCGACTAGCCATAGAGCCAGAGAAAGCCCTAAGGTGTAGCTCACTAGTGCAGACATGGACCTTCGGGTCTGCCTTTCTGGCAAAATGCAGAGTGAGGCACAGGATCCACATCTCGGTCCCCATCCCAAGTGTCAGGTATGCCCTGAGGTCTCCAAGCAGCACAGGGAGCAGTAAGCACCTGCAAACCAAGCTCGCTCCTCACTCCGCAGCTAGCATGCACCATCCGTGCCCAGGTATAGTCCCTGGCACGTTGTGAGAGCTTGGTGCACAGGAGGTGTCAGGCACTACTTCCTTGGCCTGCTGCTTTTCTGGGGACAGACATCTCCCTGATACTCCTCACAGAGCTGAAGCCAGTGCCACGAAGCCTCCCTGCATCCAGAGGTACCATTCGTGGCCCTGACTGTATGCACTGGCACAACCTGCAACTTGGGCAAAGGAGCTGCAGCAAGCCAGTCCTTCGTCACCCACTTTGCTGCAACTACCAGAGGCTACCGTCAGGATCAGGCCCCCGCCCTGCAAACTGGTACGCAGGGTGAGAAAAGCGTGCAAGATCTCACAGCATTATCTGCAAGCAGAGCCAAGCCACAGTAACAAGCACTAGGGGGGGGGAAAACAAGAAAGCAGTAGCAAAATGACAGCCTCACACAGTTTCAGCATGTGCACAGCCTCAGCGATGATCACATACTGTTTCTGAAGCATTCAGTAGAACCATTTTTTTCATCATTTATTTTCACAGCAATCTATGCATCATCTTTCAACTTCATGTAGCACTCTGTCCTGCCAGATACGCTGACTCCATTCAGGTCATTTACAGCATCCTCACAGAAGGCCAGGGGGACCATTAGATCATCAGGTCTGCCTTTCTACTGCAAGACGGTGAACTTCATCCAACTGCATATGAAATACTTGCAGTCAGACCCAATGAAGAACATTAGCAAAAGGCTGCTGGCATCGATGAGCCACTGAAAATCCTCTGCCAAATCCACATCAGCATTAACCGCCTCTGCTCCTGACCAGTCCTATACACACACTGCAGTGAGAACCCATATCCCACAAAGCCTGGGCAAAGAAGGACTGTACAGCCACAGACAGTGTCTACAACAGCAATTAAACAAGAACTAGAGTGCAGAATACACCAAAAGAAAGTGGGAGGGAGAAGGACAGAGTGTGGGACTCCCAGCTTGTTACCTGGGGAGCCTCACATGCCCCTGAAAATTATCCAAGGAGATGCCAGAAGTAGAGGCTTTCCTGGACTACTCCCCTGTTACCCAGCTTCACCCGATTTTGTGTTCACCACCTGAGGATCATCACTGGGACCCACCCTCTAAGCCATGGGGCAGAGCAATGAGGGGAGTCACATACCTGGGGGGCACAGAGATGGAATGAGATGCCTGCAGTGTCCTCCCAGCCAGACTGGCCAGCCCAAATTAGGGAAGCATCCAGCACACAAGTACAGCCATAGCTGGCATGCTTCAGGGCTTGGGAGCTCCCTACTCCATGACACTCCGGAGGGGGGGAATCGTTCCAGTCAGGGGGGGCGGGCAGGCAAACAAGCAGGTTAAGCAGAGCACAGCAAAGCAGAGATGCTTTGGGGGCTGGATTGTTTTCCTCACTCAGTGTTAGAGGACAGTCATTTTCTGTGGTATTTGCTGTGGTGTCAAAAGCCACTGCACAAGGAGCCTCCAGGAGAAAACACTAAAACCCAGCTCCTGCAAGACGTGCGAGGCCCCTGGAGGTACCAGCAGAGAACTCTGACTGGGGAATCAGGAAAGGCAACCCACGCAGGAGTTGAGATTTTAAGCCAAAGTAACTGTATAAATAAATAGCGCCGAGGTCTAGCGCAGCCTGAAAAGATACCTGAGTAAGGGAAAATGAAGGCTGTCATACTAGAGAGTAGTAGGAGCTCAGAACAGAAAACATCCCACCTGGCAAAAAAATGAAACACCATGAAATGAAGTTTTTTAGGGGCCCTGAGTTTCCTGGATGGAAATGTGTCCAGTGGAGCAAGGAGCGTAAGAAGATGGATGAGGTGGAAGGACGGAGTCTCACCAAATGGCTGGAGGCAGCAGGAACTAGCTTTCCATGAGGAGTAACGCCATGCGGTTACTCACGGACAATTATTTCAGCTAGGCTTTCTCATAAGCTCCGAAGACAGCAGGTCATAGACAAGTTTAGAAAGTGCCGATCTAGACTCCAGAAGAGATGGAAAGCTACTGACGACAAGCCGTTACATGTACTTTCTAGAGTTCAAGTTCTTGGGGACCGAAGCAAGCCCCATATCCCCAGCCCTCGTCTTCCAGGGCAGGGCAGAGGCGGAGAGCGCAGCACAGCCTGTGTGGGGAACTCAGCACCAAGGCACAGCTCCTCCTCCCTCTAAGCCTGTAGGCAGCGGCACTCTCCGATACCCCGGGAAGCCAAACCTAGCTGATAACAGGTCAACAGCGTGCAGGTATTGGACCAACCATCCCTTGATTAAGAGATGAAAGAAAGCTACTTGCAAAGAGGTTCAGCACTCTTCTGAACGTAGCGCGAACCTTGGGGCTGCCTGTCTGCTTCTGACAGCAGCGAGGATCTTCTGTGGTCGCTGGAGGCAGCTGCAGCCCAAAAACCTGGTGGAGACTACTCAGGGTAGGCATTGAAAAGAAACTGGCTACATCTCAGGTGATTCAAATCCAACTGAACCACCACGTGATCCCAAGGCAATGCTGACAACGCTCTCACTGTCGAAAGGGTAAAACTTACCGAGCCCAAAAAAGCCCAAATCCGACTGAGCAGGACTGGATCTTCCCAAGACTCTCACTCTGGGGGGACTGACAAACCAAGGCTACACGGGCTGGGTAAGTCAAAATCTACTCAGGACCTACCTGCCATCGAACAGCTGTTGGTGTTCAATACTTTATGTGCCGAACATAACGGAAGAAGAGCAAGTTGGGTGCTTCTGCGGATTTGTTGAAGGAAAGTGCACGGAGTGGCACAAGGAACATCTCTGCCTTGAAATTTTGGAAGGAGGTGAGTACGGGAGAGAGAAACCTCAGAGGCTGAGCTGCCTTCTGCATTCCGGCAAAGCTCCCCACCCGACGCTAGCAGAAGACATTTCACTGCCGCACGGGTCGGTCACACCGCCAGCCCTTCCCAGCTGGCAGAGGAGCTCACAGCGAGGGGCATCACCCACGGGGGAGAGGAGAGCGAGCCGCAGAGGAGGGTGCTCGGGCCAAAGGGTACGCCAGAGGCCCCGCTCCGGGCTCCCCTCGCAGCGGAGCAGCTACCCTTGGCCGCTCGGTCTCCCCCCCCCCGCAGGGCTGCAGCCAGAGCTCGGGGCTGGCAGCGGCCCTGCGGGCGGCCCGCAGGAAGCCACCCCCGGCAGAGCCGGCCGAAGCCCTTACCGGGGGCCCGTGGCTGCGGGAAGGAGCCGAGAGCCCGGGTACCTGCAGCGAGCAGCCGCGCCCCGTCCCGCAGAGCCGAGCGAGCCCCTCCGGTCTCTCCCGCGACCCGCGCCCGACGGCCACGCCGCCTCCCCGACGGCAGCCCCCTTCCCCGCCCCGCGCGCATCCCGCACGGTGCCCGCGACTTACCCCGCCATCCTCCCTCTGCCGCTCGGCTCCCTCGCCCGGGACGCGACCCCGGCTTTCGGGCCGCTGCCCTGCCGCTGGCGGGGGGGCTCCCGGCCGCTACTCTGCGCCGGGCCGGGACCCAGCCCCGCGTCCCCCGCCCGGCCCCGGGGCGCGGGCGGCCGTCGGTCGGGACGCTGCCTCCGGCCGTCGCCGCCGCTCGGGCTCCCCGCGGCGGCCGCGAAGCCGCGGTCCACGTGGAGGGCGGCGGGGAGGGGCCGCGCCGGCGGGGGGGCTCCGGGCGCCGGGGACAGGCCGTGCGCCGCGCCCGCCGCCCCCAGCGCAGCCCCCCGGCCCCGCGGCCGCGCCGCCCCGCCGCTCCCCGGCTCCGGCCTGCCCGCGGGGTCCGGCCGGCCGTCGGCGAAGCCCAGCAGGACGGCAAAGGTGAGCGGGAGGAGGCTGGCGGCGGCCCGCATGCTGTCGGCGGGGGTGGGGGGGGGGCGCGGGGCGCTCAGCGCCCGGCTGGCATCCTCCGGCGGGGACCACCGGCTCTCCGCCCCGCCGCTCACCGCCCCATCCCGCGCCGGGGCTCCGCCGGGACCTGCCGCCCGCCGGGGCCGGGGGCGCGGGCTGGCGAGCGGCCCCTGCGGCAGGGGCGAGACGAAGAGGAGGAGGAGGGAAGAGGAAGGCGGCCGGCCCCGCTCGCCAGGCTGCCAGCGAGCTCCCGCGCTCCGCAGGCAGCTCCGAGCACCTTCGCGCCTGCCTCTGGCACTGGCAGCGCCTGGAGGGGATGGAGGGTTTTATTTTTGGAAACCTCCCCCTTTTGTGTCTTTTTGATGCTGACATCCCCCCTCTCCAGAGGACACGGCTCGGCCCCCCTCCTTGGGAGAGGAGACATTCCAGCAACACCCACTTTGGCAAATGGAAACAAACTACAACGGAGAAGCCTTAACCCCTGCCTGGCCGGGGAGACCCGGCCGCCGCCTGCCCGGCAGCCGCCGCCCGGACCCCGGAGCCCGGCCCGAGCTCCCCCCGGAGCCCGGCCCGCAGCGAGCCGCCGGCCCCGCCGCAGCGGGAAGCGCTCGGGGAAGGTGCGGCAGCCCCGGGCGCGTGGGGCGCGGAACAGGAGGGAGGGAGGAGGCCGGAGGAATACACCGCCGACCCCCCCTGCATCTGGGACTTCTGGAGCTGCATCAGACCGCCAGCCCACTTGCTGCTCTTGACCGCATCTCACCGGAGAAAGGCACGGCGACGGGGAGAGCCCCGTTCACCAACCCTCCTTGGCTACAGAGCTCTCAGATCCCGTCAAACCCGGCTCAGGGCTTTAAACTCCTTCCCACCTAAAAGCTCCGGGTCCTTCAGCTAAGAGAGATCTTCCAGGAGACATAACCCACCATGTTAGAGTAGATGTCCATCCCTCCCCCTGACTGGCTCTGTGTGGGCACCTGGAGGTCGAGGAATGACTTGAAATGACTGCTTTCTGTGCAAAGACTGAGGGAAGAGGAGGAGGAGGGGGAAAGGGGGGCAGAAATCCCGTTTCAGCCACACACGTCAGCTTGCCCTTGTCCTCTGCCACATCTCTGCTGTCCTTGGCCGTCTCGGGCAGGGAGCGAATCCTCCCAGAGGAGTGCAGGCTCTGGCCCAGCCCAGGAGCACGGTGTATTTGGGGTGGGCTCATTCCGGCCCACAGCAACGTCTGTGAGCTTGGTAAGTGGCTAAAGACCTCTCACCGCATCTCTGTGTGCAAGGAAGCAGAGCAGGGCACCACGGGTGCTGGCGGAAGGAGATGCTGGTTGGCGTGTGTCCCTGCAGCGGGTTCTGTGGCCAGTAGCACTTACCGACCCGTTTCCATCATGCCGAGCTCAGGCAGATGAAAGGTGCACCTCACTTGACATCCCGATCCCGAGCGCTGTGTCTGGATGCCTGTGGGAGAACACGAGAAGCTCTGCGTGCCACAGAGCGGTCCTTCGGGTGTACCGTCGTGGCTTCCAGCAGCCCGCGGGGTAGGGGCTCCTTCAGCCAGATGCTGCGGCTCAGCCGCTGGGTTTAAAAGGCAAGTTGTCATATCAGCTCCTGAATTTATCTAATTTCTTTTGTCCCTTTTGATGTGTGGGGTGGCTGCAACATAGAGCACTGGCTCTCCTCCTGTGCCTGCTGCTCCCCCAGCCCCTTACAGCACCCCATCCCACTGACGCTCCTCTCCCTCCAGCCTCTCCCACTGCAGGTGCCACCTCCCCTGGCCCTCACCGAGCCGTCCGCTTCCCAAAAGCTTCATGGCAGAGGGGTCCAGCTCCCCAGCAGCTGTGTTCCTAAAGCCTCTCCCACTTGAAACCAGAGGCTGCAGCTCCCTTCTTCCCACTGCACCTTGACTTACAGGCCCGCTTGGACCACAGCTGTCCCGTCCTTGGGATGGGAGCACTGCTGCCTGCCCTCCGGGGTGTGGAGAAGCCGGGAAAGGAGCAGAAGCACAGGGAATGAATCCCCTGAAAGCACGCTGGGTCTGGAGCAGGGCAGAACCCCAGCACATCACCTCCGGCTGGGGTCCTGCAAGCGAGGGAGAGGGGAGGTCACTTGGCAGGTGAACAAGTGCGATGGGAGCAACGGGGCTGAGAGGGTTCGGGCTTTGACCTTGGCGCTGGCAGCTGGCTTACAGGGCAGGAGCATCGGAGGAAATGCCAGCGGGTGCTGTGGCACTTCGTGGGATGCCATCAGCTCGCCTGCCCGCCCCGCCGGGGCAGAGCCACCACTTGGGCAGGAGCTTGCGTGGCCCTGGACGCCGAGCAGTGCCCGATAACAACTGTGGTTCATTTCTTTGTTCTGAGGAAGAGGAATGTCCTTTCCATCCTCACCTAATTACTTTCTTATGCAGCAGTGGAAAGAATGTTTGTGCCTAAACCTGACACGAGAAAATTATCAACACCATAAACAAAGCCATAAACAAAGCAGCTGAGAGCCGGGCAGTGCTCAGAGCCAGGGCAGGCAACCCCGGAGCAGGCTCACTCAGGGTGCAAGCGGGTTCCTCCTCCCTGGAGGCGCCAGGTCACCCCAGGGGAGGAGACTCAGGGCATGCCCAGGGGACCGCACCTCCACAGGAGCCTGCACACAGGGCCCCTATGGCAGTGCAGCTGCAAGAGCCTGTGCCTCCCTAACCGGGCTGGGGAACGAGCTGTGCAAACCCAATGGAGCCATCGACAGCCCTCCGGTACCTCTCGCAGCCTCCCCTGGCTGTGGTGGAGGCCGCCCCAGGGAGCTGGCATCCTTTCGCAAATCAGCTTCGCTCCGTGTTTACAGTAACCCCCCCGGAGCTGGACACCGAGCTCTTTCCAGCCTCACACATGCAACCGATCCTTTGCTTTCGCAGGGGCCTGCCGGTGCTGTTTGATCCCACATAAGCGCTGCGGCAGAGCGGGGGTCTGCCCAGGGCAGCAAGCCCCAGCCCCACCGCCCTGGGGCTGCCCTGGCACAGGCCCAGGCACCTGGGGAGGGGAGCGACAGCATCCCCGGTGCAGGTGGGTGATGCGCAGGTGCTCGGGCATGGGCACGCTGCCTCCCCGCCCCATGGCTCGTTTTGTATTTGGCCATCCCTGAAAGCAAGCCCGTCGGAAAAAGGGAAGCGTGGGGAATCACAGCGCAGGTTGGGCTGCAGCGTGCCGCTCAGTGGGGGCTCAGCAAGCAAACATGAAATACCTCTTTTCTCAGGAACTCACACAGACAGAGCATGGACCGTCGGGCTGCTCGCCATCAAGATCAAACCCGTGCCTGGGAAGAGACATCAGCAGTGGAGAGAGGATGGGGCAGCAAGCCGGCAAGCGGGGTCCAAGAGCCCAGCCCCCATCAGCAGGGAGCACAGGGCTCCTTGGGAGGGTAGTGGGGTGTGAGCTGCAGGTGGGCAGCTCAAAATGCTCTTTGCTGCCTTCACCTCACCTTAATTCACCACATGAGCTTCTAGGCAGCAGGGATGGCACCAGAGGAGAGGTTGAGGACAGATGCAGCTGCAGCACCTCTCCAAGTCCATACTTTCCAGGGCCAGGGCACCAAGGTGAATGAGGCAGACCTGGGAGCCAGCACAGAAAGCAAGGGGCTCGTAGACCCTGCAGGGGAGAGGAGCAAGGGTAGACTGTGCTGATGGCATGGCCCTTCTCATCTGCCACTGCTATGGCAGAGAAGAAGAGGTGCTTGGGCCGCTGAGGGTTGAAGCCATGGGGCCAGAGGCACAGGGGTCAAGGTGGGCTGTGCCCTGGAGAGATGGTCACGGTTCACATCTCCTTGAGACCTCTCAAAGGACAGGGAGAAGGGGCTCTTCAGGACTGCGCTGATGGGGGGTCCCTCTGCGCCAGGACCCTTCACACCCTCATTCCTCTACCCGTTGGGTCCACACCAGCCCTGCATGACCCACTCGGGGCAGAGGGGGGAGTAGCACCTGGGAGACATGCTTCCAGGGCCAGTTGGCCCCCAGATGTGACTCCTGGCACTGTATCCCTTAGATTAATTAGCCCCTTTTCTTCCTCTTCAGAAGGGTTCACAACCCACATGTGCTTCTTCCTCCACTGTGAGCAGACCCCTAACACGCTGCAGATGGGACACATTCCACAGATTCAGGAGCTGCCTGCAGCTCCCGCAGAGGAAGAAGGAGCACTCCCCCCTGCTCAGGGCTGCAGGGTAGGGGAAGGTTGGCCAGCCCCACAGGCTTAAAAATCAGGGTGTGGAGGCAGCGTTTTAGAGGTACAAGTCACAGCATCTCTAAAAAGAGCCATCTCACAACAGGAAGGAGGATATGGCAGTCCTGGGGAGCTGGATGGAGAAGCAGCTTCAAGGCAGGAGTGCAGACACCTCTGGAGAGGACCTCTGTAACCATGGGCATCAGAGAGGCAAGAAAGCAGCTTCTGAATTTACAAGCACAGCCAGCAAACCCTCCATGAACAGCGTTCCCACTGCTCGCCTTTGCCATGAGATACACGCAGCTCAGCACACTCATGCTGATGGCACTCATAGAAGGAGACGTTCCCACCGGACAGAGGAGCCGCTCCAGCCAGACACACAGCCTGGCCCTCCATCCCCCTCCACCCACTCTCGGTGCATCGCTCAGACCCTTGGGGTACATCCTGGCCTCTCCCTGTGAGGAGAATGCCAGCAGGCAGCCAAGAGGCATATAAGTGACAGTTTGTTGTCAGAAAACAGAAGAGAAACTGTCCAGCACCTCCTAGTCGAAAGCCAAGGTTTGCTGGTTTTATTGTTCCTTCTGCTTTCATTTAACCAGGACCATCTCTGAGATGGAGGAGGGAGGCACAGACCTGCCAAGTGAGTGTCCCACAACTGGACTCTTTGGTCGTGCCGTTGTCTGAACATGCATCCGTGCTTTACCAAGGGCTGAGACCACACGCTGGAAAAGAGGTTACAATGGGAGACGAAAACATGCTGCTAGGAAGAGGAAACGTGGAGAGCAGGACCAGATGGCAGAACCCAAGGGATGGGAGTGCAGAGTGAGGCAGAGAGGAGGTTGCTGTGGGTTGCTGCTGCAGAAAGGCTCTGGTGGGGCTGGCTGCAGAGCACAGATGGTTCCTTATTTATCCATCACACTATTTCAAGCCCCTTCAGCAACTCTTCAGGAGAAGAAAATAAAAACCCTCAGCTAGAATGTGATTCATGCAGAGCTACAGCAGCTCAGGGGAACCTGTCCATTTATAATTAATGAAGTCCTGTTTGCAATGATATCTCCCCTCTTCCCAGGAGGCTGGTCTGGCCTCTCCACTTCTTCAATGCCTGCGGCTGGAACTGCACATGGCAGGGAAAGGGGCCTGGAAACCAGGAAAGCCTGAGCATCCCTGAGGAGCGTGGAGGCTGCCCTGACCAGGAAACCCATTCCATCACGTGTTCCCTGCAGGAGCAAGCCTGCTCAGGACGTCAACCTGACGGGGGGCTTCAACCGAGTGTTCATTAGTCATCTGTCCTCACTAGGGGAGGAAAGGAAAAGAGAAAGGAAGCAGAACCTCTTGCCATTTTTAAGGGCTGTGACCCACAAAGAGGGAACATCCCCCACGTGGTCAGGCAGTGTTGAGAGGAGTGTGGAAAGGGCCCCAATAGTGTGAATTTCTATAACCTTCTCTTCCCCTTTTCACTGGGGTCTTAACGCCAGGAGGCTTTTCCTGAGGTGGCCATCGAACATCAGGCTGTCACAGACTGTAAGGGAACAAGGAAGCAGGAATAACAGCTCGAGGATACGCAGGGAGCGTGGTGCGCTCTCCTCAGTGGAAAAGTCCCTTCCTGGTGTCTGCTACCACTTCACAGGCAGCCCTTCCCAAGGAGCCCACAACCTGGGGAAGAGAAGAGAGAGATCCAAGCAAGACAGCCCAACAGCGAGGACAGAAGAAACCAGGCAATCCCCAGACTGTGCTGAGGAAGCTCTTCCTGAGAAATTCCTCCCAGACCGAACTTCTCTCAAAAGCACTGCATTTCCTTTGCATTATCTCAAACAACAATAAGACCAGAAAAAACAAACCTGAATCAAATTTTGAATTCTCCCGAGTGTTTGGGATTAGAGTCGTTTCATTCCTCCTTCTGATTCCAAAGCAGTCTTCCTAAAAAGCAACGACTCATTTCCTTCAAGTTCCTGTTCCTTCCTTAAGACCCTCACCTTGACTGCCCAGGGCATGAGGAGCTTGGGCTGGAAGTCCTTCAGCCCATCAGCTTTGCATACCAGAGGAAAACTGATGATGGTCACGTAGATCCTGAAATGAGAATGATCAGTGGGACTGGCGTTCTATCTGTATTTTAGTTTGGATTACTCTGCCGTCCTGAAATTGCAGGCCTGCTCCCCATCGCAGGACTTTAGGTGCTTTCCTGTCAATCTGGGCACTGGAAGGGCTGCATGAGCAGTGATCTCAGCTCATTACAATGCAGTGATTTCAAGTGGATGTTTAATAGCTTATTAATAGGTGAATCTTGGGGAACTGCAAAAAGTGGCAATTATTAGGTGGCGTGTGTTAGAGCTAAAGTAGTCAGTCATTAAGCAATAGACTAGTTCATTGACACTTTACAGTCCCATTGGGTAATTATTGGGATTAGGCTGAGTACCCAATTTCCCAGCTATGACTTCATAGGCTGGGAATCCAGCTCTCTGGTGACACCACACGCCAGAGGTCTCCCTCACCAATTGCAATGCTGACTCTGCTGTCACCCACTCTACACATAGGTGTGGCACACAGCCTTAAGAAAGGGCCAAGGCTCTTACAGGAAATAAGAATAACAAGGAATGAGAGTTTAACAAGGAAATAAACACAGGACAACTTCAGAGAACATGAGCAAAGCCCCTTTCCACACCACAGCACATCAGGTCATCATCTTCTGAGACGAGCAAGGCGCTTGGGATGGGGAAGCATCCACTTCCCACCCAGACAGGGGCCACGCCAGGTGCAGAACAAAATCCACAACAGGATTACCAAGATGGCTTTCATGGTTTTCCTGCCTCTCCCACAACTGGATTTGGAGCTCAGGGCAGAAGCAGGAACAACATAAGCCTGTACGCTCTGCTGATGACTACCTTTGCCTCTGTGCTGAGCTCTGGCATGCACTTTCAGGCCATGCCTCTGCCTCCCCTCCCTCTTCCCGTCCCCTCTCTCTCAGTCCAGCTGAGCAGGCAAGGCACAGCAGTGCCAACAGCCCGGGTGGCCACCTGCGCTCCCCTGAGGCTGGCAAGCCCTGATGGCAGGGGTGGCAGCCGAGAAGGCAGCTGGCACCGTGGAGGTGGGAGAGAAGCTCTCCAGGAAATGAAAGGCTGAGGGAGCTGGGCTTGTTTAGCCTGAAGAAGAGAAGGCTGAGACGGGACCTTATAAATGCCTATAAGTATCTCCAGGGTGGGTGTCAGGAGGATGGGGCCAGACTCTTTTCAATGGTGCCCAGCAACAGGACAAGGGGCAACGGGCACGAACTGAAACGTAGGAGGTTCCATCTGAACATGAGGAAGAACTTCTTCCCTCTGAGGGTGACGGAGCCCTGGAACAGGCTGCCCAGGGAGGTTGTGGAGTCTCCTTCTCTGGAGATATTCAAGACCTGCCTGGACAAGGTCCTGTGCAGCCTGCTGTAGGTGACCCTGCTTTGGCAGGGGGTTTGGACTAGATGATACCCAGAGGTCCCTTCCAACCCCGAACATTCTGTGATTCTGTAATTCCTCCCTCCCGAAGCCTGGCCCTGTGCATCCCCGAGCCATGGGAAGCGTGTCCTGGAGGGTGACAGGGCTGAAGGAGGTGGGGAGCTCCCAGTGTCCTCAGGGAGCATCCTTGCAGCAGCAGGCCAGAACTGCCTGCTCCAAGGCTGTGCAAGCTAGGCTGGTCTACAGGCAGCTCCTGCCACAGATGAGCAGGGGGAAGGCAGGCAGGCAGGGATACGGAGCAGGAAAGCTACTTACACAAGCCAGGAGCACAATCTGAGAGCAGATCAGAATGAAGCAACAGCACCAGCTTGCCATATGCCCACCAGAAGAGATGAGGAGATGCAGAAGGCTCCTGGCTGGGCACACAGCATGGCCACGGCCACCCCAGGTGCAGGAGAAAGTGCTGTCTGTGGGGGCCCCTCTGAATGCCACTTTGGTCTCTTGTTCCATAAGGAGACGGGACTGATACAACCCTTGGCTTTCCTCAGCGCTCCCCCTGGCCTCAGTTACCCCCACCTTGCTGCCCACTTTCAGCGAAGGCAGTTGCCCCCACAACCCATGCTGCCTGCCTTGTTGCTCTCAGTCAGGCACTGCTTCCCTGCAAGCTTGGCCATCGCTGTGAGGGCTCTGCAGGGTATGAACATCATTGACAAAACCTTTAGGCTACACAAATCGCCCAGGGATACCAGTGGACCTAAAATCCTATGTGAGAGCAAGTTTGGGGATTTAGGGAACAGGGGTTTAGGCCATCAGCGTGGCTCTCCCTCTGAGCCTGCAGGCACCACGCATAGCTAAGGCAGTGTGGTATCAGCACCTTGTGCCCTGCTTCATCCCCATCATCCACAGGCCTTCTGCCAGCCTGGATCCACGGCTGGCCATCATCCCTACACCAGACAGCTGGTGCCCCCCTCTGTGGCAGCCAACTGCTGCTGCCAGTCCTCTCACTGGCACCGTGCTTCTCCCCAGCACAGTTTTTGGGAGCCAGATGCAGGCCCAGCAGCAGGACACCTTCCCAGCCCGGGGGGATGCCTGCTTTTCAGGCCAAAGGCACACGTGAAGTTTGGCCCACGGAAGCAGCTGCTCCATTTCAGTTCCCGTGGCAATGCTGGCGGAGAGCTGCTGTGACCTGCAGTGCCCTCCAGACCACAGAGCTGCTGGAGAGACCACAGACTATACCAGAGAGGCCGGTGGCCAGCTCTAGCTCTGTGCTTCCTCACCAGGACACATCCAACCAAGGCTGATGCACCCCACAGATGCATCCAAGTTGCCCATGCAACTAGGGCCGCCTCTTCTGAGACAGCTCTGGTACTGCTGAGCAGAGGCTGGGGGCTGAAGGGTGTTCTGGCATGCCCCTTTCTTCGCTCACAGTCTGACTCCGGGTTGCGGTGAACTATGGCTGACCTACAGCTCTCTGCCTCACCTGTCCCTGCCCCGGTATCCGTATCCTATATGGCACCAGCCCCTTGGCCCCGGCTCAGTTCAAGCCTCCAGCTGGCTTTGGAGCCACTGCTAGAAGCATTATAGCACACCTGTTCTTCAGATGAGGGTTTTACAGCCAAGGCTAGCACATCTGGATTGTAAAATAGACATTTGGAAGTTTATCAACATGTTTCCAAACGGTCTGGGTATGGCAGAGACTCTGTCTCGATGCTTTAGTGGAGGAAGCAGCTGGGCTGGAAGGATGGTTCAGTGCCCTTCTCACGCCCCACGCAGGCTGGGCCGAACCCCCCCCCCCTCAGCCCTCACACCCCAGAAACTGAACTGCCTCTTCCTGACACCAGCGCTCCAGGAAGCCATGTCAGAAAGGCTGTAGGAGGGAAATGGGGAAGCAAAATCCAGTGCCCTTCCCACCCCAGAACCTGCTGACGCAGCTGCACTGAGCCTAGGCTTGAGCCAAACATCTCCCAGAAACACCACCCGCTCACAAAATTGGTTGGGAATCTGCACCACGTGCACTGGGGATGGGGAATAACTGACTCCATCAGCTTGGTCCTGTGCAAAGCTCGGCTGCCAACAGCCTCCAGGGCTTTTGCTCTCAGCAAAGTCCTGATCAGCAGCAGCATCAAGCTGCCACTAATGGGTTTGTCAGCACCAAGCAGATCTGAAGGAGGAACGTGGCCCGCTGCCCCAAGCTGTTTCACGTGCACAGCCCTTCTCATTGTAGTAGTTTCTCAGATGTGCAGCTCACACACCCATGCTAACAACAGACCTCCCACGCAAGTGTTCAGTAATATATCCTGATTTTGGTCTCTTCCCAGCCGTCCCTCGCCAACAGAAGCACAGCTGATACTTCGGGGTGTGAGCGACATAGAGGCAAGAGACGCAGAAGACCTGTAAAGCTGATGGAGCAGGAGGCAGCTCTGCCCACAGCATGCTGGAGAGCTTTGGTAATGTGGTGATGGTTACTTCCCACAAGATCTTCAGATGGCCTAAGCTCATAGCAGCTGATTAACAATCCTTCTACTGATAGTAAAGCAAACCAATGCTAGATACAGATGTGCTCTCCAAAACTGCTCCTCCCCTCATTCTCTCCCCGCAACAGTCTGGCTGGCAGCTGGCAGAGTCTCCCCTCATCTCCTTCCATTTTGCCGGTTCACCTGCAGGTGAAGGCATCGTCCCTGTCCTGCAGTACTGCCTGCCATGCTATGCTCTCATCACCCCTGAAGGAGAGAGAGACCACTCTGCTAATCCAGTGGCTGAGAACTGCACAAATATCTACAGGAACTGGCAAAGGTGGCACAAAAGGAGACACTTCTTTCAAGCTGGATCAGTCTCTTCACTTCTCAGCAATGCAGTGGACTATGAATGTTTTTATACCTATTTTGCAGCCCTTTGGAGGCTTGGGCAGACCTGGATTCTTTCATCGGTGAATCTCTTCCCTCTCTAACCCACGTGCTCTCAGTAATATTGAGCTGCCTCTTCAGAGGCACTGATTCAAAGCGATTCCAAGCTCAGAGCACTTCAGAGGAGGAGGCTGGGGAGAGACGAGGGTGTGACGGTCAGGGGTAACACCAAACCTTCCAACACTGTACCTGCAGCGATGCAGATGCAAATGTGTTTCTGTCATGCTTTGCGCTTGGCCAGGTTCTTTGTCCTTACATACCTGCTTCAAAAGCCTGGTGCTGAGGCTGTAGAGCTCCCAAAATATCCTGGAAATAAGAGCAATCTGACTTAGGTGAACACATGGAAGAGCATCAGCAGACCTGACAACTGCTAAACAGAGCCCATGACAACAGGGCTGGGGCACTGCCCCACCATGATGATGCTGGGACCTGAGTTCAGTCCTGGCTCTGACGCAAGCTTCTTCTGTGATCTCAGGTGAACCATCTAGCTTCAGCCCTCAGGTACAAAGTGGAAAAGAGACCACCCCACACACCCATGCTGTGTTTGTCCATATCCCTCGCTGGGCCCTCTGGCACTGGAGTGAGCCACGTTATGTAGAGCAAAGAGCGTACTGTAGGAGAAAATGTCTGAGTTAATGTGCGAGCTGTACACTCGCCACTGCTTAGGGAAATCAAGCATGTTTAGCTGCACCTACCACTGAGCACATATAACGCTGTCTGATGCCCATGCCAGGGCCAAGTTCGCTACTGGACACTTCTTCCACGAGACCTGGAGAACCTGCAAAGATGGTAGCAGCAATCCAGAGTGAGAGGCACTGCGAGACATGACAGAGGAGAAGAGGTTGGAAGATAAGGAAAGCGGATTCAAAACATGATTTGGATCTCAAATTGCTCAATCAAGCAAATTCCACTCTTGCATGTGGATGTGTCAGTGGGCCCATCTGCCCAGACCATCACAGACGGTGTGTTTTTACCAACAGAGGAGGCAACGTAGCTCTGCATTTCTCCGTATATTGGACTGGTCACCTCTAACCTTCCAGGTCACTGGGTTTGCTGTCCCTTCCCTCCCCCAGAGCACAAATCCGACCCCTGCCCCAGCCCCCCCTCCCCGCGGCAGGCAGGTCCTTCTCATGACAGCCAGCACTTTGTTCGGCAGCTGAGCCAACACTTCCTCCCACGGGAGAGCACAACTCCGCAGAGGTCAAGTGTGGTCTTCCCAAAGCCAAGGATTTGCCTTTGCTGCTTAATCCAGGCTGAGATCCCACAGGCGGCACAGAGCTTCTCCCGAGGCTGGCAGCGCAGCCTTTGCAGGCAGAGGAAGGAGCGTGCCTGGGTCACAGCTACAAGGGGAGAGACCGAACACCTGCCCTTCACCTTCAGGCCACCAGCAAGGAGGAGCTAGAAAAACAACCCTCCACCAGATACTTCACTGCTATTTTGTGAAATAGCCCTGTCCCTGCTCCCACTGGTTCAGGCCTAATGCTGAGGACAGCCGAGTGGCTGTTGGTGCCCAACTTCCACATTGCTTTACAGCCCTGCCTCCTTCAGGGAGGAGTGGAAACAAGCCAGCTTCACCACTGGAGCGCCCGGCACAGCAGCTCAGATGGCTTCCAACAGGTCTCTGCTGCGCCCAGGAGCACTCCTGCTCTGCAGGGCTCTGCAAGGAGCAGCGTGGGAAGGGGAATGGTGAAGGACCCCATCACTCTGGTTTCACAGGGGAGGCAAGGAAGAAACAGGCTCCTACTGTCCTTGCCTCAGCCAGCCACGAGCCTTCCGGCCATGGGCAAGCAAGCAGGTGGTCCTGGCAGTGGAGAGCATCCCCTAGTGCTCTCCCACACAACCACAGACTGGTTGAGGTGGGATGGGACCTCTGGAGATGGTCCCGTCCAGCCCCCTATTCAGACCAGAATGCTCAGGGCCGTGTCTGGTTGGGTTTTTGAACCCCTCCAAGGATGGAGGCTTCATAGCGTCCCTGGGTAGCTGCTCCAGTGTTGTTCACTCTGGTCTGAGCTCTAACAAAAGTGGCCGTCGGCCACCTCTGCTGCAATGGGTTTGATCACCACCAGAGGAGCTGGGGGTGCCTCTCTCGGGGATGTGACACCCATGGACCCACACAACGCTCTTGGCTGCACCTCCTGGCTCTAGTCCCCAAGGGGCTCCCTCAACCCCCAAATTACAGGGCTGTGCTCAAGAGGCTAAACCCGGAGCAAAAGGAGCGTGTTCCCCTCACTCGCACTGACCACGCAAACACAGCGGGAATGGGTCTGGTTCCCTCCATTTCTTACTTTCTGTTCAAGGCAACTGAAGAAGCATGGGTAGGTGGGCAAGGGACATCATTTGGCAGGAAGACTTTCTTGTTTCAGAGTCAATGGCCACCAGGATTGAGGAGGTTTAACCCTACAGCCCCTCCATAAACACCAGATTCCTCCATGGCTGCCCCCCCACAGGCTCCGCAGTCAGCGCAGATCCACAAGGATACTGGGTCCATCAGCTTGTTTTCACCAGTCTGTGCCATTTTACCTCCTAGTGCTTTTCTGGTTCTCATTATCTCTGCAGAGCTGATGACATTTAGACATTTCATCTCCTTAGAGGCTTTTTATGATGCTTTAATTCTGATTTATGCAATGCAGCCATGGCCATCCTCATCACCCACGCTCACCTCTGGCTTGTTAACACCCTGCCTGGCCAAGAACCCTTCCCCTTGCACCGGCAGATTCAAACTGGGCTGAAGCTCTGCACGCACCGGAGTTAAAGCCTTGGCAGCTTTCTCCTCCTATGCCTTTCCCTCTCATTCATCGCTGGTCACTAATCACAGCAGCTTCTTTCCATGGGGGACCTGCCTGCACAGACCTAGACCTGCCCCTGCAGCTGCCAGGGGAAATCCCAGGGGCAGGCACTGAACAAGGGCAAACCCAATTAGCAGTTGTCAGGTAATGCTACCAATAACCTTAGCCTGGTCATTAACCCCAGCAGCTCAGAGGGCATCACCAGCTAGGGGTCTTTCCCCAGCCCACTGGGATGCTTCTGGTGGGGAAAGCAGCCTCTTCCGCAGCCTCATGTCTTCTGCTCTTGCTAGAAACCAGTTCAGAAACACAACAGTCTGGGATCTAAACAGTTCTTAACACTTATCACTGCCTGTCCCCAGAGGCAAATCTAAATCCAAAGTACAGCTACAACACATGTATATCTGTTTGCAACACCTCTTTGGAGGAATTAGAGAGTGACAATGATACTGTACTCCGGACACAATGTCAACTGCTTCCATCTAGCCAAACAAGACCGGGGCCAAGGCTGGTCCAGCCTACTAAATGGTGCTAGAGCTTCGGGCTGGGCATGGTACCAAACGTTACAGTGGAGCCCCTCTACATGGCCCCTAGACATCTTTGCATTTGCAGGCCTGGCGATCTTTCCAAGCTTCTCTCCACCATTCTGATATTCCTGTTCAGGCTGCTCCTTGCTTCTTGTCCGCACTGCCTGCACAAGGTATTTTGCAGGAGGAAGGGTCGTCTCTCACAAGCTGTCTGCATCGTACCTGATGTAAAGCAGGGTGAACCACCTCTGCAAGGCAAACCTCGCCCCTCTGTGCTGTACTAGGAGGTGTCTGTCTCGCTTGTGTCATGGGAAGGGCCTGTCCTCTGTCCAAGTCAACCACCGCTGTCACCTGGAGAGGAAGGGCAACAGCATCATAACCTGGATACTCCGTACGTTCCTCCCGAGACCTTTGCAGCACTCACATCCAGCTGGACCTGCCGGGGAGGAGGATTGAACGAGGGCAGCTGGACAGGAGCCCTGCAACCCAGCCAGGCCTCCACGTACCGGCCACAGAATTCTCTTCCGAAGCCGCTAACAAATGAGGTGAAGGAAAAGTCTGGAACGGGGACCAAGTCTGGTCGCGGTTGGAGTCCTGACTCCAGAGCAGCTGGTGCAGCCTGGCAGGCGATGCAGGGCTTGGCTGTCCCAAACACCCTTGCTGAGCTGAAACTTCCTCCAGCCTGGGCCAAGCCCGCCCTTCTGCCTCCTTGAATTCCTGCAGCCTGGTAAGATTACAGGTAAGGAAAGGACCCTCTGCCCCCTCCCAAAGCAGACTTTACGCATCCAGGGTGCAAGGGGGAGTGGAGTCAAGACAGCACCTGCCCAAAGTGGTTTGCAGTCATTCACTGCAACTGAGCACCCCACCTCCCCCCACCCTCATAGGCTCCAAGACCCCATCAACAAACACGTCATCTGGAGCACAAGCGTTCCTCAGCTCAGTATTGTGAGCTCCCCTCGTAACGGAGGTGCCCCTTCCTACTCTGCTCACAGAGCTGGGGCAGGCTTTCTTCCAGCTGGATGCCATCCAGAGCCTCCACCAAAGTCCGGAGAAGGGAGCAGGACGATCTCAGAGCAGTGGGAGAAGGGACACGGAGGCTGAGGCTCAGGTTAGGTAGCACTGTAAGAACCCAACACCTGTGGGTGCTGGGGTGAGAGGTACTGTGGGGTCGGACCTTTCTATTGCTGCAGCTTTGGAGATTTCCCTCTTTCCATCTGCTTTCCGCCATCTGCTGAGGCGACTGCAGGGGAGAGGAGGTTTTCAAGGGTCACTCCTGGGCCAAAGCAGATGGAAAGGACCTGCTGCGAGCATTTTACTAGAGATGGGCCAGACAGCTGCAACGTGCCCCCGGGCTCCCCAGCCCTGTCGACAGCGCACTGGATCATCCCGCACATGGAGGGTACCAGGGCTGAAGAAGCTGGCTCATGACTGCACACACCGCCCGGGAGGCTCGCTTGCAGTGATGAAGGGGCTGCAGCTGGGCAAAGGAGTGGATTAACAAGCTGTTTAAATCCTCCATCAGGGGCCTGAACAAACAGACACTGCCAGGAGCGGGTCTCTCACCCCCCTGGAGACCGTCCATCTGGTCAGAGATGGTTTTTCACAGCGCTCCCTGAGGGGCAGAACCAGCAGCACCTTTGCTGGCTACGCAGAGCTAACGGGGCCTTCTCCTCCCCCCTGCGCCTTTGAACCTGCTCCAGACATCTCAGCCCTGCAGGTCTCCAAACCCAGCCTGCTGTGGACCTAATTAACTCCCTTGTTCATTTATGGTCTTTTGTCACTAAAGCAAATAATTGGCGAACAGAAGCTGCCTCGTGTGTGCTCACATGGATACGACTGCTCCCTTTGCTCTGCTGGGGAAGCCCTCTCCTGCTCTCCAAGGCTGCCCATAGTCCCTCTCTGCGGCCAGCCGCTCCAGGATCAGCGAAGGAGAGCACGCTGCCTCCCTCCTTCCAGCAAGCTCCCTCAGTACCTTTGCAGCCATCAGAGGACACCAGAGTCTTCTCAGGCCATGGCAACTTTGAATTCAAGCAAGAAAGTTTGCCTGGACCATGGAGCACACCCTAAACCCTTGGGGTTTCTCATCACTCCCTTTGGTTTACATGTTTGCTCACGCACACGCGTGCGCTCAGAAGGCTCCAGCCCGGGCAGCAGCGCAGACGCCAGCCTGGCAGGGGTGCTGCCACACCAGTTTCTCCCTCCATTGGTACCCACTCGGGTCTGCACACAGCCGGATGGATTTAAGAGGAATGTGACCTCACTGCTCTTTTACCCACCCCCCCACCGTGTTCCCTCTTACCCACTGGCACCACAAGGATGGAGAGTGGCAGGGCCCTTTTACAGGGGGATGCCTGGGCAGGATTATCTCAGGGCTCCTGGACCAAGCAGGCACCTCCTCAGCCTCTGGAAGCCTCCCTCAGCTTTGTTCCTTGGCCTTCTAGGGTTGGGGGAAGGGATCCCAATGAACATGTTTGTGCTGTTCCTCCTTAATAGGGTGTTGTGTAACACAGAGGGAAGTGACTACACTGGGGACCCCAGCCGAGAACAGACACTTTAATCCTGCTGCCCAGGGAAAACTTGGAAAAAATACCTACATCTGTTCCGTTGCATTAGGCTCATGGCTCAGAGGCTGACAGCTGACCCTGGCTGTTCATGATGCCAAGGTATGGCCCCTGCCAAACAGTGCCAGGGTAAATTACCATGACTGATTAGAAAGGCAAAAGGAAGCCAGAGAACATGGGGGAGGGAGCTCTCCCTGTGCAGGTTTCTGGAGAAGGCCAAGCCAGCGTGCATCAAGGCACTTTGTCTTCTCCCCTGCCACACTGGCAAACAGAGCAGAGAAGGAGCAATAGTGGAAGGGAACAGGGCAGGGGATGAGATGCAGGAAGAGGGCTGAAGGTGAGGAGGCAGAGAAGAAACCACAGCCACATCCGTCTCTCCATGAGGCTCAACAAGGACGGGCTTCAGGAGACAACCGTCCTCCTCCTCCTCCTCATCGAACCTGCACTAGGCTGAGGCCACGGAAGAAAAAAGGTGCTCTTTTATCTACAGGATAAAAGTTCATGGCTTGAGAAGGGTACGGGGCAGATGTTGGCCTCGCAGAGCAGTGCACACTCTCCCTGCTGTGTGTCTGCCAGCTCTAGGACACGTCAGAACACAGCTGTTGTTACATGGAGCTGGGGCTCCCTGACCCAGCACCGCAACACAGCTCCCTTCCAGGCTCAGGCTTTGTCATCACCTCACATCTATCCAACAGCTCAGAGAGGAGTACAAAGGAAATTAGCTGTCCAGGGAGCAGAACAGCACTACTGAAATTTGGCTAACAGCAGACACCTAGATGCTCTGGAAACACATCAAAGAATTCTCACTGTATTTGGTGGGACTCTACATTGATACACCCACTGGGAACGTGGTAGGTGCTGCACTGGGACCACCACGGTGCACGAGGGAGAGCCCCTTCTCTGTGCAGCCCCTCTTATGGGCACAGCAGGATGCTGAGGGTGGCCTTCCCCTAGACGGGAGAGGATTTCTGGAAAGCTCTTAACAGCCAGTTCTGTGAAGGATCTGCCTCTTCCTTATTCAAGTATCAAATTGGCTCAACCCTAATTAGCATGACATCTATGATGGGATTAAAGCAGATTCTGCCTTCCTCTTCCTGCCTAGGGCCACCAGCTGCCAAACACTCCTCCAGGTCAGCATCCTGCACAGGTCAGTGGCTAGCTTCAAGAGAAACAGAAAGAAAGCTCCTTTCTAACTCCTGTCCGTCAGAGACCGGCTTTGGCCCTGAAGCAGGAAGGTTTGTTTGCTTTAAATCTTATTTAACCATGATATTTGAATTATCCAGATCGATGTCACACTCTTATCTGCCCTTAGGAGGACAGGGAGGAAAGCTCTTGCTTTCCTCAGCCCATCTGTGGAGCAGACAGCTTTGGTTAGCCACATGCTTGTTGCCTTTCAATCCCTGCTGGCTGCCGCTTTGACCTTGTTCAACAAGACAAAGGGATCAGGAGGAGCTGTGCGTTTCCTCTGCACCTTTTGTAAACTTTTACTCCAACAACACAACCTCGCATCAGACTCTGGTCCTCTATCCGTCTCCACGGCCTCCCTCTTCACACAATCCTAAACCTGCAGTGCTGAACTGAGCACCTGAGGATCAGGGATCCTGCTGAGAAATGCAGCCAGAGAGATGCTTTCTGGTCCGTGAGCATTTCCGCACTAGAATCTAAAGATGCCTCTTGGGTCCAACACCACCAGTCCCATGACTCTCTACCACCTTCCTCCCCTCTGCTGTTGCTGTTTGACCTGGTGCCTTTCCCTCTGCTCCTCACACTGCTGGGGAGCAGTTCCATCAAGGTCAGAGCCTCAGGCCTGAGCTGGCTTGGCAGCACCAAGTGCATTACACCTCACTAATGTGTTTGGTATGCAGCTCCTCTGAAACCCTGCCACTTTGCACTTACATCGCAGCTCAGCCCTGCTCAGGAGGAGGAACCAGAGGGGCTGAGGCACAGCAGAGCTAACTCATAGACAGACATTCCCAGAGCACCTTCCGAGGCCACTTCCAACAGGCTACTGACACCACTAACCGCAAAGTGCAAGGTTGGCTGGGCCAAGCCACCTCCACTCGAAAACAACCTGATGCGGCGAGTGTCCAAGGCAGGCACTGCCTGTGCAGGGACCACTTCAGGACAGCTGGCCCCCGAGGGTGGTAACAGCGTCCTTTTTCCCTCCTGCCCCTGCAGCTGCTGCACTGCTCCAATCATCTACTGCAACTCATCCAAGCTCTTGTCAACTTTCACTCCCCCAGGCTCTCTGGAAAGCTTAGTGGTGCCTGCAGTTAATAAAAACAGACCATTTAGCCCTAAATAGAGAGTATCAGCTGTCTCTGTGCATAAACTCAATTCTGCTTGTCTGGTCCATGCGTTGAAACTCCCTCACCCCTGGCAAACCGATGACAAATCTGTATCTCAAACCTTGAGGCAACACATCTAATCTGGTTAGCGTTACTGCTGTTTGTTCATATTAAGCACATTATTTTTACTAAGCTATTTGTCCTGAGCCTCCAGAGAGACACTGCTGCAGGTTAATCATACATATGTAAATCCAAGCTCCTTTCATGCATTTTAAATATGTTGCCTGTTGGAAAACAAAAGCGCAAGGGGGAGCGGTGTGACCGGGAATTGTGCCAAACTGGGCGATGCTCCCTAGATGCTTACTTCTCATATGCTGCAGTTTAGGGGGTAGGAGCACAGCAAGAGAATCTGCCAGCCAACTCGTTTGCTAGACTAAGAGGTCTGCTGAACAAAAACAAAACCCAGACAACAGTAACTGTTGGGTTTCCAGAGAGTTGAAGTTGACCACTCTTAAAGCTGACCAGCTCAAGTCGACTATCGGTCCCCCTCTGGTGGCCAGCCAGCCCCGGCCACCTTCTGTCGGCAGAACAGGGCTGCCACATTGCACCCCGGCACCTTGAGCACCCCGAGCCCTGCATCACCTCCAGCATCCCCGAGGCCGGGGCAGCACGGCTCTGCTCGGAGGAATGCCAGGCAGCAGACTTCAGGGCTGAGTCCGGGAGCGTCACAGACCCGGGGCACCAGGGCGGATGTCATGAAAGTCTGCTGAAAAGGAAAAGATCTATTACCAGAACAGCCAGCATCTGCCCAGTCCCTCCAACTTGACAGCCTCAGGGCTATCTACAGCTAGGCCCTCGATTCTTAATAGCAATACTGTGCCGCACGAGGAGCCCCCAGCGTGAAACAGGGCTCCATGGTGCAAGGACCTATGCAACATCCAGACACAGAGAGACTGCACATTGGGATGGGGAACAAGATGGAGAGAAAGGACAGAAGACAAATGGGAAGAGAGCGAGCAGAAGGAAATGAGGTGACACTGGTCAACATAAGAGGCAGCGGCTCAGTGACCTGCTCGCAAAGGGTGAGGACACGCAGCACAAAGACAGTAGTTCAATCTCTTACCAGAATACACCAAGGCGACGTTTTTGTACTGTAATTTTTAGTTTCAACAATGACTACCATTGCTACCAGTGTATTACATGTTGTTCCCAACATACAAGGGCCTGGGAGAGGGAAGGCTGCATACCGCTGCTCACTGCTCTAGTCACAGGCGAGGACAAGGGGCTGCCCGTTTTCCCTAAGCAGGAGTCTGAGTCTGTTCCACACCAGCAATAAAAGCCTCTGCAAATCTGAGCTAGCCTCCACGCAGAAAACTCTGAATACTCCAAATCTGAACCCCCTGGAGCTGGTTTCATCATCCTCCAAGAGGACTGCAGAGAATTGTATTTCCTTGTGTTCTTCACCCACTGCCGTAAGCAGCACTATCTTGAGGCAACCTCACACTTCAGCTACTGAAGCACAAGGGAGCCCCAAGCAGCTGTTCCTGCTGGTAAGAGATGAGATTTCGAAGATTACTTGGAAAATTGCATGAGTTTACAGGCCTTCAGTATTAAGTTAGCATAAATCCCTAAATTAAGGGGTGGGTATGGGCCAACACACTTCTCGCAGCTTATCAGAGAATTGCCTCAAGAGGGAGAGAAGAATTTGGTTCTGGCTGCTGCAGAGTCTCTCCCCCAAAAACCACCCAAACTCACTCCGGCCTTCACATGCCTCAGAGAAAACTCTGGAGCAGCCCTAGGCCAACTCCAGTTTCTCCATCCCTCACAGAGTGCAAGAGATCCGCTTCCTTCATCAATATTCACTGCAGCTTTATACTCACTCCTCACATCCAGCCCCGTGTGCAATTGCCCATGCCTCAAGATGCTTTGCAGCACGCCATCCCTGCAGAAGGGTGGCTGGAAAAGACTGATTGGGAATTTTGGGTGAACTTCAGCTACAGCTGTTTCGTTTTACTGCAAAAAAAGTTATAGCAAATTATGTCTAAAAAAGAACAAATTCATGCAGTAACACCTCCCTCCTACAATCAAGTTTCATGCTCTGGAGAGCAGAGACTAGGGTTTCTCATGCATTCAATTAAAAAAAAAACAAAACAAACACAGAAAGAGTTTAAGAGGAAGATCCTAAAATCTCAGATTCTGCACCTACAGCTGATGCCAAGACAGGCTGAGATTCTGGTGGACTTTGCTGTTTCCCGTAAGTGTTTTCCTTTTATAGTTCCCATAATCACATGTTCAAACTTTCTGCTGTTGTGTGCCAGGTCAGTCAGCCACAAGATGGTAGCAGAACAGCCACAACCATCCAAAACACAGTAATTCATTATGGGAACGAGGAGTTACCGCCTGGTTCAACTGACCAACTTACCCATAACACTGTGAAAGCAAGAAGAGATCTTATCCAAATCAAGCACCATTTCCCCATTTTCTCATTCAGGTATCTGAAGAAATTCCTTCTCTGTAGTTTTACAATTGAGGCAAACAGAAAGCTGAGCAGAGGAACTGAATGCACAAAAATCCAGTTTCCCAAGGAACACATCTTGACATGCCTCACGTCAAGTGGCCGTGTATGGACTCAATAATCCTAAGACACCAGGCAACTCCTTGCTATTGCTGGAGACACAAGCTGGGGCATGGCAGATTCCAGCATGAAGTGCATGGGCACGATTGCTCTCGCAGCCCCAATACCATGCCAAGTGCCAGGACAAATAGAAGCTGTAGAGTCTGCAACAGGTCCCTGTCACCACTCCCTCTCCAAGACATCACAAGAAACTGGCGATCAGGATGTACAATATGGGCAGACAGATGGTATCATGCATCCTGCAAAGAGGGGCAGAAACTTTAGAACCTACTTCACGCTGAAGTAATCCAGCATGCTGAACTCTCCTTCGCACCCAAACAGATAGTGTTTCTGAAAACTCCAGCCTCGACTTGGCCCCCTTCCCATGAGTAATACTGGTTATGGCATGTAAAGACATGTCCACGTTTGCTGTGTATCATCTTGCCCATGCCACGTTCGCAGAAAAAGTCACCCTCCTTTTAATTCCCTGACCCCAACTCCAGCAGCTCAACTCACCATCTCTGCCATTTCCAGGGGACACTGGAACTTCAGTTTCTGGATTCTGCATAATGCTCACCTCTGCTTTACCTAACTTCTGTCTTCTCAGAGTCCAGTGTAAGACAACTTTGTTCCCATAAGAAGCTTCTAAGTAACACCACAACCCAGCAGTGCTACAGAGGCAACTGCTGAGACCCACGCGTGCTGCTCACTCTCTTCTGTAGCTAGTTCTCATGGCCTGAAAGCCAGAATCAAGGCTAGATGCTGGTTTCATGTGAGAACGTGTGCCTGGTTATATGGCGGAATACAAGCAGCCAGCCAATGCTATGCTGGCTGAAGATGGGCTAAATCTTTGTACAGCCCAGGAAACAGTGTCTTCATAGTTTTACAGGCAGCAATGCTAATAGACACAGAGCCTTGTTGCAAAATCTTCTCAAGCGTTAAAGTTATTACTTTAATCCTTAAGCCACAAAAAAAAAAGTCCAAGGAAAACCAGTGATAATGTTTTTTGTCAGAGCTGTGAACAGCTCAAGCTCAGAGAATCACAGGAATTCGATGTTGCCCCTGGGGCAACAAGCTGTCAATTTACTAATTCCTCCTGGGTTTGTTAGCAGACACTTGCAGGTACATTGTTTCCTAACTGCAATCTGACAGTATTTTGTACAACTTAAAAAGATGCAAAGGAGTGAAACGACGACTCCAGGCTCCATCTAACCCTCCTGACAGTACAGTGAAGAACAACAAGTACAAACATCTGTAGCTCAGACTCAGGCAATACAGTTAGCTAACAAATAATTCCACCAAGTGCATTATTAATTTACATAAAAGATTCCTTAAAATACTTTCTGGCATTACCAGCTGCCTCAGCCCATTTCTCAGCCCACTGCAGAGAGGCCTCAGGGTAGCCTGTGAGCCCCATCTCGGAGTCCTGCCTGTTCCCAGCAGCTCACAGCTCCTGGGTTCAGCCGGGCATCCTGAAAGGCACAGAACCATCCTCTCCCCGCTGCAGCAGACCTCTGAGACACCCGGAGACCTGGAGAGACCCCTCCCCCACGGACAGCACTAACCAGTTCTATTCCCTCTGCACAGCCCCAAAAGAACGCTGAGCTGAGAAGGCAGCATTTTTAAAATATTTTATTTATTATACAAACTATTTACAAAATCAGCTACTACAACCACAGGCTTCCAAATGTTGGCTGAACTCTGCCAGAAATTCACCAGAGGGAACTAGGTTTTCACCTGCATCATCCACAGCTCCTGGTTTCTAAAAACATGCAACACAGCCTGCATGTGCAGGCTTAAGCCAGGCCCTCTGCACCTCAAAGCAGCTTCAGGAAACACAGAATCCATCTGAGATGATAGCAGGATCCTAAAGATTTCTACAGAAGGGCCTCTAAGGGGGAATAAATAAAGGGTGAAAAGAAAAGTAACGAGCCTCTGCCAAAAGTAACATACAGTATAGGTGGCCAAAGCACATCCCCATTGCCATTGTTAAGGGCAGCATAAAAAGTGACTGTACTGGGAAAGGGTATAAAGCTAGAGACAAGTTGAGAAACATTGCAATGGATCCCAAGAACATGCAACTGGCTAGGGGCCTGTGGAAACAATGGGGATGGGTCTAGCTGCCTGCAAGCACCCATCACAGTTCTGACTGCACTTGTGTTAAGAAGAAAGTCCTTGGCATCTGCACAGCTGTTGGGAAGCATGGCGTGCTGGCTGCAATGCAATGAGAAGCATTTAGGAGCTCCTTCCAGCAGAGCAAGACTACCCAATGTCCACCTACCTCATCCTCACAATAAAAAAGTCCAGCTCAAGAGAAGAAGGGAGAAGATACCTGAGGAAGATGTCATTGGCAGAGTTGGCCCACAGCTACAAGGCTGGAAACATCCTCACCAGGTGAGACTGCAAGACAAGGCTGCAGCGTGGGAACAGCACCAAGCTACACCTCCCAACAAACAGGAGTTAAGCCGAGCACCACCACCTCCTCTCGGTCCCCGGAGAAAGCAGTGAAGTGGTGACATGGAGAACACAGGAGCTGTAACTCTACTGACCAGGTAAGCCACCTGCAGTGTAAATAAAATGGTTCCGTACTCTCCACCCCCAGGAGGTCAGGACCTCGCAGGATGGAGACTGCACTAAAAAAGGCAGAACAGCCATGACTAAAGTGATCTGTCAGAGCGCAACGGTGGCAACTCTCAAGCTGGCAGCCTCCCAGCACCTTGGTGCCAGTGAGGGAATGAATTCACAAGGCAAAGAAATCCCCCTGAGTAGTCTCAATGCTCAGCTGACTGCATTTTGGCACCAAAATGGCTTTTTCTTTTCTGTACAGAAGTAACACACTGGGCCCAAGGTAGGCTAAGATGCTGTCTTAAAAACAGTTTCTAGATGTAGAATATTTCTCCCAGATTCCCAGTCAATTAATCTAAGCTATATTAGAAAAGCACACACAATTATCTTAAAATACCCACACTGTGCAGAAGTCTGCCCGGATCAGCTTGAGGACAGCAGAAAGCGACTGAAGAGGATGATGAGACTTTTCATCTAATACGGTGTTCTAAAATTAACTCAGGGATGCCAATCTGAGACTCCATTCTGGAAGAAATCCAGCAATTCCATAATCCAGTGAAAGCTTACATTGCAGATAGTAGCAACGCAGGTTTCTCACACTGACTCCTGCATGCCTTTGATCCTGACCTGAACTGTCTAAGGGACTGCTGAGAACTTAAAAGATCTTGAATTTTTCTTCACTGAAGAACTTGTCAAGGGTCCCCGATTCCCCTTCCCTTTAATTCCCTGGCAAGGGCTGAATGGACTGCCAGCAGCAACACACCCCAGTTGTGAGCTTACTCCTCACGCTGGTCTGCCCACTCCTCTCCCCACAAGCCAGACAACGGTGTGCAGTTTTAGTGAACATTTCGTGCTGGAAAGCCAGCAGCACTGAATGGTACGACACGAAAGCAGAGCTGAAGAAAGAAGGTAGGAAGATTGGGAGGACAAAGCCAGCTGCTCTCCAGATACTAGCACCCTCCTGGAAACCCTGCCTGAAATACAGTAGACAAAGAGAAGCCCCAGGCTGCTGCATGATAGAGGTAGAAGCCAAGACCCTGTGGGATGCTGGGGTGCAGGTACCACATTCTGCCCAGTACCAACACCCCAACACCAAACGCAAGCCCAGTGCACACTGTAGCTGCTTACTGATCTGTCGCTGTTACTACATAACATAAATACCCTGAAGGTGAATGTGGGACAGGCATTGGTGCTCAGCATTGAGGGATCCACTCATGCCCATACGCTCCCTCCTGAGGAGGCAAAAAGAGGGCAAGGGCATGGGACAGCTTCCCGTGCAACATCAACTGTCAGAAACATTCAGTGGAGGAGAAACTCCTCTTCCAGTTCATTTGCAAAGGCTCATTACCAGCCACTGCTGGAGAAGGACGCTTCTGCTGCTGGACCCTGGCGGAGGTAGCGCAGGATCACTGTCAGGGCCAGCACTTGTGCTCCCATGGGACTGTCCTCCCCTTTGGGTTACTCCCTCCAGTGGATGCTGCCCATTTTCTTCTGTGGCACAGGCGACAGCAGCATCCAGAGCAAGATGGAGGAGAACCAGAAACCCTTCTGGGTCAGGTGCTGAAAGGATGGACAACCCTACACTCTCCAGGAGTCACAGAGTTAGATGAGCTGTTGGGGAGCATCACTGGGGGAGTTGAGCCAAGACGTGGAAAGTTACTAAGGCTTCTCGTGAGCCAGGTTTCCAGCAGAGCTCCATGCTGGTCTTCCCTCTTCCTCCCAGACAGCTACGGTAAAGGCAGCTCAGCAGATCTCCTCACTGTAACTTCTGCTTACAAACTTCATCTTCTCACAAAAGGATGGGTGCACAGGGTGCAGGGAAATCAAGTGCGGTATCTCCTTGATGAACGCACCACAGTCCTTCTGCTGTTTCACATTGAACCAAAGGGAAAATGAGGGAAAGGGAAAAGATGAGCTCTTGATGACATATTTGGGATATGGAAAGGCCACATGACATCTTCTGGATGACAAATTCCTTTCCATGGAGTCCTTGTTCTGCCTCCATTGCCCATGTGAAGGGAAGGAGAACAAGCAGAGGACTGAACCTGGGTCTTGCCACGAAGAGCCAGGAGGCTACATGGTCTCCTGGAAAGAGGAAATCACAGCATGCCAAAGCCCTCACAACCCTCGCTGATAGCTAGCTGCAGCATCTTGTGCACTTCTTCATAGGAGTCATAAGTGGGGAGGCACAGCTGGTTAAAACTGTAAAACAAAAGAAAAAAATCCATTCAGACTAGATCTGAGAGGAGACCACCCCCATGAGCTGCTTTTAGATGGGTTGACACGCGTGTCACACACATTACACATTATACACTGCTTGCCCACCACAAATAGCTGGTGTCATTCCCAGAAGCACAATGCAGAAAGTCCTGTCACCCCAGGATACTTGCCAAGTGTGGGCTGTTGGCAAAGTACTGTGAGTTGGAGCCGCAATGATCTGGAAAGATGGACAGAGTGCAGCAAACCCTCCTGGGGGCAGCTGGGAGGAACCAGTTGTGAACTGCAAGAGCCTGGCCAGCTCTTCCTGTGTGAAACTGGAGACCACAGTCCAAAACCACCTCATGACCTGATTGAAAAGGTAAAGCCAAGTCAGCCAAGCATATCAAATAATCACATAAGCAAGTTGCAAGATCAGTCAACTGCCCTTGCAAGCAAGCACTCTAATAGATTTTTTTTGTTTTACCAGGGTGACACACAGAGGCAAGTATTATACAGATTCTTCTTATCAGTTAAAAGACGTCCCACACTACTACCTCCCACCACTCCTTCCCCTTAAAGCAGAAAGGCTTCTGCTCTCCTCACAGAGATTTTATTTTCAGAAATACCTGCATAGGCAATGAGGTAGACTGACAATGCAGAAGCTAATTTGCTTCTTGCACTATGCTAATCTTTTGCTTTTTCACATCTTCTGGTACTTTTGCAGAAAGGTGGAACCATCCCAGTGTTTACAGCTAGAAACTTGTCCTCCCAATCTCTTTTCATCTTGGGTGTTTTGGCAGCTTCCATTATTTTTCTAAATGAGGCTGCTACCATTCCCACACCCTCCCACTGGGAAAGACAGGGATGGATGGGAACGATTAGAGGTACAAGTTTAGGCGACCACATCAGTAGTCTTTACCACAGCACTGAATCCAAAACACTCGACATAGGCTGCAGTCACAATCTTCAAGCATCCCTTAGAGATAAGTATATCACCATGAACATCTTTCAGTAGCAATAATTCCCACCAATTCCTTCTCATTCGCTGCTGAACTGTTCTTAATTAGTGCTTTGTTGGATTTTCTTAAAGTGACCACTGCTGCTGATTCTTCCCTGCTGGCAACTCATTAAGCATCATCTCTAGTCAGGCAGGCTGAAGGATCTCTCTAGGAGGAAACATTATTTCCTGATGTGTGCAGTCCTACTCCTGAACCCCCAGTTTGTCCTTCCGGAAGCCTAATTTCCAACCAAGAAATCTGTTCCCAGTTTAAGTTGTCTTCTGCTGTAGTTGGTATAACCGGTTTCAGCTAGCAGGAGGGAGAAACCCTTTCACTTACCTTCTCACGGAAGTGCCAAGATCCTCCTACCACCACAGCATGTGCCTTGAAGTCACAGACACTGATATCTCCAGTACCACACATAAGCAACTGAAAGGCAAGAGATTGCAGTCAGAAAGTCAGGAGCCCAGGAAACAAGGCAACAGCCACTGTGCAAATTACAAAGGTTTAAAATGCTTAGAAAAGAAACATTCTGGCCTTATTCCAGATCCAGAAAGGGCTTCATTTGTCAGAGAGGAGGGGAAGTGAGAGTAGAGGTGCTTAGGGAGGCAGCAATTACCTCGAGCTCATTCTCATCAAAAATAGCCAGGAGGTTCTCGGGAACCAACTCGTTAAGACCTGGAAGAGAAGACGAAAGAAGAGCAGCGAGTGCTATCCCCTGGGACACAGAGGCAGAAAGGAGCAGGGAGCAGACAGTGTGTCACCTTTCAGGAAGTGATCCACCTCCTCTCTAACCTGACTGGCCAGCCTGTACTGTGCAAGCAGATTTAGATACAAGATTTTGTTTTCATTTGTCACTGGTACTTGAGCCCCTCCTGTCAGCAGTTCCACCACCTGAAAACAGAATACTTGACATGAGTGTGACCAGCAGCATTCCCAAAATGTGAACTCCCAACCAGAATAAACCCAAGCAAGGTGATACTGGCCAGAGTAAGCTCAATTTTCTGGGGCACACAGCAGAGTTCTTGGCCTCCCCTGCTACAGGCAGAAGGGGTTAAACTGTCCCACCTTCAGGAACTTCTTCCCCCACCTTCTCCAGCTGTCCTGTTTTGCTATACTTTTCTTCAGCAAAGACGAGATCCATCTCACTCACATCATTGTTCAGTATGAAACAAACTTTGGATTTATAGAATTCTGGGTCATCTGTTTCAAAATACTGTGTGAAAGAGAAAGAAGGTGGGGACACAGAGGAAAGAAAAAAAAAAACCAAAACTATACATTGTTAACCAGGACTCTGTATCTGCTTCTACTACACCAACATTCAGCCTCTTCCTAGACCAATTCAGGCTTCAGACAAGGCTGGGAAGCATTACCTTATAATGCATACGAAGTCCTATGATCTGAGCCAGGAAGGATCGGGTGAAGCGAGCTCGAACCAGTTGTCTGTAAGCACCTCCCAGAGATGACTCATAAAGACACTTTCCTACTAGGCGGCCTGCAAATTCATAGACTTTGAGTCGTAAGTACGTGGGACGCCCTGGATTTGGGTGCACCTGCAAAGAGGAAGCAAAATGAAATATCCAAGTACCAGACAAGACTAGCTCAAAAAGCAAGTATGAGACCAGTTCAAGTCACTGCGTCTCTCAGGCTGCCCCAGGAGCTTTAGTGTAACATCCTCAAAGCCAAGGAATAGAAATAAAATGCCTGAGCCTGCCTATGAAGAATACAAAATGTTTCACATATGCAGGCCAGAAGCTGTATGACAGCAGAAACAGATTCTGAAACATTCAGACCCAACGAAACCTGTATACACTCTGATGCCACCTCCTCTTGTGGAGCAATCCAGCCTTCCCTGCTGACTGGCCACCCTCTGCTGTTCATTCAGTCAGTTCTTTGACACCTCAATGGGTAAAGATCACTAAGCAAAGCCTTGAGAAGGGCGCTGGAAGTGACTGTCCAGGCAAGCTAAAGAATGGGTAAGGTTGCACACCACTTAGCAGCAGCAGCACTATTTAACCATCTGCATGTCAATGCACACATTCCTGTGCATTCAGCACAGGAACTGCAGACTCACCAAGGCCTGGTTGTTATCACTAAAGCGGGTAAAGAGTTGATTTGTAGTATCAAATAACGCCTTACAGATGAGCTCAAACCACTCTCTGCGTGGACCTCCCCAGTCCAGAGCTACAAGATAAAACAAGCTTGGTCATCCATGCGTCATCAATTCAAGAGTTTCATGCATGCTGCTCCGTTATTACCTGACACGAGAGCTCGTCGCAGCAAACAGCTCCATAGCAAAAATGCAGTAGACAGGGACTCCAGAACTCTTAGGTACTGCTCCCAAATCTAGTCCTAATATTTGTCATATTTGTGAGAAAGCAAAAGGGCTGGAAAGCCACAAAGGCTAGACATGCTACAAGAAACCAGAATTTCAGACTAAAACTACTCCATCATCATTCCTTTCACTTCCTCCTCAAATATATTCACAGCATAACTCACCTTCTTCATCCTGAAAAATCACTTCAAAGTTTTTGCTCCAGTCAGAAACAGAAAAATTTCGCGTTGCTTTAAAAGACTGAAAAAAAAATAAATAAAAAAAATAGTAGCAGCTGTTACTGCTGGGCACCCTGTAACCAATATGCACTCCTACACATGTGGATTGTCCATTTAAGCAACACAAAAACCAAGAAACAGTTTAGTACTCTGAAGTATAAAAGCGAGAATTAGGAACTCCTAAGGTCTAATTCTTATTTGTTTGAAGCCAATTCCTCATTTTCTATTATGAGACACATTACCCATATAAATGCAGCTCATCTTAAAACCAGCGTGAGGTCTTAGCACAGCACAGATGTATCCCGCTCAAGCTGCAGTACAGTATTGTTTGAAGTATTAAATGCCTGTGGGAAGGAGCCATTTCTGTAAAGCACTGTCAGCCCACGAGTTAGATTTAAAAAAGGAACATGCTTGGAGAGCATTAGAAAATAGCTTGAACGGTTCACCGAGTTCATACATAAAGCATGTCACGATGCAAAAAAAGTAACAAGATATTTCAAGTGTCTAGAACTTCCTGTGTCCCGATTCTGGATTTGAATTAAAGAAAATTTTCAAAGCTACACAGCAGTCCTCAGTCATACACGTAGCTTTGGCTTAGCTTATCTTCAAATAGGTTAATACATCACGCTAGTCACACCTCTGGGCTAAACACACTGGTCCCATTCATTGTGCCTGTCAGTCCTGGATACTAAAGCTTACATTTATTATCATGGCACTTAATTTACTATGTCTTACTAGGCTGTAACACCAGTGGCTCATGACAGTGCAGTACTTTCCAAAATAGCCGGAAAAAAATAGTCATGGAAATACTGTTTAGAAGTTAAGTCATTTTGTAGTACACTATTAAATGAAGCAATCTCACAAACACTGCAAGCTTGTACTCGCAGAAAATATTCCAAAACATAGATTATCTGAGCATAAATCAAGGGAAATCCCAGCCACTCCTGTTTTCTCCAGAAATGTTCTTTTCCGTCTTTATAACACTACTCTTGTGAGATACATGTGGAAACAAGAAGTCAGGATAGCTGCCTGCCGTGTGTACACAGTATTTAGACTGTCAGTTAAGAACTGTATTATACAAATGACTCTTCCTTAAGTTTGATTTAACAAACACATCAGCTCAGGTCACCATGGGTGAAGACTTAACTCAAGAACTCCACAGAATATTTCATATCACACTGAACCACTACTAGCAGCCTGTCGATGCAAGGCTTTCATGCATGCAGCGCAGTAACACCTGACTTGACAGCTTTTCTCACTGAACGACTCTGCACCAGAAAAACAGTAGATCAAAGACTCAGGAGCTCCAGGTTCTGCTCCCAAATCTGGGCCAGGTAAACAGTCTCTGGGCCTCAGGTTCCAATATAAAGTGGGCACAGAACAGCACTAGCAGATTCCCTGCTTTTACAGGCTATGCATGCATTTGCCCTAGACATCCCTCAGGGCTTGATTTACTCTGCAATAAGTTCCTTAAAAATTCAGAGCTGAAGTTTCCTAATTACTTAGAAACTGATCTGATCTTAGCAGCTGTAGAGAAGGAACACAGCCGTCTCACGCAGTACTAAACCTGAACACAGAGGAGCTACCTTGAGATTTTTTTTCTTTTTCCCATCTCAAGCTGCCTGCTGGCATCTGCCTTGAAACAGAATCATGAACCATTTTTAGCGTGGTTGCTCTAGCACATCAGTTTGTATTTCTTTGGGCACTGAGCAGAAGAAAAAGGATGGAGGAAGCATTGGGCTTTAGCAAAGTGACCTATACACTCACCGACTCCAGCAGACAGTGACGGCTGACCTTCAGCGTGACCTTCGAATGAGGTCTTTTCATATGCACCTGACGTAGCTCTCGCTGGAAGAAGTTCACTTTGTCCTGGAAGGTCTCCGAGCCTCCTGAGAATAGTGACAATTTTGGTCAGGCCTGAGCTGTCAACACCTCAAACATGCAGAAGGCATTCCTAAGACTAACTGCACAGGTCAGCCTTGCAGCCCAAGGATGAGTTTATTGCAGCAAGGTTTGGAGACAGAACTCCAGAGGCAGTTTGCAGTTAGTCTTGCTGACATTCAGATACTCACAGGTGCACTTTCAAAGTGCCTGACAGAAAAGCCAAACTGAAAAGGAACAGCTGGCATGATGAAATACATTCACTGGAAGCACCAACAGGAACAGAAGATGAGACTCCAGGAATCAGAGTTCTCATCAGAGGTCATTCAGTGCTGGCAATCTCCATTCCCCAGGGAAACTAGCAGACTCAAGTGCCAACTTCCTGACTACTGCACCCACCTCACCGCACCTTTACCTATGTTTTTATGCAGAGAGCGAATGAAAGTGGCTGCCAAGATGTTCCTCTCCTTGCAGCTGAGCTCCACAGGGGGTTGGATCCCATCATCCACCACCAGTGTCAGTAATTTGTGCACAGGATCAGGGCCAAGGTATGAAAACTAGCAGCAAAAAGATGCAAGAAAGCATAAACCCATCATGCAGAAGGTGCAGTATGTTCAGCAGACAGAGCAACACCACCTGTGCTCTAAGACTTTCTGCACTCACCCATGCAGATGCCGTTAACATGAACACTATTTCAAGCATCCAGACTCCAGTTCGGAGGCTGCTTCAAACTTCGCACCCTAGCCTAAGGGTTTCAGTGGACACAATCACAGCATTTTAGGAAAGTTATGAGGAAAATACACAAGAGAAATGCAGAAGGAATCAAGATTTTTGCCTGGCATTGGGACAAAAGGCAGGAAGGAGTGATACAACTGGCTCCTATTCATAAATACTAGCAGAATTTAGGCACCGAGAGGGAATTCCAGAGTTGAATTTTATGCAACAATATGTTGCTCTGTGGGTGGAAGCCCTTCTCTCCAACAGGAAAAATCAGACTGTCATTTACAAGGATCACAAGCTAACAACATGGAGGTGCAGTGACAGCTACTTGGAAAGAGGCTCACCTTTGTGCCAGGACATACTCTGAAGGTGAAAAGGCGCCATGGAATGATCTTCAGGTAAAATTCTTTCACCGAGAATTGCTGAGTAACCACAAGGAAAAGAAAATGTTAAATGTCACACATCTGTTCAGGGTTCTCCCCAAAACACAACTCACAGGACAGATCCATAAGGCCAGACCTCCCTCCAACCCTAGGGACAGGTTTCTGCAACATTTGGCGACATCTTCTTCTGGCACAATACATAAAAACCTTTAAAGCAGTACAGAGCAAAGTAAGCAACTTGTCAGCAAGACTTTACTGCGTGCATTTACGATGCATGTGGAATCCCAGCATGACAGATTTTACAGCCATAAGCCATTGTCTTCAGTTGAACATCACCAGTCTAATTGGAAGATAATGTTCAGTACACTTGAGAGGCTGCATTCAGGACAAGATTGTAATGCACTGACGAAAAGTTTTGGAAAAAGTCACAGTAACAGAACCATTGCTACTACTCCCTAATTTTTACAACTATTTCAAACAACTTTTAGAAAGTACTTGCAACTGCTAAATCCAGGAGATTTGTAGAAATTTCTTCTCAGCGTATTTCTGCCAGAACAAATAACTACTAACTGTGGAACTGTCACCTTCTGGAGAGCAAGCTAAGACAAAATTTTAGCATCTTCAGACAAAACACAAAACCATTTCCTGCACAAGCATGTTCTAGCTGCAACGACTGGAAAAAATGACAAGTAGCATTTCTCCAGAAACAAGGCAGATATGAACAGCAACCCCTTAACGAAATAACAGCATAGTAACACTTATCTACGGTACTGGACAGACGCTCTGGGGTATATTGAGAGATATCCAGGGATACAATTATGCAAGTATCAGAATTGCATTAACAACTTTGGCACATAAAGGGAACCAGCAACAGTACCCACTTCTGGTGATCTCCTTTACCAGGTAATGCAACAGAAAAAGAGTACAAAAGACCGGAACAACATCCCAAGGATAAAAGGATGCTGAGCTCACGAGGACCCAGCACTCATTCCCAAAGTCAGCTCTCAGAGCTACAAGCAGCAGAGATTTAGAAATCTCTAGCAACATCCTCTGACCTCTAAGTGTTTCACAGCCCTCTTTCTCTCTTTGTCAGGAAAGCAGTTCCTGGATTAGTCTTTCACTTTGATATTTATCCCTGCACTCAGATCGGTAGATTAACAAAGGAAATTTACATTTATTAGTAGGTTAGTGGAATTTTCTTTCTAGTTTCCCTGAATGTTCATAAGCAATAATAAGGGGTAATAGTCTCTGTTAACATATTCTTGCTATAAAAGAATCCTCAGTTTCTCTTGACTTGCTTGAATCCTGTTTCTTGTACTTCTACATTTACCGTTTGTCCTCTGACCATTTTCTTCCCTTTTCCCTGAAACATTGAAGAAACAGGACAAAGATGTAAAATCTGATAAGTGTCTTCCTCTAAGTTGCAATCTACAGGTATCAAACTGAGAAAGGGAATTGCAAGTCTGACCCGACCAGAGCAAAGGAAAGGCAAACAGAATATCTGTTGAACAATCAGTGAGAAAACTCCCAGTAGGCTTTGGATCAGACCTAGAAAGACACATGGAGTCCTAAAACTTCAAGGAGCATTTTAGCATTATTCTTGGTCATGAGCTCCACGTTTGCTGTTTAGCCTTAGGCAAATCCTTTTTAACCAAATCCGAGCCACCTAAATCTGGAGCGAAGATATAGGGCACAAGCAAACTCTTCAGTTGCAGTGTACTTTAAACATGCACTCAGGAGTGGTAACTTTGCAATATCTACCTTAGGTGACACATAGCAGTACACTTTTTTAGGTTTCTTCACTTTCTCGGGGGTTTGGCTGTCAGAGGGAGAATCTTCATCTTCATCCTCAGTTGCAGTAGAAGGACGGCGCTGGGAGGAGCTCAGGTGCGTTGGTGGAAGTTGCCACTGAGTGTTGGTATAACTAGGAGCATCGTAGAGGTATGCTTCAAAGTAAATACTGACACCTGAGGTGGACACATTGCGTTCTACAATGTTCTTTTCATTCTCTGAGGGAAATAAATACAGAAGAGTTGTGTAATTCTTTACGGAGACCAGAATCAAAAAGCAAAGAATCCACAGATCACCATCAAATTAGTTACAATGATTTCAAAGAAAAGGCTGCACATCCAAAGGAAAACCTGGTCAAGTGAAACTCTATCAAAGAGAACCCATGAGTGGGATGAAAAGATTTCAATACAGCAGTTTGTCTGTCCTGGCTTCAGACAGCTACTGGTTAAAAAAAAAAAAAAAAAAAGAGAGAAAAAGACATAGAGAGTCTCTGTCTCAGAGCGCCAGCCTGAAGGCATAGCCACATGACAGCCACATTGCAGACTGGTTCACTCCTGAAGAAACCAGGAATTATAAAATTGTGAAAAAAAAACACAGGTTACATGCAGCGTTCTTCATCCGTACAGCTTAACATACAATACATGACTGGGTCACTTACGGTTTGGCTCAGATGCCAAGTACTAGCAAGCCACAAAAATTGCCTAATTTCAGAGGTAAACCTCCTGAGACAGGTGAAAACACACATGCTTTTATCTGTTGATGGAACAGAGAGTATCAGCCTTGAGAGATCTCCCTTGTCAGCAGCAAATTCATTTACCTTAGCATTGTTAAACGAATAGGCATTTCTTGAGCAATTAAGCCCGACTAGCCTGCAGGGAAGCCACATTTAGCTCTGCTACACGAGTGTGCAAAGCATTTTGTAAGAGGACACCTGAAGAGTGAATACTGAGTAGCTCTCGACTCACCGCTCAGAACAATGATATCAAAATCTCCATTGCTTATGGGCTGGTTCTGGTAGGAGATGCAGGCATGGAAACACCCCCTACAGTGCAAGGTGAGTCGGAAGAACACTTCACAGGTCTGCCGGTTGGACACCACAGACTTCTCAAACACAACGTCAGAGGTCTCTTCTTGAGGACCCAGCTAAACAGAAAACAAATTAATAAAGGGGGATCTCTAGTTCACCTGAAGTCAAGCAACAGGGGATGAGGCTGCACTCACCTCATGTATGGAGAGGCTGTAATTGTGCTCATCTATCAGTGACACAGAATTGCTGGTGGGATTGTCATACTCATCCCTGGGAACTATCTGCAGAGTGTGCTGCTGCCCACAGGTCAGCACCAGAGTGGAAAAATGGCAGACAATTTTGGTTTTGGAGGGAACCACCATCCCTGAAGCAGACAACAACAGTTTAGAGTCAAACAAATTCCAGAGTGAAGCTATAAAGAGCAAAGGAAAAGCAGCTAGGGGCACAACACCCTTGAAAATTAATCGAATCTAACCACATTCTATGCCCCTGCATTCAAAAAACAAAGTATCTGAGCACTGAAATACATGATGTGGCGCACAGGGCTTGCGTTGGGTCAGAAACTTGATAAAGTAAACCCTGTTACTAGCCTTCTGAAAAATGTTTTTTTTCCACTATTCTAACCTTCAGCTCAAGAACTTGCTCCCACTGCACATACAAAGTACAAGTCAGCTGACATCCAAGGAAACCTGCAAATTCAGCTCACCAAACAAACTTTAGCCTGGAGGGTATCTTGAGTTAAATCTGAGCTTCCTCTTTCTGAAGGGGTATCTTAGTGAGCTTTGTGTCTGTTCACAATGCAGTGGAATAGAGGTACATTCAATGAAGATAACTTAATACTTTTACAAAAGGCATTCTCTGACTGCTAGATGGGTCATGAAGAAGTTACTACAAAACAGAGAACGTGATATAAGTAGTTAGGGAGTATGAGCAGCACTAATGACTTATTCTGTAAGGCAGTTTCTATTTTGCTATGTACTGCTAGTCACAAGTATGGTTTAGTCATGGGTCTGTTGCTGGGATCATGGCAGGAGGAAAATGGTGAAGGGTAACCCTTTCCCTGTCACCTACCTATTTTAGCTGGGAACACATTTACCTAACTGCCTCAAATAGCTCCAGATCTACTTTGAATTATTAGAGGGCCACTTAGACCTTACCTGGCTGGAACACCTTGTAGTAGGGGCTGTAAGCCACATTCAGGCCACCGAGTTTTACAGTGATCTCGTATCTCCCAGCCCTGCGCACAGTGAAGGCCACTTTCACCACATTGGAATTAGGCTCCTGAAGAACTTCCTGGGTTACAGGAATATCAATTGCTAGCTCCACATGGCAGATGTGAACTCGCAGCCCCACAGGCCGGTGAGCAGGGAAGGGTTGCCCATTTTTATAGAACAACTGCATGGGAAACGGAGAAGTCCAGGTCAGCAAAAATATGCAGTGCAAAGACAAAGAGAAAGCAAGTTGCCCTGGGAAAACAAGGGCAAGAACCCCAGCTCAGCAAAGAAAAAAAGATTAACAGCCAGCTCTGTCACACAGGCTGTGTTCTCCCAAGCGAACAGGGCACAAGTGGGCATTGAACAGCCTCATTCTCTTTTGTGCAGGGGTTCAAGTGAGTGCCCTGAAAAGAACATGCCTCTAGGTATTTATTCTCTGTTAGTGCAATATCAGAGCGGAAACCAAGAGAACCCACTACCAAAAGGAAAAAGGCAAAGACACATCCTCTCAGAGAAACAAGCAGTCAGCAAAACGTTACTATTATTTCCTGTTTCTAAATAAGGGAGGGCATAGGGCCTGCAGTAGTATGTATCTTGACTGTCAGTGAGAGAAACTAGTGCATGCAACAGCTATAGTTGATGAATAAAGGGCTAAGCAAATGGGAGACAAGCATGAAGTGGAAGGGCTTATTGTTGGAGCTGCCATGAGTGAGGGTCAGTAAGATGAAGTGAGTAATTTGAACAGCAGGAATATAACAAGTCCCTTTCCCTTCCGCCCTTTTTGACTGCCTGCCCTGGAGTCAGAACTCCTCACTCACCCTCAAACAGAAGGGTTTTCCTTGCCTTCCTGAGAGGGATGGGTGGCAACTAGCTGAACCTTTCTTTTTATTTTGATATCTGCATGGCAAATGTGGGGCAGAAGGGTGCGCACAAGCCCAGCAAAACCTGTTCAAACTTTCTCCACATAGCTCCAAATTCTCAGTGTTCAGGCCCCTCACCCGTCTTATTTGTATACTTGTCCCATTCCCCTAGACTGGGCCTTTTGGGATTGGAGGGAAACAAGAGTCTTTGGCAGGCTTTTCCAGGTCTGACAGAATAACACTCAATTTTGGAGGAACAGGGAGAGGCCATGAAGCTTTACAGCTCCTGGGTTGGTAAAATGCCTGCTCCCACGCTCCCAGTTTCAGCTGCACAACCAAAAGATAGCACCAAGTCTGCTGAAGGCAAAGCTCAGCCCACTCACTTCCCAGTAAAGGAAGCAGTAGATAGGACAAGCCTGGTCTCCTCAGGCTCTTCAGAGGATTCTAAAGAGAGGGAGATAAGATTTTAAAGAGTGCAAACCTTAGATATGCACTTAGAGAGCTCTGCAACACAGTTACAGGGGACAGAAGACATAAACAGACAGCTTTCCTACTCCTAAGTTACATCTAGCTTGGCCCCAACAAAAAACATCTGAAGAGCCCATCCCTAACTCAGACCTCTGTTCCTGTCCCCAAAGCTGCATGGAAACAGAAATATTCCCTTACATGCACTCGGAAGGCCATGCTATGGCCCACCTCATAGGGGTCCTTCCAATCCCAGGAGATTTTGCAGGACCGGGGATCCAGGTAGTTGCCTCGCACGTAGTCATAAATAGTTCGCTCCCCTCGGCGTTCCCGGTCCTCATGTTGAAGGAAGCTGACTATACGTGCGGCAAGCTCAAAGAGGAACTTAATGGTGAAGAAGAAAGCTACCACAGATACCGTAATCCCACCTGCAGCAAGAAGAGAACAGAGGATGGTTGCAGCAGCATGGCTGAGTCAGGCACCAAAATCCCCTCTGCAGCAGCCCAGGATGCCTTTTATTAATGACATTCTACTCAACTGCAAATTAGGTGTTTAAGGCAGAAGCTATTGTGTGAACATTTACGGTTTGCATTATGCTACAAGTAAGGTTAGAGAATAACAAGTCCCTTAAAACTCTGCAAACGACTGCAAACAGAGGAAATAAGTAAAGGTGGTACAGTCTAAGGTATGGCTAAGCAGACATCCCAACATAAGCATGGAATTCCCTTCGCGTTGCAAATTAGAACTACAGAGATTCCTTTAAGGGAAACATTCATACAACCACACAACCCCTGCACATCACATTAAGGCTGGATTAAGAAGTATCACGGAGGCAACAACCCTGCACTAGTTCTTGAAAGAAAAAGTAAGGGGATGGCTTAGGAATGAGGTCAATGGAAGGACTTTAGGAACAAGAAGAATGGTGGAGAGGCAAGTCTGCCAGGTGGAGGGCACAGTGCTGGGTGACAGTAACTTCATGTTTGTTAGGTAGACTCTGAGCTAACATGAAAGCAGAGGCTTTCAAGAAACCCTTCTAAAGCCTATGGACAGGTCAACAAATACAGTGGCAGCCTTTCCTTCACTTACCAATAATGTAAAACATCAGGTCCCTTCGGTGAGACACACAGCCGAGGATCACAGCTGCATCTAGAATACAAAATAGGCCAAGTCCAGTCCAATGACTCTTCCTCACACACACTGGCCTAAATTTAATCTATGATTCCTCAGACAAATACCTATTGAGCATCTGTCTTCCTCTCCAAGGACATCCCTAAAGCATTATTCCCTAAGACTGTGAAATACGCAAACAGCACAGCATGCTACAAGGAATATTTATTCCTCCATCACAGATTCCCATTCAGATTCAGAGATCTATAAGAAGGACCCTCAGTAAGCAGTGAGAGCAGGCTCCGGGTACTGCAAGAAGGAGCTACATTTGGCAGGATCACGAACTTTGACAGCAACGGCCAAAAGCCACTCATCCAAACTCTCACACCTCCTTGCTTCTGCAAGCCACAAAGTTAACTTCTAGTCTGCCACGAAAGCACATCACAGAGCCACCACCAAAATGGACAGAAGCTGTCCCTCAACCAGCAACCTCAGAATAAAAAGCTATGGAATAAAAGGGTTACAGACAAGACCATCCCCATTTGTTCAGAACAAACAAAACCCTTCTAGGGCAGAGCTGAAACCATTTTTTGCCCTGTAACTCTACTATGGAAAGCATGAATACAACTGGAAAACAGTCCATCTGTATTTTCCTACTCGCTTCTGCAAAATAGAGCCTCTCTGCTGAAACTCTCGCTGATCAATACACAAGCTAAAACCTTGGCTTTGTACACTATTAAGATTACAGCAATTTTTAGAGACACCAATCTAGAATCAAGTGCTCACTGAGGGGACTGCTAAACAAACATGTAGTAAAAAGACCACACCCAGAAGAACAACATGCTGTTTGGTTGGTAAGACATAGCCGACAGATGGAATAAGAGCAGCAACAAGGAACGTGTGCGACAATTAGACAAACAATTAGGCATACACTAATGCATACAATATAGCTCGCCATGTCACCATTCAGTTAGTGAGAAGCTACATTGTGATTCAAGCTGCTTTTTCTTTTTTTTTTTTTTCTTTTTTAAACAAACACAAAAGGGGAGTTATTCATCAGTCATCCCAACAGCAGCAGCGGGCATCAGCATGCAGAAAGCTTAAATGAAAATGAGGTATTTTCCCCAAACAATAGCCATGACTTTCCAGCCCAGCAAATCCCCTTTGCTGGCCTCCACAGATATTCCACCCCTCCAACCAAAGAGCAGTCACGTACCTTTACACAAGTGCCCATGTTCTAAAAGCCAGAAGAGGGGTACACATTCTTCAGCACCCTTTCTCTTTGTGCCCAACACTAGGGCAAATGTCAGCAAGAAGAGGCCATAGAGAAAATTATCACAGAAGGAGAAACTCCTGGAGCTTGCATCACAGAATCACTGCTGAAAAGTGAGGATTTGAGCACAGCAATTTCTTCCGTTTTGTGCAAAAGGGTTGTCCTGCAACGCTGCTCCCTGTAGCCTGTTCCTTGCTAGCTTCCCTGGAAAAAGGAAAGAAAGGAGAGAGAAAAGTTAGGTATCATTGTTGTGGACAAATCTAGCAAGTAGAAACACATGAGAGGTGTAAGATGCAAAAGTATCACTAGATGTCAAATCCATAGGAGAGGTGCTATAAAGGTATTGGTGTTGATGAGGTGCTAGGCTTCACCATACCCTCAGCCTCTACTTGTCACAATCTCATTCCATTCTATGACCCCCTGAAATTAGCAGATTCAAGATGAAACAAAACACATTCTGCCTCCACAGGTTTCACCGGGCTCTTGGGTTTCACAGAGCAGCTAAGAACCTGCATGCTAGTCATGAGGAGTGCTAAGAATCAGGTACCACTTCAAGACTTCACACCCCACAAAATGCCATGTACTATTCTCAGATTGATTTTGCCCAGATATAGACGGCTATTTCTAGTCAAGCCCAAAAAAACCACCAAAAAACCCAACAACTTTGAAAGTTCTTGGACCTCAAAGCAAACTAGATAAATGTTTTTGTCTGCTATTGTTTTAAGTATTCAGGAAACTGGTATCCTTATAAGGCATTTCAGTTTCAGCAGCACAATCCACTAAATAACAGTTTACTGTCAGGATTAAGATTAAAAAAAATAAAAATCTAACAGCAAGGACTGGCGCAGCCCACAAAAAGCAGGACATATGCCAGAAGAAAAGCCACAGAGCCTACACAGTCAGTATCTAGTCAGAACACAGATTACTAAAGGACTGAGAATGAAACGAACAGACCCAGGCTCACCACAGCAGCTGTCTGTGAAGACAGTCACCTCTTCTGGGGATGTAAGTGATGTGGCTCCTCCCGCCTGCCACACCATCGCCTCAGCTGCCACTTCCCTCCTACTCCCCCCTCATCTACCTTCCTCTTCGGATGTCTCTTATCTCCCTCCACCCCAGCAATCATACAGATCTGGCTGCCTTTGCACACTTTCACTAAGCTTTCGAACGCATCTGAAAACCAACAGGTAAGTCTGTGCAGAGCTCTTTGATTGTGCTGCAGAAGCAGCCAGACTCTTACAGTTTTATCCTCCCCCACCTCTCAGGGAAAATCCCACCCACTCAGCTACTTTCTTCTTTCCTCTGCTTGAGCAAACAGTGCTACAGTCCCCAGGGCATAAGCTCTCTTTCTCCTCCTAGATGAAGCTCCAGGTTTCTAAACTCACATCTCTGTGTATTAAGAATCACAGACCTAGCAATTTCCTTGATATTTTAGTTCTTTCACAGTACATATCCAAGATGAGCTACAAATGCCTGGTTGAAACTCTACTCCAGCTTGGCCTGGCTGTGGAAGGTGTGTGTGGCTCCTCACCACACAGATGAGGAATTTCACAGAAACTTATCAAGGTTTGGGAATCCATGACATCTCCCTCCAGCATCTTACAGAACCAGTCTCTTCATGCCACCAAATAAACATCAACACAGAACTGGCCCTGTGGGTTCATCTACCCAAGCTATTTCTGCCTCAGCCCACAACTCTCCCTCCTGTAAAGCTTACCACAAGTCACCCTGCCTCTCTCTCAAAAACATGAAAAGAAAGACCAATCATTTCAACCACATGGGTTTTTAAGTCAACTGAAGCCTGAGTCTCTCGATTTGGGTTGCAGAATTTCAGGTCTCTGGACATAGGAAATTAGTTATTTCCCTCAATCAGTACAGCAGCTTCCATTTTATCTCTACAAGAAGTGGTAAACAAGACACCCAAGTCAGGTTGCCACCAGAGATGCAGTGGCTATCACATAGTCAACTTCCCTCTAGCATACACACTGCCAGCACTGGGGTAAAGAATCCAGTTACAGTAGCTGGTATCCAAGATATGTTGCTACTCACTGATCAGAATGCATATCTAAATTAAAATAGTATCTGTGCTAAGAACTGCCAGCTAATGATCTGGGAAACGAATTCTGAAAATCAGCAATACAATATGCCATCGTAGCTAGGCTGGAAAAAAAATTGCTGAACTGTCCGACAGGTCGTAGTGATCTTGATCCAAGGACAGAGCAAGCAATGGTCTCCCGCCATCTGCAGGGAAAACGGGGATTTGGAAAGCTTCACCTTGGTTTGACTCAAGGAGAAGTACTGGCATAATCAAGACAGATAGCATAGAATCATGAAATAAACTATATTAGCACCATTGCTTCTCTCAAGTCAGCAAGGAAAGGAAGGCCAGTAACGGGAGTATGTTTTGTTCATATTACTGCTGCTGTGAAGCCAGAGGAACACAGTGCAAAGCTCCAGAAGGAAGCACAAGTGTAGCTGCACCTACAAACGGAACTCTAACACAGCAATGGCATATTCACGTGGCTACAGCTACAAAGCCAGCTGGGGGCATGCTGTACAGAACTGGTTTACTGAGGTCCTAGGAAATCTGTTGTGCCTTTGGGGTTGTTTTCGTGCACTGATAAATTTAACTTCCTTTCTTCTCTCCCTTGAAAAGTTCCAAAGCTAAGAAGAAAGATGGGTTTAAAACCTTTCTGCAGGTTGATACTATCTCATCCAGCCAAGATGGGAGAACCCTTCATCTGTGTGCAGAATGTACCCTTGATCCATGTGCACAAACGTCCGCCACCAATGGCATGTGCGTCTCACGCCATGCACAAAATGACAATTCTCTTTTGAGTGAAGAGGCACAGTATTTTCTCACAGTAAGTAAAGCATGCACAAACCAACAAACAGGAATGACCGTGGGAACCTCATTTTAAAATATACCCACAGAAGACTGAAGGGTCAGTGCAAAAGCCACTAAGCAGGCTCCAGTATCAACTGTCAAGGACAAAAGCCACATTAATGGCCAATGACAAAGCAGTCATTCTCTCATCAGGGCTGGAATTTGCCATACGCATTTACAGACAAGCCAAATAAAATAGTGGCAACAGGAAAAAAAAAAAAAGAATATGGAAGACTTTTGCCAGCTGTCTAAGTCCAATGATTTTTCATTCCAACTGAACCACAACCAGGGCCATCAGCTCCTCCCGTCCTCCTCTAACACAGCAAGCCAGCCAGACAGCAACTTCCAGGCCAGTCTCGTCTTGACACCAGATCTGCTTCCCAAGCCACAACATTCAGCCACCTGCCACCCTACGTGCCCGTGGGGAAGCAGGTCACCCCCTTCCTCCTCGATTACCTCCTTCACCCAAACTGCTTGGGTCGCTTATGCAGCATCGAGGGAGCTCCACCAACTGCGTTTCCTCAACCAACAATTAAGCCTGGTACGATCACCAAAGTGGAAAGCTCAGCTGCGGTTTCCCTAACGAACCCAGGTCTCCTTTCAGTTTAATTTTCTTCCGTGTTGTTGGAGCCTCAGTCACCGTTCACCTGAGGCCAGCACTTCAAGAAAACACTCCTGCATAGTACCTCACCGGCTGCACAGCTGCTTCTTCTGACCAGCACGCCAGACAAAACCGGTTGCGCCTGGAAGATACCAACAGCTACAAGTTCTCACTAATCCCAGGCGCTTGTGTGAGAAAGGTAACAGGGAGACCTCTCTCCCCCTCTTCCCGGCACACGGCACTGGAACCGAAGTGCCTGGGACGAGTCTGAGAACTGGGAGAGCGTTCCCTTATGTGTGCAGAAGAGATACGTCGGGCCAGACTACACCATCACGGCTGCAGAAAGCACAGCTGAAATTCTGCTCCTTTACTCGGGCTGCAGGCCACGACCATCGGCAGGACGCACGGTGCCGACACCCCATCGCCGTTCACGGAGCAGCCGGTGAGCCGGGGCGCGGCGACCCCCTGGAAGGGGCTGAAGACCCCGCAACCACCCGGCTCCGCAAACCAGAGGAGCAGGGGCCAAGGCGGGCGACCGGGGTGCTGCTCCCCGCCCCCCAACCCGCACCAGCCGTGCCTCGGCGGGGCCGCCGAACCCCGCGGCCTTCCCGCCGGCGCCACCGGCAGGCCGACAGCCCCGAGCGAAGGGCGCGGCTGAACCAGAGAAGGCCGGGGGCCGCCGCTCGTCCGGCCCCGCCCGCCCCGCCGCGGCAGCCGGCCAGGGGCCGCCCGCGCCCCTCCCGCTGCCGGCACCGCGGAGGGACACCCGAGCGCTGCGGAGCTGCGGGGGTGGCCCCCTCGCCCCGGAGGCCCCGCCACAGAGGGCGGGGAGCGCCGTTACCGAGGGCTCCGGCGGCGGCCGCGACGTCGGGCCCACTCCTGAGCGCGACCAGCGCGGATTCCCGCTACCCCGTGCCGGCGGCCGGAAATGACGCCACTCCCGCACCTCGCCGGCGGGGCGGGGCGCGGCGACGCGTCATGGCGGCACCGGAAGGAGCGGCGGCGGCAGGATCATGGTGAGGCGGGAGCGGGCCGAGGGTGCTGGGGTCGGGTCGGGGTCTCCCCCCGGGGTCTCTCCCCCCCGGCTGACCGCGTGCGCGTCTCCCGGCAGGGGAAGCAGAAGAAGGCGCGGAAGTACGCGGTGATGAAGCGCATGATCAGCCTCCGCGACCAGCGCATGTGAGTGTGGCCGCGGCTGGGCCCGGCCGTCCCCGGCCCCGCTGGGAGGGGGTCCCGGCCCAGGCCTGCCGCCCCCCCCCCCCCCCCCAGGAGTGCCGTGTTTCCTTGCAGTAACGAGAAGCAGCGGGCGAAGGCCGTCGTGAAGAAGAAGGAGGACCCGAGTGCCATCAAGGAGCGGGAGGTGTAAGTGCTGCCGGCCCTTCGACTTATGAACGGCGCCCCAAACCGAGGGTTGGGCTTGGGAGGCGGCGGGGGGCCTGAGAGCCCGCCATCCTACACTGCCTTGCTGTGTTCCTGCTCGTCACCCTTTCCCCATTCTGTGCAAGCTGTGGGGTTGGATCTGTTGTTAATTGCTATTAACTGATTTGAATTCTTTGTCTTCCCGGCAGCCCCCAGCATCCCTCTTGCTTGTTCTTCCAGTATAACACCCAGCTGGGCCCCCCTTATCACATCCTGGTTGACACTAACTTCATCAACTTCTCCATCAAGGCCAAGCTGGACCTAGTACAGTCGATGATGGACTGTCTCTATGCCAAGTGTGAGTTTCTGCATCACCCGCAGCGTCTCCTGGGCCACAGAGTGCCACGGTGTGCTCGTGGTGTGCTTCGACAGCCTCATACCACTAGCTGAGAGTAATAGAAATCTTGGAAAAAGGATACATGCTCTAGTCATTGAGTTCATTGTTCATAGCTATGGTAACCCTGGAACTGTCTCTGGTTTCAGTCAACCAACAGTCTTAAATGCTAATTGCAACAAAGGTAAAGCGTTAGTAACTTAAAAATCTAAAATTACCATGGTGTGGTCAAACTTAGTGGCTCTACATTTCATCACTTTGCAACCTTATCAGTTCTCATAAGTTCAAAACTGTAAGTAATATGTTATAGAGTTCCATGATAGTTCCTGGGTGTGTGGGCAATACGTAGGGGTCTGTGAAGACATACTGCTTGGTTTTAATATAGGCTTTTTTTGCACGTAGGTATTCCATGTATCACAGATTGTGTAATGGGCGAAATTGAGAAGTTGGGGCAGAAGTACCGTGTGGCGTTAAGGTAGGTTCAGGGTGTTCTTCTCCGTTTCTAGAACTGAATGTTTTAGTATAAATAAATGAAAAGCACTTTCCATGACGGTGCTCTTGCACCAGAGGGTAGTTAGGTTGTTGCAGAATCCCGAGCTTGGTTTTAGTTCTGCGGCTGTATGAGGTTGGTACAGTGGCTTGAGTTTTAGATTATTTCTTTAAAAACTAAATGCTAGCTATGAGTATAAAGAAAGAAGTGACCCAAGTCTTATGGAACCTTTCACTCATGCCTCATGTTATTTCTGTAGGAGTAGGTAGCATGCACTGCTAATTTAGAGCCAGGTTATTGTGTGATCTGTACAAAACTAGTCGGGTGTAGTTTGTGCTCTCTGGGTGTACCAGTCAGATATATTGTTCTTTACTTTTTATTTTGGCCTCTTGTGTTGTACAGTATCCGAGTGCATCCCCTAAACAGCTTTGATGTTCCACATCAGAGAGGAGGTGAAGTGTTCCTATACATGTGGTATAAACAATCAGATACCAGAAGTTCTAGTTCTTCCCACAGATAACTTGTTTCAAATGACTTTGTTAGGCAAGAGCCTAACATTGGAGGGAACTTGAATCCAACTAACAAATACTAAGAAACACTTAACCTATAATAATGAGACAGACAAACTGCATTCTGCTTTTGCTCCTCATTTCAGTGCACTGATGTGTACCATTTGCTCCATCCCTTCAGCCCTAGTTTTGAGAATAACGTGCTGCGTTCCACAGAAAAGGACGCTCCTGTTCCTCCATACCATGTTACTGTACGCTCTGGTCTGATTGCTGTGATGCTGCCTTACATGTCCCCACAGAATTGCCAAGGACCCTCGGTTTGAACGCTTGCCATGTATGCACAAAGGAACCTACGCAGATGACTGCTTGGTACAGAGGGTCACTCAGGTATTTCTGTTTGTGTAATGGGGGAAATTCCTGAACCCTCCTAGTTACTGATGACTTAAATTTCCCACAAAATCTCCAGTAAATCCCCAGTAAAATCTCACTAAGCTGCAGTTTCAGTCCCTAGCACAACTTTATTTGAAGTGAGGTATAGTCTTCCCTGAGCGTTCTTGTTGTATAGGACAGCATCTAGTATGGGAAAGCTGTCAGCTGAGAAGGCTGGACAGCCTTTGGATGTTTTTGCAAGTCCATTTTGATGAGCAGTAGGATGTTATTAGTCTGCTGTGGAATTCTGCGCAAGTCCTAGTAATGCGTCGGTGTGGACCCGTAGCCCTCCTGTGTTAAACGAGCTCACGGAACAGAAGCTGCTGCTTAGCTTTGTCTCCTTCCTGCGATTTTGCTGGTGTTGAACCTGACTGGCCTCTTTTTTTGCAGCACAAGTGTTACATTGTGGCCACAGTGGATAAAGAGCTCAAGCGGAGAATAAGAAAAATCCCAGGAGTGCCTATAATGTATATTTCCAGGCACAGGTAAGGGACTCCTGACAGGGAGATTCCTGCAGAATCCTCGTCTGACAGGGACTCTGTCACCACGTACTTCCCACCTGCATTGTCTCTAGTGCAGGTTGCAGTAAAGGGCCTAGTGTCTGCACAAAAACAGAACTACAGCTGCTGCTGCTGGGAAGAGGCTGGTTGCACAGTCACTTTTATTGCAGTCTGCGTGTTCACTTGCCTTTACCTGGAAAACTAGTTTCCTTGAGGCCAGTGTTTCCATAGATCAGTTTTGCTTACCAGCAGCAGCAACAGGACTACCAGGCAAACACCTGGCAAATTCAGTCTCTTAGCTGAGGGTACACAAAGCTACCAAATAGAACACGGAACCAGAATGATTCTTCTCCTCGAGGAAAAGAACCATTCTTGTAACATACTCTCTCTGGTAGCTTTGTGTACCCTCAGCTAAAAGACTGAATTTGCTTCTTAGCTAAAAAACAAACCAAGTTGGAAGGATGCTAGTACAGCAATTTCAATGCAACAGATTTTCCCAGTATGTGCAAGTACTTGCTCACTTTATGTATTTAAATTTTTATATGCAATAGGACCAGTGATCTGCTATAAAAACATTTGCTTAAATTCATTTCCTGTTCCTTCCAAAGCACTTATAAAGCCTAGATAAAGAAGACTTTACTCGCCTTTGTTTGTCACATCCAGTGTTTTAATATTTCTTCTACATAATGTACAGCCCAGAAGATTTATCTTGCTTAGAACCTATGCCAAATTGTTTCACAGTATAGTAGATAAGTTTGGTAGCAGGGTAAGGAGGGAGGTCAGGATGTGGAGAGAAAAGTTTTCAGATGGGAGAGATACTGGAAAGGAAGCAGTTGTGCTACCAGTGGAGACAAGGAGTCTAGTAATATGCAGATAGAGCAGTATGTCAGAAATGAGGAGGCTGATTGCTATAAATATGTAAAGTCTTAGCTGCTCTTTACTTCGAACGTGGATCAGAAGATTTTTATCTCAAAACATTTTTGTCCTTTATTCACTGTGGCCGTGAATCGTAAGTTGAATGGCCAAAGTTTTATTCTCCGTGGTGGTCTGCTCTTAAATCTTAAGTCAGATCTTAGAAAACCACCATCCTTTTCGTTCTCTGGAGATGGTAAGTTTTTGAGATGCCCTATTTCTGAATTTGAGTTGAAGGATAACAGCAACCTTATGAAGGCTTTTCACTTTCGGAAGTAATATTTTTCTTCTTGGGGATCTGAGCTGCAGATAGAAATGTAACAAAGCTTCTTGCTGTTAAGTCTGCCTGTAAGCCTGTTGCTGCATGGGGAGGGGAGCAATGTGGATTAGGTTGTCTTCATAAGTTTTTCCTCTTTCTTTCTCAGATACAATATTGAGAGGATGCCAGATGATTACGGAGCTCCTCGATTCTAACCTGTCCAGCCAAGCCATCCGTGCCAGGGCTGTAAGCCGGGATCAGGGTCCTTCTGGTTCCAACTCTCCTGCTTTCTTTTCTTGCTGGGACTCTGTGCGTAGGACTGTGGGTGACATCGGACTGACTTCATAGCCTTGATCTTCTAAGAAAAAGCTACTTGGAAGAACCTGTTTTTATTCATCCTTGTTCTGACTTGGCTTGATTACCTATAGCTGGGAGACATGGGAAAGAGAGGATGGCAGTGCCCAAAACATGCCTAACTCCCTCTTCACTGGGATCACTGGAAAAAGTGATTTTGGAATTCCAGATTAAATATTGATGGTGCAAGTCTGGCTGAGAATGAAACTACAGAAATTTTAGAAGTTTGTTATCGCTGTACCTGCAGCAGGATAAGTATTCCTCTGGGAAACTCCCTCACACCTGTCCCGTGAGCAAATCGGAATCTGTGTTGTAGACAAAAGCTGTCAAATCTGCACCAGTTGGTGTGCTTTCTCTGGACCAGTGGTCTCAAAGATTTTAACTTGGAATTGATGGGCTTTTATTCAACTGTACAATGAATGAAGTTGGGTTAAGCGTCCTGCTCAGATTCCTGTGTCTGTGCTGGGTTGGCTGGCAGCTCAGTCCTTTTGCTTCTGTGCAGTGATGGCGGGAGGGCAGGGTTGGGTGGGGACAGACCTTTGCTTCTTGTTTCTTGGCACCTATGCACCTCAACGTCTGATCTCCTGATCTCTTCCATTAGGTGTCAGGGAAGAGGAGGAAGGTATCGGACTTTTACAGGAAGGTGTCGAACTGTGAAAGGTATTAACATGGGCTGGGAGCTGAGTAGGTGAGGGGAATCAGAGCAGTGGCTGCAGTCTCACAGAGACCTGCAGCATTTACTGCAGGGAAGGAAGTGGTCAGAGGAGGGAGGAAAGAGAGATGGCTAAGCCACATGGAGAAGTGCAGTGGAAAAATATTTCAAAGCTGTAACTCTGCATTCTCCTATCTTCGTTACTCTTTAATTTTTAGCAATATAATTTGTTCTTCTGATCTCTGCTCTGCAATGAGAATTGTTTTAAGGTCTTAAGACTGCGAGGCAAGAGACAATATGAGGGTCACCAGGGGTCAATGTGTCATGGCATGCTTCCTGGCCAAAATGCTAGAGTTGGGGTATAGTAAAGGAGGAGACTGAAAATTTTTATTCTTGGTATAATTAAGAAAATTTCCAAACTTTAATAGAGATTTTATCCTGTGGTGCCTTACACTGGTCCAGGCTGCAGAGAAGAGCTGAACTCAGATGTCACTGGGCAGCATACAGTGAAGATAATACCTCTCCTCTGCTAATCATTTCCTGTCCTTGGGAAGTGCCCTGACGTGCTAATAACTTTCTTGCTAGCACCCTGCCTCTACAGATATTCCAGGAAACTTCAGGAACACATCAGTCTTACCCATCATACTATCTCTTTGCTTGCTGCACACTCACCTACTAAACTCATCCCTGAAATAACAGCAGACTGGCACTTTCAAAACATGGCCCCTTCCAAGCCATCACAATTGATCTTCTCCACCTCCATCCAGGAAGAGGGTAGCCAGCAACCCTGAGATTGACACTTGGTGTATAATTGTACGTTTCAAAAATAATATCCTTAGTTTTCTTCTCTCAATCCAAGTCACATTTCTTTAAGCTAAATGTTGAAGTAGTGTCATGAACACTTGAAGACCATGTTTAAACAAATGAGGACTGAGTTGCAGGATTAGATCTGTATAACTTAGTTTTCAGAATAATTCCAGTTTTGAAAGACTTCCAAGTACAGTGTTAACTAGAATCATTGCTGTGCAAATAACTTCACTTGAATTAACCTAAGTTGAAGGAGACTGGAGAACAAAGAAATGGATGCTCATGGTAGTGTTTAATAGAAGTCTTTCTGGTGCTGGAGAAGAGGTCAAAGGCACAGCAGCATTATGAATTTGGGGACTGTCTGCCTGCCAGCATGAACTGTGGGTAGCAATCAAAGCAAATGTGCCCATTTACCCAAGTCTTTTACTCCTTAATGTTCCTTGTAATCTGCCTTGCTTGTGTTAGTAACAGGAGGAGGAACCTTGGACAGGCATAAGGCAATTCCTAAAGAAGTATTAAGAGAGTTTGAGGATCAGCAGAAGTATTGGCAGTGAGCGAGCCCATCAGGAAATTTTCATAATTTGAGTATAATTTGCAAGACAGAAAAACTTGGTATTAATTCAAAGAGCCTGGTCAGAAGAAAAACACAGGACAGGAAAGGACCAGCTGAGTTATCCACTGCTTCCCTGCAGTCCCAGGGAACCTGTGTACCAGACACTTAGTTCACAGGGAAGTATTTACTCCATGTGCACCATGGCATCCCAGCCTCAGATCCAACTTACAGTATGTCAAAGGGGGAAAGATCGTTATCTGTATAACAGGAAAGAGTTTGGTAAGTGAGAATGCTTTGATGTTCCTACGAATGCAGAACTCTGCCAGTCCAAACCAGCAGAGAAATTCCTTCCTGACGCAACTCTGGCAATTGGCTTAAACCTGCACATGAGTTAGATATCAAACAGATGCCTGCAATGTTTCTCAGCAACTCTAGGGAATACAGCCTCCCCCCTAGCATTCTGTCTCTAGCTGTAGCTAGTTTCCATAGCCTCAGAAGACAGAGAAAACAATCAGAAAAGCCGCAGAAAGAAGGTCTGAAGTTATGTGAAGAACAGGAGAAAATAATTTCTGCTCCTTTCTGGGGGCCACCAGAAGGCCCAAGATCGCTGCAGCATTACCACCAGATGAAGTGAACAAACTTAAGCTGCTGATCCAAGATGTCACACTGGTTAATTGAGGGATAACTGAAATGTGGTAGGATAGCATTTAGAAGCAGGAAGAGCATGAGCTATTTAAAAAATTAACTAAAACCAGCATACATTAATGTTACAGGCCGTAAAAAAATAAGAGGCCATAATGTGGACTTAACAGGGTTGCTTTAGGACAAGGTAACGTTGGGTAAAACCAATGTATCTTGGCTGGCAGGAGTCAACTCTGCTGCTGCCCAAACCAGATTTGGGCATTGACAAAAGCATCTGTCATGTTGTTTGGAAGTTACTCTTTGGCCTTCTCGATGTAAGCTGGAAAACAACTGCTACTGAAAATGGTTGAGGACATTTATTTCTTCATACAGGAAGTAACAGGGTTTTTTACGATATTGAGTAACCACAACAAACAGCAACAATACTGGGAGAGATCTGCCTGAAGGAAATAGCCTTGAGTGAACTGATTACAAGAGAACTCACTTGGAGTGAATCAATCAGGAGGACAAATCAAAGTATGTTTGCCACAGGAATTCCCTATTTTGAAAGGACAGACTTTTCAAAGTTTACCCAGTGAGTAAACCAGCCCAAAGAGCTTGGGGATAGAAATGTTAAGTACCTCTACAAAGTGGAGCAGGTGGGAGCTAAAAGTGCAAATGCTATCTGGAAATCATACTCTCTGCCAGAGGAATCTTGCAGGAGCACCACCCTAGACAGAAAAGGATCAATAATCACCTCTAGATTAAAAGCAAGGGTACTAAATAAAAGACAGTTCTATGTGTATTAAATTAAGGTAGTTTTCTTAAAGATTTGCATCTCATAACTTGCATTCACACTCTACTTGAAGCTTTTCTTGTAGAGTCATGGTGTGTCACCTCTTGGACTCCTTGGAATTTAACAAGAAATGAACACAAAGTCCAGCTTTTCCAACAGAGAGGAAAAAGCCTTTTTTTTTTTTTTTCCACCTAACAATCTGGTTTTCCTGATTTTTGTCCTGATTGAAAAGACTCTCAACTTTTCCTCCAGCACCTGCCTTTCTCCACTGGCCAGGCATCCTTGATTCACCAGCCATGAACTGGAGATCGAACATGAGAAAAATTGCTCGGGTTTTCTGTATTTGGGAAGGCGGGCCAGCAGTGAGCCACCACGATGCTGGGGCACCGCTGACCGACACAGTAGCCGCTCGGCTTCGCTGTCCAGCCGCTAGAATTCACACCCACAAGCCCTCGTCGTCTTTTCTCTACAGTGGGGGTTCAGCACTTTGCACAAATCTTTGCTAACTGGCTACACAGCGTGTTCGTATGTTTAACTTCAGTGTGGGAAAAGAGAAACGCAGGAATAAAATCCTTTCCTGCTCCTCAGCGCGGTTCCTTCTGCCGTCGATGAGGCAGCTTTGCGCACCCGCCGCTCCAGCCCCGTTTTCGCCTCGCCCGCATCTTCACCGGGAACGACACAGCGGCCTTCGACACGGATCACCCAGCATGGCCCCCGCGGCCCAGCCTGGCTGGCTCTGCCGCCGCGCCTCGGGCCGCCGCCACGGTTAACGACCGCTGCCGCCGCACCTCGGGCCGCCGACACCGGGTGTGCCGCAGCCGCGTCGGGCTGAAGCGGCACGGCGACTCCCGCCGTGGGCCGAGCCGCCGCCAGCGGGAGGCAGCGGCGAGCGGCCGCGGAAACATGGCCGCCGCCGGCGGCCCGGGGTGAGCGCGGCCACCAGCGCCCCGCCCCGGCAGCACCGCGGCCTGCGGGATGCCGCCGGGGGCCGGGCCAGCCCTACGGTGGCTCTTGCTGGCCCGCGGCAGCGCCGGGCGGCACCTGCCCGCTCGCCGCCCCCCTACGCAAAATGGAGCCCCCGCCGCCCCTCTCCCGCCCGAGCGGAGCGGCGCTCCGGCCTCGCCCCGCCCCTCTCTGTGCGCCCCGCCGCGCGGTTCGCGTTCTCCCGCCCGCTAGGCGGCGCTCTGCCGGCGAGCACCACCCGTCGAGGGCCGCCGCTCGACGCTCTGTCGTCCCGCTCGCGCTCTACTGCCTGCGAGGGCGGCGCGCCTCCCCGCGCAGGCGCCGTGGGCTCCACGCGCAGCCGCCTCCGCGGCCTGTGGAAGCGCTCCGGTCCGCTGCCGCGGCCCCGCCATGTACCCGGCCTGGGGCTTGTACGGGGCGGCGGGGCACTACCCGCCGCCCCCCACCTCCATCCCGCCCCCGCCGCTGCCCATCCCTCCCCCCAGCGTGCCGCCTCCCACCGTCCCGCCGATGCCGCTGCCCAGCTACCCGCCGCCGGGCCCCGCGCCCGCCGCCCCGCCGCCGCCGCCGCCCGCCGGTACCTCGGGGTTCCTGAGCCTGCAAGAGCAGCACCTGGCACAGCTGCAGCAGCTCCAGCAGATGCACCAGAAGCAGCTCCAGTCCGTGCTGCTGGGGCCGCCGCCGCCGCCGGGGCCGCCCCCTCCGGGGCTGCCGCCGCCGCCGCTGCCCGGCTCCTTCACCGACTGGCAGCAGCAGCAGCCGCCGCCGCCCGTGCCGCCGCCGGTCCGCAGCTACCAGAAGCAGTTCGCCCACCGCGACCAGCCGACCCGCAAGCCACCCCTCGCCGCCCGGGAGCGCGACGGCCAGGAGCCGCTGGGCGGGCACGGCGACTGGGGCGAGCCGGTGCCCTCCTCGCCCGTGCCCATGGACATGGAGCTGTCCTCGCCGCCGCAGTCCCCGCAGCCCGCCGCCCAGGCCTACCCGCCCCCCGCCCAGGCCTTCCTGCCGCCCCCCCAGGCAGAGCCGTACCTGCCCCCGGCCCAGCCGCCCCCGGCCCAGTCCCCGCCGCTCCAGCCCTACCTGTCCCGGGCGCAGGCCTCCCAGCCGCCCCCCTCCTTCACCGAGCCCCCGCCCTCCTACCTGGAGCCCCCGCCGGCCACAGCCTCCCAGCCCTACCTGCCGCCTCCCGCCCAGGGCTACATGGCTCACCCCCAGCCCTACCTGCTCCCCTCCCAGGCCTCCCCTTCCCAGCCGGCTCAGCCCGGCCTGGCCCCCTCCGGCCCTCCCCCGGCCAAGCCGTCGCAGCCCCATTTCTCCCAGCCCCAGCCGTCCTTGCCCCTGCCCGCTGGTGCTCCGCCGGAGGCCGGGCAGGGTGCTGCCAAGGAGGCCGGGGCCACCGAGCAGCCGGACCCCTCCACCATGACTCCCCAGGTAAGGCAACAACACCTCCGTGGTCGCCCCTGCGGCCGGGGCGGCAATGGCAAGGAACTGCTGGCAGGTGCCGGGCGTCGCCGAGGTCGGCGGGTTAATGACCGCGCCGTATTCGTGTGTTACTTAAAGGGTTTGGACGCAACCCGTGGAAGTCCAGGAATGGCATGGCTCTGGCGAGGGTCCGTAAATGCTTCTTGATACAGTAGTGGTTGATGGGATGTAACAAACCGTCATTTTTCAAGAACACAGGAGTTGTTTAGGGATAAGTCTAACTCCCGACTGAGTTTAATTTTCTTGGGGGGGTTTGTTGGACTCTGGAAAATTGTCTTCCAAAGAACATCACGTGGGCAACCTGCACCAAACCTCTGTTGACTTCATCCGGCCTGTTGTGAGGTGCAACAGTCTGTTGGCTTATTGCACGTTGCAGGATGAGTGCCTCTTGTCTTCAGTGATTTCTTCGTTTAGTTTTCTCATGGGGTCGTGTTTCAGTTCTCTGTCTGATCGGTGTGGAAATGTGACTATTTTAATCTTACCACGCATAGTTAAAACTGCTAAAGTGTTCCTGTCATAGTACATAGGTGCCCTTTACTTAGACTTACATGTTTTGTGCTACGCTGTGATCTTCCAGTATAAAATTATATGGGCCATTGGAGGGAAGTGTTCTGAAATGTTTTTGAGGTGAAAAATATTCTTATTATTAATGCTGTGTGTATTTTATGTGTACACTACGGCCAAAATGCCTGCAAAGTATTTGCATGCTTCGCCTCCTAAACGTGAGCAGTTCCAGTGAACTTGATGTGACCACCATTCATATGCGTTAAGTTAGGGACAATCCAGTTGCTTAAGGTAAAGCATGCACAAAGAGACACGGGTGTTGAGGTCCTCAGCTGCGTATACAGGTCAGTCAGAGTCACCGAGGCTTTTGCTTGGTTTTAGGGTCAGCTTGTAGAGATCCAGCTGCAAGACCAAAGCTGAAGTGCACACTTTAAATTGACTTTATTTAAGTTTAAAAGACATCTGTTTTTGGCAAATTGATCTTAGGATTCTGATTTGAAGTGAAGTTTGCAAAAATCCTGTTGCATTGTATTGAAGTCACTGACACTTTAAATTTGTTAATCTTTGGAACACCTTTTTAATTGTATCCATTAAAATTTCATACCAATACCTGAATATGTTTGGGAATGTGTCATTTTTAAGTTTTCACCGTATAACTAATCACTGCCTAGATAAGTGATGCTTTCAGTTCATGAATTTAATTTTACAAAGGTCTTGGAGAGTACTAGTGGATCTCTTACAGTGATAGCAATGGGACTCATTAATTTTTTTATGACAGGACCAAAACCTTGAAAAATCAGGTGTAGAAAGTGATGTTAATTCGGTATTGAGGCTGCTGGCTGAGGACTTAAATTATTGAACTCGAGATCAAACAGTAAACTGTAATTCCTCCCCCCTTATATAGCCTGATATTTTATTAGTGTTATTTAATTGTTCCTCAACCACTCTCAGCTTTCCAGGAGAGTCGCAAGTAACGCATTGTTGTGGTGCACACATTGAAGAAGCGAAATAGTGCTGAAGTTTACGTTGTCTGTTTCACGAGTGTTTATACAAACAACTTCTGTCTTGAGTAGTTTGTTTATTCTCATGCACAATTCAGTGTTAATTCAAAAGGAATATGGTACTTTGCTAGTTATAAATTTGTTACAACAGGTTGATACGATTTTGGCTATCTTAGGCTGTAAAATGAGACTGGGTTTGAAGCAACAAGTCCTTACACAATAGGAATAGGAAAAACAAAGTGTAGTGATGCGTTCTTGCTAGTTATCTTAAAAGCCGACTAGAGAAATACTGTAATTTGTCATTTATAAGACCCTATTAAGCTTTTGTTTAAACTGGTAATTGAAAACAATTCTTTTCATTTCTCATCCCACAGCAACAGTGGCTGTAGCCAAATAGATCAGTGTTTTCTCTTAACATAGAAAATATTATGCAATTTGCCATGAGCTGGTGTTTTATTATTTCCCTTTCCTGTGTAAAAATAAGATACCGCCCTTGGCCTTGATGATATTGTGAGTTTAGCCTGGTTTCTTACATCAGTGTACAATTGGATTAAATTGCTGGACTCTTGTGTTTCTCTGTCATCGGATGCATCTTTTGTCAAGTGCTGTTAAAATACCTGTGGTATTTCATTAATGCTCAGTCTGATATTTGGCTAATGAACACTGCTATTTATTTACAGTAGTAAACAGATATGTATGGGTGCATCTGTACCCATAAATACGCATCTATCTACATCTGTTAAAGCTATCTTAGCTTTACCATGTCACCTTTCAGCAGACTCCTGCACTCTTTAAAGTCCCCCTTTGTTTTATATAGGGTGCTAAACCATTCCTTTTTTATCTTTACCAGAAAAAGACCGAGTGTCCCCAAAAATAGGCATTATGCTTCCGCCTGGGGTCACCTAAATTCATTTTGAAATAGTGTTTTGTGGTGCGGGCTCTGCGTTAAGATGTTGTTGGTGATATGTCCTGTGGTCAGGAGCTGATAGTGCTGGTTTCAGTGTTCCCTGTACAATGCAACAGGCGTAGTCTCTTGGTCAGCCGAAGATGGGAAAAGGCATATGTTGATGCTGGTGTGTTCACTGGGCTTAAGGATTGTAACTGGACTTGAAGAATGACAGTCGTCATGAGGAGATAAGCACTCGAGTAACTGAACTTTTTGCCATCAGGTATTTTCTACACTCGCACTTCTGTTTTGCTCAGACTAAGCTGTAGAAATCTACCTTTCCACTTTTCTCGTGCTTTTCAGATAAATCCTGCAATACATGTGTCAGTGACTTGAGCTACTGCAAAAAATAGGTGACAGGGTATTATAGCTCTTTGTATGAACCCCTGTTCATATTATGAGTTTTAGCCCTTTGTCCAACTGGTAGAATGTGGAGGAAATAAAATGGATCCGTGGAGACAACAATTTTGTGGCAATAGAACCAGGTGCTCACCAAGAACAGCATCCAGCGCTGTCATGGTAAATCACCGTATAATGCCTTTTGAGGGGGATAATTGAATCAGCTTTTGTATAGCTTAGGATGAAAAGCTGGACATGATCCGACAATGTGCAGTCACAGCTCAGAAAGCCAGCTGTATCTTGGGGTGCATCAAAAGCAGCATGGCCAGCAGGGCAACGGAGGTGATTCTGCCCCTCTACTCCACTCTGGTGAGACCCCACCTGGAGGCCTGCATCCAGCTCTGGAGCCCCCAGCACAGGAAAGACATGGACCTGTTGGAGCAGGTCCAGAGGAGGGCCACAAAAGTGATCCGAGGGCTGGAACACCTCTCCAACAAGGAAAGGCTGAGAGAGTTGGGGTTGTTCAGCCTGGAGAAGAGAAGGCTCTGGGGAGACCTTGTAGCTGCCTTCCAGTACTTAAAGGAGGCTTACAAGGAAGATGGGGACAAAGTTTTTATCAGGGCCTGTTGTGATAGGACAAGGGGTAATGGTTTTAAACTAAATGAGGGTAGGGTTAGACCAAATATGAGGAAGAGATCTTTTACAGTGAGGGTGGTAAAACACTGGCACAAATTTCCTGGAGAGGTGGTAGATGCCCCATCCCTGAAAACATTCAAGGTGAGGTTGGACGGGACTCCAAGCAACCTGATCTAGAAGATGATGTCCCTGCTCATTGCAGGGCTGTTGGACTAGATGACTTTTAAAGGTCCCTTCCAACCCAAACTGTTCGATGTGTGCTCTTCCCTGGTGTTGAAAGTTGCATTTATTACAGCATGTTATTGAAGGTTTCTGATAGAGTCCATGCTGGAGCGTGAATGTGCATCTTCCACCCAAAGCCATGACAGCTCTTCTGAGTCATATTCTTGTTAAAAAATTCTTGGCAGGAGTTATTGCAGGATCAACATAAAGTTCAAGAAGCATAGCCTGTCATTTCATTGACATCATCCCCAAGTTATTTTCACAGAACTATTTTTTTAAAAATACAGCTCCGTGTTTAATTGTGTCTGCTAGAATGCTACAAATAGCAAACATCATTCCTGATTTATTTGAGCACGAGGAAGGCTTTTGGATGAAGCTTGCACTTCTTTTAAACCTGTTTTAAGATAGGCAGAGTGGTTCAGTTTTGAGAAATCTCATCAGACAGCACCTACTACTTTGTTGTTGTCACACTTACATTTTAAAATACATGCATCATTTGGATTGTTTTCTGTATCCGAGTGGGATTCTTACAGGTGTCTTGTCTTAACTGTGCATGCTTGGATGGAAGAGAAGAACAGTTATGAGAGTTATGTAGAGGAGTGACAGATTCTCAGAGGTGGTGGAGTTGGCATGAAAGCACAAGAACGGTTGCACTAGGTCAGACCAAAAGTCAAGTATTTTATCATTCTGTCTTTGACAGTGAGTAAAAGCAGATGATAAAAAGAATAACTTAAAAATCAAGTGTATAGCAATATTTCTCTAAAATACAGGAGCTGCCTTAGCTGCAGCTGATGTCTTTATTTTTAAAATCTGTTTGTTGTTTTTTTTTTCTATGAGCTTATGGAGCTGTGTCTTGAATCCACAAAATCTTAGCCCTTGCAGTGGTCTCTGGCAGGGTCTTTGGTAGCACAAGGCCACATCAGGTGAAGAGCTACCTCTCACCTATTTTGAATGTGTCCTGTTAATCTGATTTGATGCCTGATACTTTTTGTGTCGGAAGAGATACCGAACTGTTGGTTCCTATTCAGGTCTCTTTAAGATGCACCACTACTGAAGTGTTGATATACTTATCTTTAGTCATTTGTTCTTTATGTTGGTGGCAGCTTACAGTGCTTTGAAGCTACTGTTATCTGCCCGGAGTACTCTGATTCTAGCCTGAAATACGTAAAACTGAAAGCTTGATCACTTCTTAAATGGAAAATTTTTGGGGTGCAACCATATCTGTTTACCTCTTCACCTGCTGAATGAGTCAGAATTAATGAGAATTCAGATCATAGATAATCCTCACTATATGCTGGTTCTGATCATTGTTTTTACTTTCCACAGCCTTTATTTGAACGTCTCCACCACAATTTCTCAGCTGTCATTTTCACTGTACTTGATGTCTGTGTTCTCTTGTTTGTCCTCTTCATCTTTTTTGTACGTTTCCTCCTTTTTCTTTTTACTGCTCCCTTACTCGTACTTGTTCTCCATTTTCCCTACATTTTAGCTGAGTCTCACAAGAAGTACCTATAGCTGTTAGGAATAAAAAGCACTAAAAATAATAAGTAATGGTACTTACCACATGTCTGTAGTAATTTGGCTTATTGACCATCTTTCTGCTTTTTGTTATTGTTCTCTTTAGTTGTAAGCTCTTTGAGGTAGGAAATAAATTCTGCTCTGGGTACTATGCCTCACAGTGGTTTCTGAATTTTGATTTGATCTTCTGACATCCATTGCAATACTGTTGATGAGGAAGTGAGTTTTCCCTCAAAACAGATTTTAAACTTTTCTAGAGTATGATTCTAGTGACTATCCTGAATTAATTTTCATGGTTTTTCCCATGAAAACTGTCTTAGAAAATTTCTGTCTATTGTAGGAACAGCAGCAATACTGGTACCAGCAGCACTTGCTTAGCCTGCAGCAAAGGGCAAAAGCCCATGCTCAGGGACAGCAGCAAATAAAAGGTCCAGTAGTGAAGGATGCATCTGAGCAGAGAGCAAAGTCTGAAGAAGGGAAAATGAGTGCTTCAGCTCAGCAGTCTGAACCTCCTCCACTTAATGAATCCCTGCCTCCAACTTCCAAAGAAGACGAGTCTTCTCTTACATCCACTGAAACTCAGGTAGGCTTTGTAAAGTGGTGCTACTCCGTTTGTTGTGCTAGATGGGACAAAGAAACAGGAAAATAATGCAGTTGAATGCTTGTGTGTACAGTGTAACAATAACTAAATATGGTAAAGCAATCTTAAAAGAAATTTGCTAAGGCTGCACCAATTGAATAAAAATACACTCCTTGTATATAGACTTACATAGTCACTCACACATGCACCAGGCGAGTCCAACCTTGACTGACTCACACCTTCCCCAATATTGTCATCTTTGACTACAAGAAATGCTTTGTGATACCTAAGTGCAAAATCAAGTACTTGGTAGATAAGGAATGCTGTCTTTAAGACACTGTTTCTTAATTCCTCTCTGGCAGTTTGTCAGTTCTGGCTCCCCTTATCTCTGCGTGTTATAGTTTGTCTGAAAGCCAGGAACTTTGCACAGAATATTTTTGTCAGCACGCTTAGTAACAGTTACTAGATAATGGACGGAGGTCATGATTGATGTTTGGACAGATAACTGTAGGGTAGTAGATTACTCTGCAGTGTGTGCTCCACTTTAACTTACATTGTGTGGGTTCCTACCAAGTGGCAAAAATAATGCACTTGGAGTTACTTTACCTCATTGTGAAAAAGCACTGTTGTCTCATTATGTTTGCTGTGAGCAACAGATAGCAGATCTGCATTAATCTCTCTCCTGTAGGTAGTTTCTGTGGATATGAATACCCTAATTGCTATCAGCCTAACCTTTAGATCAGACTACTCACGTTAAGAATAAATGAAATAAAAATCAGCCTTCCAGAAGCTGTGATACAGACTGAAATAGTCCAGATGTGACCAAGTGTGTTTTTCTTCGAACAGAAGGAGCTTTCTGTTATTGATAGTATTTGCCTTTTTCTCTAGCTCAATATTGAACCTCCCGATGACCCCGAGGAGGATTTGAGATTGCAGCAATTGCAAGCGGCGGCAGCTCAGTGGCAGCAGCATCCCCATCACCGGGTTGGATTTCAATATCAGAGAATAATGCAAAAGCATGCCCAGCTGCAGCAGATAGTACAGCAGTATCAACAGATCATGCAACAGCCTCCACACTTACAGGTGAAACTCTAAGGAGATGGTGTTTGATATACTTCCTGGGTGACCTAGCACTCATGGTCTGCTGAAAAACAAGTAGTTGAATAATTTGTCATGGTTGGCTCATTTGTCTAGCTACTTTTTCTGCTTGGGTAGAAGTCTATATCCCCTTTTCCTACTGTCGCTTGACTTCAGAATGAAAAAAGAATTGACAGATGGTGATGAAGCTTCAGCAGGATGAGAAATACAAGACTTTACACTCGTCATAAGATTTTTCAGACATACCTGGCTGATACAGGAGCAAAGCTGAATGCAGTATTGAATTTTCTAAGCTTTAACTGTTTAACTGTTTTTTCTAAGCTTTAACTGTTTTACTGCTGGAGAAACAGTTCAGAAGAAAGGTCAGGTAAACAGACGATTGCATGGAGTAATTTGGTAGCTGCTCATTTTTACAACATTGTGTAGTACAAAAATAAATATAAACAATGATGAAGTAAACATACATGCCAAAAATATGCAGTTAAAATAATTAAGAAATTCACTGTCACATTATTTTTGACAAAAATAACCAGTGAAATAAAATTAAAAGTTTTAATAACAAATTTGGATAATTATATCAGTGTTTCAACCTTTAAGCTTTTAAGTAGAAGTTGATTGCTGTGTTAGAGAGTTGAGTCAGCTTTTTCTGAGTTGGTGGAGTTTGTACGTTAAACGGTTCTTTGTAGCTTGGGCTGTGTACTGGTTTGAAAAAAAAATCTCTTAAGCCTGAACCCTAAAAATCTCGGACAAGATAAAGCCATGGATATTAGTACCTATATCTACACGTACTGAAAGACAATATCTCCTTGGAAGAAGCTTCATTGTGCAAATAAGAAGATCTGGCAAAGGCTTAGAGAAAAATAATTGCTTGACAGCTCAAGCAACTCTGTGCGAGTTAATAGCAGAAACCGAAACCTTCAGAAATAGCCATGTACTCTATATATTAAAAAAAGTGAAGATTGATTTGGGCTTTAGCCATTGTTAGCATCCAGTAATAGTACAGCTTGGAGCCCTGTAGCTTTCTTCATCTGTCCTGTTTAAAAAAAAAAAAAAAAGCCCCTCAAAAAAGCCTATTATACATTAATGTCCTCTAGTCATAAAACATGTAAATTGTCACAATGACATTAGACATCACTGTTGGTGTTTCAGTGTAGTTCTTCCTCAAGCTTCTGCCCAAGTCAGATATTGTGATATTACAAGTGATACTGAAGTATGTGGCACTGGAAATAATTAAGATGGTATTTGGAAGCTATTCTTGTGTTCTCATTGCAGACAATGTCGGTGGACATGCAGCTGCGACATTATGAGGCACAGCAGAAACAGTTCCAGCAGCTTCACAAAGATTGGGAGCGATCAATGAACCAACAGTGGCAGCATCAGCTTCAAACCTACCCTCACAAAGACCAGCTTCAAGAGTATGAGAAACAGTGGAAAGCGTGGGATGAACAGATGAAGGTCACTCAGTCTCATCTGCAGGAGAAAGTGAGCTCACTCCAAAATCTGAAGAACCAGTATCCTGCAAATGTTTCACTGCCACCTCCATTTGTTCCATATTCTCAAACCACTCAAAGTGGCATTCCTGTTATGCCTCCAACTTTACCTTCAACTACACCTCCACTGGTCCCTCCACCTCTCTCTTCTGTTTCTCAGTTATCTAATTCCTCTGTCCCTTCAGGATCCAGTTCTCAAAGCAGTCAATCTACTGAGACGCCAAGGCCAGCCCTGCTTCCCACCCCTGGTACCTATGCATCAAAAATAGCTAGTTCGACTGTCTATTCACCTTACCATTCTCAAGTAAGTTCATCCTTCGGCTCTTCAGACCACGGAAAGTCTCAAGTTCATCTTGGTAAACAAACTGTCTCTGTTTCATCTGAGCAAGGATGTGGGGAACTGAAAACCACTTCTGCAATGTCTTCAACACATGCACCTATCACACAGGATAAACCAGTGAGGTCAGGTGGATTGCTTCCAGATCCTCCCAGATCAGCACGTTTTGAAGGCCCCAGAGGCCCTAGGTAAGGATGTTTTTGTTGATTTATACATAGAATCATAGGATTGTAGAATCATTCAGGTTGGAAAAGACCTCTAAGATCCTCTAGTCCAACTGTCAAACCAACACCACCATGCCTGCTAAACCATGTCCTGAAATGCCATATTTACATGTTTTTTGAACACCTCCAGGGATGGTGAATCCACCTCTTCCCTGGGCAGCCTGTTCCACTGCTTGACCACTCTTTGCAGTAAAGAAATTTTTCCTGATATCCAGTCTTGAACCTCCCCTGGCACAACTTGAGGCCATTTCCTCTCATCCTATTGCTAGTTGCTTGGGAGAAGAGACCAACACCTGCCTCACTACAACCTCCTTTCAAGTAGTTGCAGAGAGCAAGAAGGTCTTCACTCAGCCTTCTCTTCTCCAGACTAAATAAGCCCGGTTCCCTCAGCCTCTCCTCATGTGACTTGTTCTCTAGACCCCTCACCAGCCTCGTTGCCCTTCTATGGACATGCTCCTGCAACTCAATGTCCTTCTTGTAGTGAGGGGCCCAAAACTGAACACAGTACTCCAGGTGCAGCCTCACCAGTGCCGAGTACAGGGGGTGATCACTTCCCTACTCCTGCTGGCCACACTATTCCTGACACAAGCCAGGATGCCGTTGGCCGCCTTGGCCACCTGGGCACACTGCTGGCTCGTGTTCAGTCGGCTGTCGACCAGTACCCCCAGGTCCTTTTCTGCTGGGCAGCTTTCCAGCCACTCCTCCCCAAGCCTGTAGCGTTGCGTGGGGTTGTTGTGACTCAAGTGCAGGACCCGGTACTTGGCGTTATCGAACCTCATACAATTGACCTCATACATGTTCCAGGCTACAAGACTTTCCGTGATATATTAAAATATGAAACCTACATCTTATGCTCAAATCTTCCTGAGGTCGTGTGAAGTGTGCTTCTTTGGTGAAGGTTTTGTTTTTAAAGTATGTACACCATGCTCTCTAATTATCTTATTAAAGCAAGAATAGGTAGATGCCTTTCACCTGAACGTTACCTAGAGTAGAATGCTTTTTTTCTAGTAAAATGCTTGGGCACACTGCACCCTTTTCATTCCCAGAGACGACATATCTCTTTTGTGAAAATAAGAAAGCTGTTTGTAAATATTTGATATGTCTTTGCTGTTCTTAGTTTCAAGATGATAACTCACACTTAAGTTGTCCTATATGAAAAAGGATCTAACTTCCCAGCATTTTGTCTGTGGTACTTGGAACACAGTTTAGGAAAATCTAAAGCAAAAATGTTGAAGGATTGTTTTTAAGGTGTTTCTATATATGGTAGCACTTTAATGTAGGCATTCTGAAAGGGGTTCAGGAAAGTATTCGGATAAATATTCAGTTGAATATACTAATGTAGCTAATTATGGGCAACTTAGATGCTATTTATTTTTTTAGAAACAATAAAAAGTACTCTCTGTAATCCAATATTTATTGCAGAAAGAAATGAAAATCCAAAGCTGTTCACCAGTACTTTTAACTTCCAGTGTGAGACAGCTTCTGCAGCATTATGGTTGTCCTATTCAGTGTACTTTTCAAAATGACTGTTTGTAAGAGAAGTAGTGCTTGTTTTAAGTACAGATCAATGGTTTTCTACACAAGTAGCATTACTTAGCATTCAAACAATTATAAACAAGAGAGAGAAGGAAAGAAATGAAGATTAGAGCCTTAGGATCCTAGCATTAGGATTCTTTGCCACTTCTTCTTTTGCATTACATCATGATGATGTTGGTTTAAAAGGTTGGTGTCTTTATCTTTTACCAAGATACAGTTTTGTTCAAATTTAATCTTCATTTTATCAGGTGGATGGTGTAAAGCTACTCTAAAAGGCAGTGTTCTGTGTCTTTTATGTGGTTTTATACCTGTTATATGGTTTAATCCAAGATCTTGTTTTTGGAATGCTTTTCTTTCATACTTGACGTGATATCAGATTGCAAAAACAACATATGTTCTTTCTGGTCATTAGTTCAAGGTTGATGTGATGCTTACTGAGACAAAGAACAGTGTTGTTCTGTTCAATTATTTCTATCCTTGTATACCCTGCTAGACTTTACAATCATGTCTTCATGTTTATTTCCCTTCTCTTTGCTTCCAAAGTGATAATTCATGAATAATAATTCATCCTAGCAATGTAAATGAATTTTTTATAACTTTGAATTTTTTTCTACCTCCTGATGGTTTTTAAAAGGTGTTCTTTCTGGTCCTAGGGATTTGTTGAATGTACAGTTCTGAACAGATGGTTTTCATGATTTGCTAGTGCATATCTTTTATGTGTGTTGGTTTAGAGCTTGGTGATGTGCGATGATAGGCTATGGATAAACAGAAATTTCCAGAATACAGATACAGGAGGTCTGGTTCTGAGCATACTTACAGCATATAATTAACATTGTAACCTTTGTGCATTCCTATATTGTGATTGCATGACCATTCTAGGGTGTTGTCAAAGCTTTCACAAAATTCTGTTTACTGTTCCTTCTCAATATAGTTATTAGGAAAGACAGTCCTAATAAATTTTTTAAATGAACTTGGAATAAATTAAAAATCTTTTGTGTTACCTGCTGCTATCCCAGCTAAAATGTCCTAGATAATGACTAGGCATGTAAAAAGACGCACACACCCTTCACATCTTTTCAGTAGTTAACTTTTCTCAAGAAACTCTAAAGAATGGACTTAAACTAATTTTCAGAATTTTGGGGATGAAGTGTGTCCTACAGTATCCAAACTTCAAGCTATACCTTCCATGTAAGAGTTGGTCCTTCAAATCTAAGTTATCTTGCCACTGCACTTTGTAATGTCTTCTTTTTTCTCTTCCTGTTCATCTTGACCTGCCCTACCCCAAAAAAAGGCAGTTTACTGTGTGAACTTACCAGGATTATTAAAATTCTTTCAGGTTGTATAAATGATCTTGTTGGGTAAATTGCTCACTGAAACAGTAAATTCTGCAACAAATCAACCGCTGTTGATAACTAGGAGGTAATGAATTAATATCCGTAGAATCATAGAATAGTTGGAGTTGGAAGGGACCTTTAAAAGTCATCTAGTACAACACCCCTGCAATGAATAGGGACGCCTTCAACTAGATCAGGTTGCTTGGAGTCCCGTCCAACCTCACCTTGAATGTTTCCAGGGATGGGGCATCTACCACTCCTCCGGGCAACCTGTTCCAGTGTTTTCACTACCCTCATTGTAAAAAATATCTTCTTTGTATCTAGTCTAAACCTACCCTTTTTTAGTTTAAAACCATTACCTCTTGTCCTGTTGCTACAGGCCTTACTAAAAAGTTTGTCCCCGTCTTTCTTCTGAGTCCTCTTTAAGTACTGGAAGCCCACAGTCAGGTCTCCCTTCTCTTCTCCAGGCTGAACAACCCCAACTCTCTCAGCCTGTCCTCACAGGGTAGGTGTTCCATCCCTTGGATCATTTTTGTGGCCCTCCTCTGGACCTGCTCCATCAGGTCCATGTCTTTCCTGTGCTGGGGGCTCCAGAGCTGGATGCAGGCCTCCAGATGGGGTCTCACCAGAGTGGAGTAGAGGGGCAGAATCACCTCCGTTGCCCTGCTGGCCATGCTGCTTTTGATGCACCCCAGGATACGGCTGGCTTTCTGAGCTGTGACCGCACATTGCCGGATCATATCCAGCTTTTCATCCACCAGAACCCCTAAGTCCTTCTCTGCAGGGCTGCTCTCAATCGCTTCATTCCCCAGCCTGTATTCATACCAGGAGGTGTTCCAGCCCGGGTGCGGGACCTTGCACTTGGCCTTGTTGAACCTCATGAGATTCACACAGGCCCACTTCTTGAGCTCTTCTGGTTCCCTCTGGATGGTATCCTGTCCTTCTGGCACGTCAACTGCACCGCTCGACTTGGTGTTGTCTGCAAAATTCCCGGGGGTGGACTCGATCCCACTGTCGGTGTCACTGATGAAGGTATTAAACAGTTCTGGTCCCAGTATGGACCCCTCAGGGACACCACTTGTCACCGATTTCCATCTGGACATTGAGCCATTGACCACTACCCTCTAGATGTGACCATCCAACCAATTCCTCATACCCTGAACAGTCATCCATCAAATCCATAGCTCTTTAAATTGGAGAGAAGGATGTTGTGGGGGGTCATGTGAAAGGGCTTACAGAAGTCCAGATAGGTGACATCTGTAACTCTTCGCTTGTCCACTGATCTAGTCACTCCATCGTACAATGCCACTAGATTGGTCAGGCAAGACTTCCCCTTGGTGAAGCCATGCTGACTGTCTCAAATCACCTCCCTGTCCTCCATGTGATTTAGCACAGCTTCTAGGAGGATCTGTTCCATGATCTTCCCAGGCACAGGTCAGGCTGACAAGTCAGTAGTTCCCAGGGTCCTCCTTTCTACCCTTTTTAAAAATGGGTGTAAGGTTTCCCTTCTTTCCAGTCACCAAGAACTTAACCTGACTGCCATGACTTTTAAAATATCATGGAGAGTGGCTTGGCAGCTACACCAGCCAGTTCCCTGAGGACTCTGGGATACATCTCGTCAGGTCCCATAGTCTTATGGATGTTCAGGTTCCTCAGGTGGTCATGAATTCTGATCTTCTCCTATAATGGGAGGGACTTTGCTTCCCCAGTCCCTGTTTTGTGGTCTGTGCACTTGAGAGGTATGGGCAGAGAGGTTGCTGGTGAAGACTGAGGCAAAAATGTTGAGTACTTCAGCCTTGTTAACAATCTATTGTTAACAATTTGCCAGTTGTGTTCATCGGAGGGGTACGCTTTCTTTGACCTTCCTTTTCTGGCTGGTGTACCTGTAGAAGCCCAAGCCCTTCTTAATGTTCTTTGTGTCACTTGCGAAGTTCAGCTCTAGCCATGTTTTGGCCTTCCTGACTCCATCCAGTGAGACACAAATGTGAATCCCAAACATCCAAGCAACTTGACTTCAGACATGAGTTCTCTATTTTGTGTAAAAAGAATTTGATTTGTTCTAGTATGTTATGTAAATCAATATTTGAGCATATGCTTAAGGATTGGAGTTTTTACTAGATCAGCATTGTTAAATATGATTGCATTAATTATTCTTCAATAGTTTGCCTTACCTGTCTCCTCATAGTGAAGCAATAGCAGTTGTAGGTGCTCTCAAAATGAATTTAAAAAATGATGCAATAAAAATGTATTTCTTTTAGACTTATTATCTTCCATAGAACTGGGTGATATCACAGTTTGTTGCACTTTCTGAAAAGATCTGTATTTCAGGATTTTTCTAGATGGCATTCATCACCATAGTTAAGTAGACTTGTTGCATACTATCAAAACTGAAGTTCAACAACAGTTGTTGGCTGCAACAAAACTTCTGTTAAACAAAAGTTGAAAGTTTTTTTCCAAATGCATTTGCCAGCTTACTTTGTCAGTCAGGTTTCAGTCCTGAGATATTTAAGGCATTTAAAATTTGAAGATATTTTAAATTTCCTTTTAGGGTTACATAATCTGCAGATGGCTTAAACTGGTCTTCAGTGGACAATATTGAATTGAAGAATATGTCTCTGCTTCTGCACTGGTTCAGTGGGGATTGATCCTAAGGCACACTAGGGTTCATCAGTTAGAAGTGACTATTGTGGTGAATGAAATTGTCTTTTAGAGGATTTTAATTTGACGTGTTCATTTGAATAAAATTATCATTATGTCATCTATAGATTTGATGGACCTCGAGGAAGAGGATATGACAAATTTGAAGGCTCAAGACAGAGAGGACCTCGGTTTGACTTCCAGCGCTCAGAAGGATACAGGTCACGTTTTGACCGACAGAACACAGATGGTCAGTCTTCAAGTAGATGGGGTACTATCCCACGAGGACCAGCAGCACAATTTTATACTTCGACAAGTGCATCACATGGACATGGTTCCCGACCTAGTGGTCCACGGTGGAGGGGGCCCAGGCCTCATCTGGGGCAGCAGCAGCAGCATTCACAGATAGACTCACAGTCAGAAAACAAAGAAGCTTTCACAGATATAGCTGGCAATCAGCAGACTGTAAGCAGAACACAGCCTACTCCTGATGCACAGAGTGCAGATCCCATTGAGCCAGATGAGGACCTGACAGACACTCAGCAGGAACCATCCAAACCTGAAGTCAAAGAAACTATTTCAGACCCTCCTAAAAAGTGGACATGGAGTTCACATGATCCTAACCAGCAAGTAGAAGAGTCCAAAGCACCTACTCCGCCTGTTCAGAACCAGAAATCAACATCCCTTTCTAGCAGCCCTGTAGCTTTGCAGTCAGGTATTGCAAGGACAGGCGGTGCAGTAACCCCTGTAACAGGCAATGAGGAGTTGGATTCCCCAGATAGCCAGTTGATCGCTTCAGATAGCACCCAGGGCCTACCTGGACCAGAAAGCAGAGGGAAAGGGCAATTTATGCATGAAGATAGAGGCAAGGGACCAGTAAGCAGAGGAAGGGGCCAGGGCAGACTGGATGATGGCCGCGGCAGAGGGCAGGGGGGTGGCCGTGGCTGGGGAATGGGCCGTGGCAGGGGGATGGGAAGGATGGATGGTGGCCGGGGAATGGGAAGGATGGATGGTGGTTGGGGAATGGGCAGGATGGACGATGGCCATGGCCGGGGAATGGGCAGGATGGACGACGGCCGTGGCCGTGGCATGGGCAGAATGGATGAAGGCCGTGGCCGAGGATATGTATACAGAGGCAGAGGGCAGGCTAGGCAGGCATCCATCCGTGGCAGGGGGATGTTCAGGAGAGCAGGTAGCAGGGAGAGGATGCCAGATAGGCGGTCAGGCAGCAGGGAGAGGATACCAGACGGACCGTCTGGCAGCCGAGAGAGGGGACTGGGCGGACGGTCAGATAGCCATGAGAGGATATTCTCTAGCCGAGACAGAGAGCTAGCTGGGCGGACAGGCAGCCGGGACAGGGGACGGGCAGGTAGCCGGGAGAGAGGCCCAGTCAGGCAGGCAGGTAGCCGGGAGAGGGAGCCCATGCGGCAGGCGGATAGCCGGGAGAGGGTCCCCATGAGGCAGGCAGGTAGCCGAGAGAGGGTCCCCATGAGGCGGGCAGGTAGCTGTGAGAGGGGCCCAGTCAGGCAGGCAGGTAGCCGCGAGAGGGGTCCTATCAGGAGGGCAGGTAGCCGCGAGAGGGAAGCAGGAAGATCTGAAACAGGCAATGTGGATAAATCCATTCACCTAGGAGATGACTCTGACAAATTGCCTCCATACCATCGAGATGAGACACTCGGGGGTTCTTGGGGTCGTGAAGATGATAGAATGCAGGAGGAATTTCCTTTAGATAGTCAAGATGACCCTTCTTTGGAGCATGAGCGATTGGATGACTGGGAAAGAGAACGATACTGGAGAGATCACAACTCTGATTATCAGGATGATTCTGTAGATGCGTATGACAGAGATGACAGGTTGCAATCCCACCATTCATTGCCTCCATTGTCTCCCCTACCACCACTACCTCCTTTGTCATCTGATCATGACAGGCGAGATTCATGGTGGGATGACTGGAAAAGGCCAAGAGAGAGGGAACTAGAGAGAGATCTAGATAGGACTGGAAGATCCTCGGATATTTATGATCAAGATTTAGACAGAGAATGGGATAGAGACTGGGACATGAGACCTATGGATGATAGAGAAATGGGGAATCGTGACCTGGACATTCCCCCTCTACCACCATTACCACCTCTTCCACCTCTGGACAGATACCGTGAAGACAGGTGGAGGGAGGATAGGAGCAGAGATCATTATGACAGAGACCTCCGAGACAGAGGGGAGCTGAGGATTCGAGAGTATCCAGAGAGATATGACACATGGCGTGAGAAGCAAGACTACCTTCCTGAAAGGACTGATTGGGAGAGGGAACGGTTGTCAGATAGATGGTATCCAGATGATGGAGACAGACTGCGGTCTTTGGATGATCATCCAGATTCATCCCTTCCTCCACCTTCACATTCCTCTGATATGCTGGGAGCAGATTCAAACCTGGACTCTGACCAGTCCTTGGGAGGAGTGATGGTCCTTAGTCAAAGGCAGCATGAGATAATTCTGAAGGCTGCCCAGGAGCTCAAAATGCTTCGGTGAGTTGCCTGGTTCTGTCACTTTTGGATGGGAGAGAAATTACTAGGTAGGCTTATTGGATTTTTTTCTTTATCCATTGCGGTAGTTACTGCATTTTTTTTTTCCTAGAATGATGAACTTCTGAGCTGGTGCACTTCACTGGTGCAGAAGACATCAATTTCCTTTCAGACATATTTGTGATAAATGTTTGTTATGATGCATTAGTATGTTGTGATGTGTTGACTCTTGTATTTCTGACCTGTCTTCCCCTTTCCTTCCAACACAGATTAAATATTCTGGGTTTGACCAGGAGTAGCTAAATTTTGACATCCCAAGCTTTCCTTGCGATTATGAATCACCCTTCAGTTTCAGCTGTTAAAGTGACAAGTCAGTTGTATTATATCTTTAAACAGCCATATGGGCAATTTGGATGTGAATGAAGTTTTCAAAACTTTGATCAAGAATGGGTTGAGATTCAGAGCATTTCTTCTGGATTATTGACTCCCTCCTCTCTGCATGCCTTTCTCATAGCACAAAGTATACATTTAGAAGTATTCTGTCACTTTATTATATTTCACATATAAGTAGTAGTGATTTTAAAAGTAATTTGCTATAAGGTATTTTGATTTTATATCAAAAGTTTTTGTTGAGACTATGACTTTTGATATGACACTAGGATCACACTTTATTAGTAGAATGAAGGACTGGAGTCAAACAAGTCACTTGTATTTGTGGTGGAAGGCTGCTTAGTCTGTTTCAAGTTCCAGGAGTTCGTTGTATCTCACTTACTCAGATACTTTTTCAAGCCTGAAAATAATGTTCACAGTCTTTTTGGAGGGAAAAATTGTTCTGATGTACTTTTGCAAAAGTACAGACCTTAGCAAGCTTTTGGAACCTCCTTTTTGGAGATGTATTCAGTAATGGAGTTGCAAGACAGGTGCCATAAGATTTTTTTTTTTCATGGTGGTGCTTATGCTTTTGCTCCTGAAGTATGTTCTGTTTCCCCCTGAGACTGTGCCACAGAATATTTAAAGTATAGCTATCAGAATAGTGCGGTGCTTCTGTGGAGATAGTGCTCCTTTCCTAATTCATTCCTTGATTTATGCAGTAATGGCTTTGTTACTTTTCGCCACAGCATGAGAGTAGGAGCTCATGTGGAACAACTTATTTGGAGTACCTCGATCACAGCTTTTGTAGATGGACTTTTTTTCTTAAATACATGGTTGTCCCTTTCCCCATGAATATGACATTCCTTGTTTGTTACTTTCCAGGAAGAGATCTGTCCACGTCACCTGGACAATCTTTTTGTTATCCTCAGATGAGGTTGTTGATGATTGCTTTTCAATCTTTTAGTGTCGGATGAGTTTGTTGATAGTTGCTTCTTAATACTTACCTGTCAAGTTCTACATTAATGTGGTTCTTAATTCACACAATGGGACCTATTTAATGGGACTTACTTTTTCATTAAAGCATATGTGGTTTTTTTTCTTTTTACAATGCTCCCACAGTTGAAATCCATCATCGTCAGTGAATAATTTTGTCAAGTTTGGCTGATCTTAGTTCTGACAATCAGCATAACAGCAGTGATAACAATCAGGAGGATAAGAATGGAAGAGTTCATCAAGACCACATTTTAGAAAGCAGCTATGAAACTCCCTAAGGCTTTAATAGGTGTTTGTTTCAAAATAGGTAAAAGAAACTCCTCTTAAACATCAGAAATGTCCTAAGGCTCAGTAAATTTAGTAATGTAAGAATGAATAGAGCACATACCATCTATCCAAATGTTTTTCTTATGAGTTGGTGTGTGGGTTTAGGTGCATTGAATGTATTTAAAAAAAACAACAACAACAACAACAAAAAACCCAGAAATATTAGTTTCTTTTACAGTTTTCAGAGAGTGAGATCTTTCTGTAAAGAGGAGGCATCTTAGAGACAGAGGTTCATGTGGTTCGTCCTATTGACAAATTACTGAGAGACAGCTGAGAATTGGTACCTAGTAAAGACGGGGTTTGAATTTCATAAACAAGATATTATGCTAAAATAATGGGCAATTGAAATTAATGTTTGGTTATCGTTATTACATTTATGTTAAATAGTGTTGAAAGATACAGAGACATTTTACACTTTTCTTGCAGCTGTCTTGTATTCAGATTCGTAAGATTACTAAGCATGTGTCCCATATGGAAGGCCTTAGTTGCACGCCAAAATGCAAGAAAAATAATTTTTAAAAGGGAAGGGAGTACTTTTATTCTGAAGAAGTTAATTTTTCACTGCAATTAGATGAATTCAACAGGTGTTAGTAACTGTGAAATCTGTGTTATAAAGCAAGACTTTCCAGAAGTTTTGGAGCAACAGATCCTTTTCAGCTTCATGACTTTCTTGTTGCCTCAGGTTGCCAGGCATATGCTTTGCTATTTACTCTGACCAGCTGCAAGCTGGGGGACTTAATCTAAGGAACATAGTTTGGGAATTGCTGACTAAGTGAATAATTTATTAGGGCTGAAATATTTAGACATAGAAACTAACATGTTTTATGTGAGAAAGTACGTACATATATCTCTTTTGAAGCCAGTAAAAAGGGGAAATGAAAACATGATACTGCTGATACTGATTTTTAATTTAATGTGAGGTTATTCTTAAAATCAATTACACTAGTACTTCTCATCAGGTTCTTATAAGCATGTGACTCCAATCTGAACACTAGGAACAACTTTAAGGAGACTGCTTATGATTTTTTTGGAGCCAAGAGTTATGCTAGTAGTGTAGTGTGTAACTGCTTTCATCTCCAAAGGTAAAGCCTACATCTGACTTTGCTTTTATTGTGTATAAAACAGCATACTCTGAGCTGTGTGCTGTTCTGTATTTGTCATCTGGTGTATTTTTCCTAAGCCAGGTGTAAAGACGACATTTTAAGTGCTAGTAGTTGCTCAATTTACTCCTTGTACCAAAGATCCCTTTCTGTGAGCAAAGTTCCCCTTGCACTGGACACTGAACAGAGTTGTTCTTTGGGCACTACTTTAATACACGTAATTAATATGAACAAAGAGTTATTAGTATATACTAGTTTCAGCTGGGATGGAGTTAATTTTTTTCTCAGTAGCTGCTGCGTCTTGGACTTCGTGCGAGAAGAATGTTGATAACACTGATAGTTGTTGCTGTGAAACTAAGGACTTTGTCCAGTTTCTCACATTCAGCTAATGAGTAGGCACGCAGGAGCTGGGAGGGAGCACAGCCAGACAGATAGCCAAGCTGGCCAATGGAAATATTGCATACCATAGACATCATGCTGAGTTTATGAAAGGTGGTTGGCTGGGGGGCAGGGATCTTCCTTTCTCGTTTCCGTGAGTTCGGATCCTCTCTTGTCCATGAGTTCGAACTTCTTTGGGAAGTTAGGGAAATTCACAGTTTCTGGGTTTCCACAATTGCTGCTCAGGAACTGGCGGTGAATCAGTTGTCAGGTGGTGGGAAGAATTATATTGTATATAGTTTGCTTGCCATATTCATTAATAGTAGTAGTATTAGTATTTACTTCGTTGTCTTATTAAACTGTCTTTATCTCAACCCAGAAGTTTCCCCTTTTGTCCATTTCTCCTCCCCATCCCACTGTGGGGGAAGGCGAGGGGGCGAGTGAGTGGCTGTATAGGGCATAGTTGCCAGCTTCCAGGTTAAACTAGTCCTGTTTGGCACCCAACATGGGGCTTTGAGGGTTGAAGTAATGGCAGATCTGACCAGAGCATATTAAAGGATTTATATCTGATAACAGTTTCAGGTCACAATATTGATTCATTGTGCTCTCATTTTTGCTGTGCGTGTCAAAGATTGGTTTTGGCTTTTGCAAGTTGCTGTGCTCTGCAATGACTAGTAATGTGGTGTCTGCAGGATTTGTTACCAGAGCACTGACCTTGGCCATAATCTGGTATTTGTGCTTTGCACTGAATCTGTTACCGATACTCAGGTACCACCTGGTGGAGATAATTAGCAGTTATACTTTTTCTTCTGAGAGGTTTTTTATGGAGGAAGTGCAGAATGGCACCTTCACTACCCTCTTCCATGATATTTTGTCCCCCATTAGAATAACTGTTTTAGTACCTTGAACATCCTTGGCTAGTTAAAATACTTCTGTTGGTATTTCTTGCAAATAGTGTTTTTGTTTTGTCTTTGAGTACCAAGGATGGGGTAACCCATGCATGCAACACGAACCCGTTCCTTGATAATGGCTACTATGGCCAGAGCTGGAGGAGCCCTGTCTCCAGCCAGGTGAAGGAAAAGGGCAACCAGGTTTACTGGACTGTGTGGATTTGATGGCCTGGCACATCAGACCCCCAGGAGTATAAAGCTCTGGTAGACACTGATACACAGTGTACCCTAATGTCATCAAGCTATAAAGGGGCAGAACCCATTTCTATTTCTGGAGTGACAAGGAGATCCCAACAGCTAACTGTGTTCGAGGCTAAAATAAGACTAAGTGGGAATGACCATTGTGACTGGCCCTGAGGCTCCGTGCATCCTTGGCATAGACTATCTCAGGAGAGGGTATTTCAAGGACCCAGAAGGGTACCGGTGGGCATTTGGTATAGCTGCTGTGCAGACAGAGGAAATTGAACAGCTGTCCACCTTGCCTGGTCTCATGGAGGACCCTTCTGTTGTGAGGTTGCTGAGGATCAAAGAACAACAGGTGCCAGTCGCTACCACAGCAGTGCACGGGCAGCAGTATCGCACCAACCAGGACTTCCTGATCCCTACTCATAAGCTGACTCGTCAACTGGAGAGCCAAGGAGTGATCAGCAGGGCTCGCTCACCCTTTAACGGTCCCATGTGACCAGTGCGAAAGTCCAATGGAGAGTGGAGACTGACAGTAGACTATTGTAGCCTGAATAACGTCACCACACCACGGAGCATTGCCGTGCTGGCCATGCTAGAACTTCATGAACTGGAGTCTAAGGCAGCTAAGTGGTATGCCACCATTGATATCGCTGATGCGTTCTTCTCAATCCCTTTGGCAGCAGAGTGCAGGCCACAGTTTGCTTTCACCTGGAGGGGCGTCCAGTACACCTGGAATCGACTGCCCCAGGGGTGGAAACACAGTCCCACCATTTGCCATGGACTGATCCAGACTGCACTGGAACAGGATGCAGCTCCAGAACATTCACAGGCTAATGTCCTGATTTCGACTGGGATGGAGTTAATTTTCTTCTCAGTAGCTGCTGTGTTTTGGATTTTGTAGAAGAAGAATGTTGATAACACTGATGGTTTTAGTTGTTGCTATGAAATCAAGGACTTTGTCCAGTTTCTCACATTCAGCTAATGAGCAGGAGCTGGGAGGGAGCACAGCCAGATAGATAGCCCAAGCTAGCTGATGGAAATATTCCATACCATAGACATCATGCTGAGTTTATGAAAGGGAGTTGGCTGGGGGGCAGGGATCTTTCTTTCTCTTTTCCGGGAGTTTGGTCTTTTTCAGGAGTTTTGTGAAATTCACAAAAATCTGTGAATTCGGGGTTGCGCAGTCGCTGCTTGGGGAACTGACTATGAATCAGTCATTGAGTGGTGAGAGATTTGTATTGTGTATAGTCTGGTTTGCATATTCATTGTTAGTAGTAGTAGTAGTATTTCCTTTGTTGTCTTACTAAACTGTTTTTATCTCAGCCCGTGAGTTTCCCCTTTTGTCCATTTCTCCTCCCCATCCCACTGGGGGGAAAGAGAGTGGTGAGCAAGCGGCTATCAGACCCTAGTTGTCAGCTGCTGGGTTAAACCTCAACATAGCAGTAAAAGAAAATAACTAGATAAAAAGATGCAAACGAAAACTGAAGGGAAATCATATTGAGTAGATAGATCTTCGTAATCCAGTGGCTGTAGTATTCACTGCTGGTCCTGGTCTCTACTCCATATAGTAAAACAAGAAAACAGAAGCTAACATTGCCGCTTTGTTTTTAAATGTGGGAGTCTCTGTTGTGCTTTGTGTTGGCCTCAGTCCTGCCAGTGTGCAACCCAGAGCAAGTCACTGAGAGCGCCTAGGCACGCATCTCCACTGGGCTTCTGGTTTACAGAAGGAGTTGTCAGAAGCTGAAGTCTAGCTTTGCTCTTTACTGTCAAAGTGGAGTGGTTCTGCCCAAGCACAAAAGCATAACTGCATGTTGCAGAGGAAATTTGTCATCAGAAAAGGAGGCAGCTAATATATTAAATACCTCTGTGGGTAGGTGGATGTGAAACAGGGATTTCTGAGTCGGCACTGACTGTGTAAAGCCTGCTGTGTCCTTTTCTTCTTTGGACTTGGCCTCTGGTGCTAGTGTAATACATGGTTTTCACTGTAAGCGCTGATTTCTTTAATTTTTCATTTAAGCTACAGACTGATAACATTTTCTTGTGATTCATGTGCAGAGAGCAAAAAGAACAGCTACAGAAGCTGAAAGAGTTTAAACCTGACCTTTCCACACAGGACTCTCCTAGATCACAGAACACAAGCACAAGGCCGGGTGCCTTCCAGGTAAAGTCATCTTGTGTTAATAACGTGCTGGTAGCAATTACTATTAATGTGTATGTCAGATCAGTTCTGCGGTGTGATGCTCAAACTTCTCTGTGGAATGCCTCCCCAGCAGCCCTTACAACCTCATCAATCTTCTGTTGAGGCAACGCAACATCTTAGTTTCTTTAGATTTTACAAAGCCTTTTCTACTCATTCAGTCTGCTGTGTCTTCTGAGCATAACCCACTGGTGACAATAGCACAAGAGGATCAACAGCCTAGACTGCTGTGGGATGATGTGCAGGAAGAGGTGAGCTCTTCCAAAACAGGTGCATAAGGCCCATGAGAAGCCTCTCCTGTTCCTTGCCTAAGTTCTGACATCTTGCTCTGCTTTTCTTACTTTAAGAGCTCTGTCCTCTTTGAAGTTAGAGAATCTTGAGGGTAGGTCCATCAGAAACTGAGAAATTTTGGTGCAGAATGGGCATTAGCTTTCTGTTTGCTGTCTTTGTTAGGAATTCTCATTACTCCCTGGAATATCATAAAGTTCATGGAAGCTCACATTTGTGTACCTCCATGACTTCATCTCCCGTTGTGATGCAGGTTGTTCCTCTGCTGCTTAATCTCCTGATTGGTTCTGGGAATTCTTCTCAGCTGCTTATATTTGTTTTTTTTAAAATTCATACCTGGTCAGAAACCAACTAACTTCTTCAGTCATGTTAACTCCAGTTTATAAATCCTTCCTAGAATGAATAAACAATTTTATTGAATGTATATTGGAGGAGATACGTGAGTTGATGCACAGTCTTTATTCTTCATCACATCTGAACCCCAAAGTTACTGGTAGCAATAAATTTAGCTGTTCTGGCCTGTGGGTCTGACATTAGCCAGACCAAGCTTTGTTTGTCCCTCTCTCCAGAGAAGTGTTATGCAGTGAATGAGGCGCTGCAAGTTTTCTTTTTGCCTAGTTGACGTCTTCCTTATTTACAGTGTCTATAAAATCGAATAACAGAACAGATTTGCTACCAAGAACTGCAGGTATGTTGATGCCTTTAGGAGGTTAGTTTACTCAGCTTTGATATTTTCTATCTCGGACTACTTCACCTATCTGTCTAGAGGTATTCAGACAACTGTTGTCTTTCTTAGGGTTTCTGCCTTCAGACTTCCGCTGTGACTTTGAACTGTTATTACAAAGTTCAGCTTTGTATTTACAACCATTCTGCAAATTTTGTTGCATGTTGCTACTGAGGCTGCCTGAAACTTGACATCTGCTGTGATGCTGAAAAGACTCTCGTGACATAGCACGTGGGGTTCCATGGGGATGTCTAGTTCATGAAGGGGTGTTGTTTTGATGGTTTTTTTTTCCACTGGGCAAGACCTCCCCATTTCTTATGATGATCTGATATTGATTTCATTAAGGGGTTTCCAGGTGATTCTGCTCTCTGGGAATGTTTCCAATGACTTCCAGAAAGAAGCTGGCCTTATCAATCATTTTGTGCGTCATCAAACTGCCCTACTTTCAGACTTTTTCATCTTCCTCACAGACAGCAGGAATCTTTACAGACAGCAGGAGTCTTTGGGAATAAAACCGTAGACACTTTTGAACTGAGATAGGCCTACTGGAGCTTAAATTGGTAAGGTTATTTTGAAGGAGAAAATAAATAGTATTTAAACATCCAAGTAGTGAACAAACACCAAATTAATTCAGGCCACCAGTTCTTGAAATACTGTCCTCCTACATGTAGCACCTTGATGGAGGGTACTAGAAAGTGCTTATGATTTGGTTACCAGTTGCCACTGTGCTTACTGACTTACAGAGGATGAGAGAGGGTTAGTTTACAGTTCTACATTAAAAGTGCTTTCTGCATCTAGGTCTCTTCTCAGCTATCTTCAGTGGCACCAGTAGAAGCCCAAGCTATTAAAGCTTCTCCTGCTGTTATTATAAAGCCTCCCGTGTTGTTCAGACAGCCTACCCCTGTGACAAGACCAAGTGCCCCACTGACAAGGCCTACTACACCTATGACAAGGCCACATGCTCCAGTTTCTACTCCAACTACAACCCCAAGTCATGGTCAGTCTTTAAAACCATCACCTTCTGCTGTGGAACAGGAACGCTGGGATGAGGATTCTTTCCACGGACTCTGGGACACAAATGAGGATAAAGGAGCAAATATGGAGTACGAGTTGTGTAAATCGGAGTCAATGATGCCTCCACCCATCTCCTCGCCTGTGAAAGTACCTGCCATTCACACCTCTGTTCCATCAGCTGTACCAGTGTCCCTCCCTCCAGTTATTCCACCAGTTCCTAAAGCACCTGTAATTCAGCAAACTGTGGATTATGGCCATGGGCGAGGTAGGTATCACAGTGTATTTGTTTGATCTGTAACAGATTGCTAATTAGTCCTCCTAGCTTCTTTCTAAAGGAGTGTGCCACACAGCATGCCGTAGATGTTCTGCAGCTGACCTGTAGGCTGCATACATTGCAATCTAATTCTAAGCAATGTAGTTTTAAGGAGTCTGTAACCTCCAGCCTTGGCTTTAATGTTTTCCGCAGTGCTGTGATAATGAGCTATTTCATGTGAACTGAATGGTGTATAGCCACGTCTGTTTCTAATAAACACGAAATGATGTGGTCACATCGATGTGTTATATTTAGATTGATATTGATACTTTCCCTTAATCCCTTTGTAGCTGAGTGTGAAAATAACTGTGCTAGAAAGTACTTGGGATTGTTAGAGTACTTAGGTGTCGCTCAGTAACTTAAAGCAGAATGTGACTGGTGTTTGCGTTATTTATATACTGCTTATTGAGTGTGAGAGACCCTCTAGACAGAGAGAGAGACAGAGTCCTAGTTCTGAAGGACATATGCCGTAAACAGGCATTTAACACAAACAGTGAAGGGCTCTGATTTTTAGTATTGAGCTTATCAAAGATAAAATAAGCACTGTTTTTTTAATAAGATTCATTTCCCTCATTCTTAGTTTTTGACAGGAGTGAAATCATGTCATAAAGAAGTTTTTTAATTGTGCATTGTTGTTTAAAGAGCATTTTTTTCCTCTCTAAGGTGCCATAATGTGAATTGAAGCCATATCAATTCCATTAAGTAGATGTTTTACTGAAAGCTGAAAAAGTGTCACTGTTAGGCATCTAAAGTGAGAGTTTCAGTTAATATTCTTGACATTATGGTAGTTCCATGAGTAACTGAAACTTTCAGAGCGTTTTAAATATTTATAATCTTCTGACCATGCATGCTACCTGAACTCATCTGAAAAGGCAGAAGTCCCATGCTTAAGATAAAGTGGTACGCATACTTACACATACATGCAAACGCACTTCAGACTTTCAAAACCATGGTGTTGTGTATTTATGCATAGCTTTTTTTGCATTATCCGTAAAAAGAAATTTTGGTAAGTTATTCCAGTCACTGTTAATGGCATTGACTAATTGCTTTTCATGACAGAGGAAAGGAAATGGAGGAGACATATTTTAAGACCTTAATTATTTTTTTATTATTTTCAACCAGACATAACCACCAGTAAAGTGGAACAGATTCCATATGGAGAGAGGGTAACCCTGCGTCCGGAACCTCTACCAGAGAGGCAAACATTTCAAAAAGGTAGGGAGGGCTTGGCTAGCTCTCAGACAGTTAGTTAGCTCTTAAGAATAAGTTGTAAGGCACTAAAAGTGTATTTAAAACTAAGTAACTCTTGTTTAAGCTAGAACCATTTAATTCAGAGGCCTGTAAGATTAACAGTTTGTATTGTCAAGAAGAGTAATGCAGTCAATGACCTAGCCACTTCAAAAATTCGCTTTTGTAGCTTTAAGTAGGATTTCATGATATGATTGTCTGTTACAGTTTGGAAAAGAGATTCAGTGGCTGCTTAAATCCATTCTAGCCCTGACATCATATGTTTCCATCTACTTTTCTTGCATTCTTGTGTGTTGGTTTTCCTTCAGAAATAATAAAAACTTCAGAGTGTGTTTTAGTAGTTTGGATTTCCATTGGTTTCTCTTTTCAGAACACCCTGGTCGTTACAACAGAGAAAGAGATCGTGAGCCTTATTTTGAGCGTCAAGGTAATTCCAACACAGATCATCGGGATTTCAAGAGAGAGCGGGAATTACACAGAGACCGTAGTTCTGTGGACTATGAACGAGAGAGATTTGAAAAAGAGCGGCATCCCCGAGATGATAGGTACGTGGTTTCAGAACGCTATTGAAATCAATACAATTCAGGCTGTATTGGGTATCAGGCTGTCCATTTTACCTGTGAGGTACATGTTCATTTCTCTCTGGAATACCTAGTAGAAATTCTAGAAATACGCTAAATACTCTTTTGGCAGGGTTCTTCCTACTACACCTTCAAGGACTCAGTCTTACCGTGATAAGAAAGACCATCCCTCCTCCAGGCGGGGTGGTTTTGAAAGATCACCATATGAGCGAAAGACAGATCGTCCAGCATATGATCATGGGCCTTCCATGTTTGGAGGTACAGTTTCTCAATCCTGAAGCCATGCTAGAATATTATGAAAAATATGGACGCGCAGAGGTGAAGATTAATTGGAAGAAGATTCATTGATTTGCAGTGTTTCTTTGTTCAGAATATGCATTTCAGGAAAGTTTATTTGGATGGTGTCATGTAGTTTTGTTTCTCAGTGGTAATAAGATCAGGAACGCAACAGTTATGCTCTGCTAAAAATGTCTTTGATTGCAATAGGTTCAAGATTAGAAATTTTAATTATTTTGGGGTCAAATCTGTGAATTTATCCTAAAATAATGAAGGTCTGTTTAAATCAGCTCAGCTAAGTGTGAACGTCTTAATTTTTTTATTTTACTGAACTAAGAAAATTCTTCTGTCCAAACACTGGAATTTGAAGGTGATCGTAGAAATTACTCTGAGGAAAGGATTCCTATTTCTGCTCCATCAATGCCCCGTCAGCCACCACCTGCTCCACGAGTGGAACGGAAGCCAGAATCTAAAAATGTAGATGATATTTTGAAGCCACCAGGACGGGATAGCAGGCCGGAGAGGGTGAGTATGCACTCTGAAAGCAACAGTTGGTTTCTGCAAGGTCTGTATTCAGATAAAATGCTCGTGAGTGTAGTATGTTGGGAACAAGCCTACATCTGAGGAAGCTCTGGAAATCCTCATGATTCCTTTGCAAATGCCTAGAGTGTTGTAACATGGCTATTAGGAGCCCACAGGAGATGTAAACTTCCTGGCAATGCTAAGATGAAATTCCTATTAGTAGGTAGTGTTAATGTATTTTAGACTCTTCTGAGATCTTCACTTGGGTTTTTGATGTATCAGAGGAAAGACTTGGCTATACACAGACTCAGAGATGTGTCAATGCACCACGTAAAATAAGAAAGAACAAGATTCAGGCTATAAAACATTTAGACAAATTTCATTTGGTTAATTTTATCTGAACCAGATCTATAATATCTTATGCAGTATAAGCTGCTAAGATGATTAATGTCCTAATACTCTTATTCTGTGGAACTACTACCATTCATCACAACTTGGTTTGTAAAATAGGCAGTGAGGCATGGTACTGGCTTTGCTTGATGATATGCAAAAGTGTGAGCCCAGAGCATGTAATTCTCTAGAAGAAAATTTTTGCCACAGAGATTCTCTTAAATGTAGTACTGTGTCTTATCTTCTTACACAATCTTTGTTTCAGATTGTAATTATAATGAGAGGGTTGCCTGGCAGTGGAAAGACACATGTAGCAAAACTCATCAGGGTACGTAAACAATTGCTCACTGTGTAGTGCTGCTTGTCTTTTACGTGTGCTTCCTCTCATGTTTTCTTTCTGTTTGTCTGGGATTTCAGCCTGTTATTTCATGTTCCGTGTCTTCATATGGCATGTGAATCCCCTCCACTATTAGCAAGCATGAGGGATAGTGCTCTCTTCTCATTTTGAATATAGAGCAGGGAACTGCTGTTTGCCAAAAGAGTTTTGAAGAGCCTCTGTAGCAAAATAGAATTTTTGCAGCAGAAGTATATGTTTTGTTTTTGCTTTCTTGCCAGGATAAGGAAGTAGAGTGTGGAGGACCTGCACCAAGAGTGCTCAGCCTGGATGACTATTTTATCACAGAAGTGGAAAAAGAAGAGAGAGACCCAGATACAGGGAAAAAAGTGAAAAAGAAGGTACTTTTAACTCAGTTGCTTGTCTTGACAAAGAACAAGACATTCTGGAACAGCACAGTGTCAATCAGAATTTCAGTCTGTGGCTTTGGAAGAGTGCAGAGGTCTGTGGGCTGTTTTTCCACACAAGTCAATATGACTTAAGGGCAGAATGGACAAATTGTTAAAAATTGACCTGGAAGATGTTTTTCTCATGCCAGTTTACTTCATGGTCATGACATGCAGCAGTTGAATATTAGAAGTTTAATAGGTGCCGTCTTGCTTAAATGCTTTTGTCCTTGATAAAGGTGATGGAGTATGAATATGAAGCTGAGATGGAAGAGACCTACCGTACCAGCATGTTTAAAACTTTCAAAAAGACCTTGGATGATGGCTTCTTCCCCTTCATTATCCTTGATGCTATCAATGATAGAGTGCGACATTTTGAACAGTTTTGGAGTGCTGCAAAAACCAAAGGTTTTGAGGTAATGGAGCCTAAAAAGCATCTGAACTTAGTAGCACCTGTATGCTGGTATTTCTGAACTTTTGAATGCAAACTCCCTCTCACATTCAGGAAAAATGCTGTGGTCTGCAGTTACAAATTTACCTTTCTTATAATGTATGACTGCAGAGTGTATCACTAACTAGAAAAAGAGCTCTATAAATGGATCAACAATATTGTCTTTCTCTTTCTAGGTGTACTTAGCTGAAATGAGTGCAGATAACCAGACATGTTCCAAGAGGAATATTCATGGACGCAAGCTAAAGGAAATCAGCAGGGTAACTGTATACATCTGGAGTCATAGGATTAATTATGGGTTTCATTGTGCTTTCAACCCTGCTGTTGTTGGAAAACTATTGACCTCTTTTAGACTACTTAATGCTTACACTTTTCCTCGAAAAAGAGCTAGTAGTTATTTCATGGGATTGATTGAAATTGCTTAAGTACAGATACATCTTGTTCATGGTCAGAAACCCAATTTTCCATCGAATCTGTTGAATCCATTTTTAGAGGTGCTTCATTTTTGTTTGATTTTTTTGTTAGATGTCTGATCACTGGGAGGCAGCACCACGTCACATGATGCGCCTGGACATTCGTTCTCTATTGCAGGATGCTGCTATCGAAGAGGTGAGAATCTCTGTGCTTGTTAAAATTACACATTACATAGATGTCACTATACTGAAAATACAAAGCAGAGAAAGCTATGATCACAACAGGGCAGTTGTACTTGGTACTGTAGAAAGCCAGAATCGCGGTGTCAGACAAGTATATTCCATTATTCTTATCTCACCCAAACATGAAGGTACGTGTTAATTTTTATCACCTTTTTGGAGCCCAGACTTATGCATCTTTGAGGAAGAGTTGAAGCCACTTTGCCTCTAGCAACTGTGGAGTACCAGTTGAAGAGGATCTTTGCTCTCTCTGATGAAACTCAGCACCTTTTCAGGTTACTGGATTAGCTGGATTCTAATTTGAGAAAGTAGTTTGATAAAATAAGCAAATAAACAAATTTGAAGTCCTCTCAGTGTCTGCTTTGAGAAATACAGACCTGTAGCAGAGAATTAAGAAATAAATAACATGTAGCAGAAGATTACACTTGCTGTAGAAGTATGCTACCTTTTTATTCCATCTGCAGTCTGCTGTGACGTGCATCTTTGGTGTGTCAGCTTTCTGTATGGTTGCATTCCTCTTTGGCAGATGTTTCAGGAGGTCTGGGAATAAATTAGTATGTTAATTGTGTGTGTGGTTATCGTGAATGTACCATAGCTGCATGTTGCTGTCAGAACAGTTCTTGCCATGGCCATAGAAACTGGTGAACTGCTGAAGTAGAAAGAGTTTATTCTTTGCAGTTTGTCATGAGGTCAGCAGGTAATTTTTGAATCTACAAGTTCTTTGTATCGGACAATAGTAATCTTCAAGAGGACAGCAAAGGCTCAGCTATCAAGTAGACTCAGGCAAGGGCAGATTTGGGATTTACTCTGTGTGCATCAAGGTTTTATTAATGGTATGATGAACTGTACCTACTTGGAGAGTTTTAGGTATTCCACAGTATACACATGAATCCCCATTAGAGCTGTGGACCCCAGAAAGTATTCCATTAGATGGGCAGGATTAGGTGATGTCTTAAAGCATCCATTTTCTTTATTATGTTAATTTCTGTGGTTATTATTCTCACTGTGATATTTAAATATATAAAAGATAAAGGCTTGATAGAGATGTTCTGTGCAGAGGGACCCATTGCAGTGATGTGTAAAAGGCAAATTTAAGATCTTTTTCTGAGATTTCAAGTTTTGAAATGTGATTGTGTGGGAAGTAAGGGAAGTGTCTAACTGTTACAGATACTGGTAGCACAAAGAATGCATGTGAAGGAAGAGAATAAACGATTGCTGCTTTCCCACACAGTTTATCACTCAGTAGCTAGGAGGGAACCTCCTTCTGAGGGAAGCCAAAATGGAGGCAGTATTCATATATATTGCATCATCATACTCTCCAAGATTAATCCTTTCTTTCCCGTTCTATTTGTACTTGGAATCTTCTACTTACTCTGCTAAAAAGATAATACTTAGAAGTCAGGCAGTGCCTTGTAAGTCTGTGCTTGTGCTTTGGAACAGGTGGAGATGGAAGATTTTGATGCAAATATTGAAGACCAGAAAGAAGAAGTCAAGAAGGATACGACAGAGGAGGAAGAAAGTGAACTGGTAGGAGACACATCAGCCATCTCTAACAAAATGTTTTTTCATGTGTCTGAGGGAGAATCTCAGTCTTATAAATGCCAACCCATTGCCATTCTTAGCAGCGCGATCTTAATACACATATTTCTAGTTGGTTGTTCCTTAAACATTTCTAGGAGAACTTTAATATTAAAGCATACTATTCCTAACTGAATTTTTTTAAGGGTCTGTGAGTATATGCCACAAGCAGCAGTATCAGTGAAGCATGGCAACATGCCTCTTACAGACATTTATGAATTGCAGTACACTGTAGCACTGTCTTCCAGATTATCTAAGAATTACGCAAAGTGGAGGGATGGGAGAATGAGCAAAGTTGATTTTAGCTTATTTCCTTTCACATGTCTAAAGAACTCTTCTTGACTGTCACAGTATATGACAACAGTTATGAAGAAGAATGCTTTCTCTGCCAAGGCTCACTGACTTTGTCAGTAGGTATTTCCAAGGTGAGGGATTAGGTCTCTTGGATAAATGAAGGTTAGAGGGGTTGGTGGTTTTAGGTATGTATTTAAAAGGCTACGGAAGGCTTCCTAATGTAACTTCTTGGTGTGTGTTGGAGCTACAGCTGATCAGTGCTTGATGAGTTGAATGTGTCAAACCCTGGTTCCCACAACCAAGCAGTTAAAGTCCAATAAACAGGAAGTTACCAAAAATGTCTGAGATGAGCAAAGTCCTTTTTCTTGATGGAAATTTATTCTTCCTCAAGAGTGGCAGTTTAGAAGGCAGTTGAAATACAGAATAAAGAGATACAAAGCTTAGGAAGGGTGGATTTTAATAAACATCTGTTTTTTGCAACATGACTCATTTATTCTCTTTACTAAATTACTCTTTGGCACAGAGTATGGGGCTGAATAAAGTGTGGTTAGAACATTTCAAAGATGCATCCATGTTTACAAGAATATGGCTGCTAGTCTCATTTCTTGGAAATAAGCTATATCTAGAAGAGAAAGTTGTCTTTAGTTTTTGAGACGTCTGTGGATACGTGTGTGTGTATGTGTGTTTGTGGTCTCTGGGGAGTATCTTAATGTACAAGCACATATAACAATAAGCCTTTTCTTTATGAGACAAGAAGAAAGCTTGGTGGTGAAAACTGCAAATTATTAATAACTAAAAGTAATCCACATGCAAGAATGTTTTCTGTTCAGATTCACAAGAGATGAAAAATAGCAAAGAATTATCTGCTGTATGTAATCTCTGCTATTCAGTCACATGGCTAATCTCAGAGAGAGGTATGTCAGACAGAAGGGTGGAACAGTACACTGTATTTGGTATCTGTTGCCTTCTTGAGAGCAGTTGGTAAGGGTTCTTTCATTCATTTTCCTGCATTTATCCTGAGGAAAAAGAGAAGTCTGAAGCTTCTGCCATCTGGCAGATGTCCTTGAAATATCCAACTGTCTTGTACCAAAGGATGAAGTCTGAATCTTTTCTTATCCTATCTGAGAATGGGGATATTGTACAGATTCAGCACACAATAGGCCATTTCAAACCATCAAAGTCACTCTTTTGTTGATATTATCAACTCCCGTTGTAGCATTCAGACAATTCTTGCTTTTCTGTGCTTGATGGTATGAATTATTGATGCATTTAACTTAGTGTTCTCACCAGTGTATCACACATCACTTTGTTCAATACAGGCTTCTAGCTGTGGTGTAAGCTTTCTGAGCAAATTTTAATGTGCAACTTGGTTTAAAAGTATAAATATACATATATACATGACGTTTATTGCTACAAGGACATATTGCAGCACAAACTGTCTTAGTTTGTATTAATTACAGACTTGATTAAAAACAATAAAATACAGAGATCTAATAATCTCAAGTCACTGATACATGCTTGATAGAAAAAAAGGTCTTTCAAGGATTTTGGAAGAGCAATGCTGCTAATCAAATGCAGTGTAGCTTTCTGGACTAGTGCGCTCTGATTTAGTAACCTTAGCATTAACCAATACAAGGATATGTTTACCACAGTGGAGGCGACCTATAAATAGAGCAGGAAAGAAGTTAGTGTAATAAAACAGGTCTGTGGATTGTTTGCTTTCTTGTTGAAATATTCTAGATTAGTTCCTTTCCCTCTCTATTAAAAATCATTCTTAAAATAATTAAATTCTCACAGAGGTTCCATTTTGCTACATTGAGCTTTTTATGTGTGCAGAGAAACAGAAGTAGTTTTGTACCAAATCTGAACAGCTGAAATGAGTTGTAAGGGGTTGCTTAGTAAGGATTTGTTTGTCTAAGAGTATAAAATGAAAAGATAACAAGAAGATACCTAAAATAACTTATCTTTTTTGTGAAATTTAATATTATTATGCTCATTTACAAGCAATAAACTGGCTGAAGATCTTTACATGTAAAATGTGTGATGACATTATTTGTAAGGAAAAAGCTTTTTAAAAGAATCATTGAACTAGGAGGGTTATTTTAAAATGAAAAATAATGCTTAAATCTTAGTGATTCCACAGATACTATTATTTAAACTAAAGAAAGAATTTTGTTTAGTTGTGGACTAACCACTCATACAAGAATTTAGTATGTCCCTTCAAAAGGATTATGAAGTGAAGCTTGTGTGTAGTAAATCTGGGAATATATTCTTATAAGTTTATGACTGCGGTACCTTTTTCATTTGTATTTGTCAAGTTTTGAATATTCTTTATGCCTGATAAGTTGTGTTGCAGTAACTTTGCCACCTGGGATAATATAATACAGTAACTGTGCACACAGCACCATCGCTATCTGTTAGACTTATTCTGGAGTTCTGTGTTTGCAGAGAGCAGCACTCTTGTAATGATTTGCAAGGGCTGCTAAAATCACTGAAGGGGAAGTGGATGCAGAAGTTCTGAAATACTGAGTAATTTGTTTCCTTCATCTGATAACAAGAATTGTGCCTTACAAAAAGAAATACCTTAAGCTCCCATTATAATGCTGTTTCCAGTTCAAAAGTGATATGCATGTGTGTCTCTCTCTAATCCTCCGAGCTTCTCTCTGTGTATGATTTAGGGTTACATTCCGAAAAGCAAATGGGAGATGGACACTTCTGAGGCAAAGCTAGGTGGGTATTTATTTTTTCCTGTTTCTTATAGTTGGTATCTGATGATGTTTGCAAAGCCTGAATTTTCATTTTTACTGTCTCCTTACCAAAGACAAATAAATGTATTGATCTCATACACGTGTCTGAAACTGCAAAAGCGTCTATACAGAAAAGGAATTTGTCTTCTGCCAGAGGCAAGGGACTTACGACTTTCTAACCATCGCTGTTTTAAATATTCATTAGTTGTTATTCCATCTGTTCAAGGAAAGTACTTTGTCTTAAAACTTTAAAAAAGCAGTATTTCTATTCTTTATTACTCTCCTCTGTATTATGAAAAGCAAAGAGTCAACTTACATTGCACTGCATTCTTGTTCGTACTGCATACCTGTTTTCCAACCCCAAATGTCGTCAGTAACTTCTTACTTTATTGGAGACATGCCTGTTAGCAAACTGTCAAAGATCTTTCTCACTCTCCAAAATTGACGTGTGTGAGGACAAAGTAGAGCCGTCTTTTGAAGCTGGTTCTGAATGATTACGCCTCGGTGTATCTTTTCAACAGCTTAAGTAATGAAAAGTTAAAGTTTGTTAAGCCTTTCTATTCCAGGAGAGTACTAGAATTGTTGATAGTAGGGTGCAAAATGGACTTTCCAGGAGCACAAGGGCACTATTTTTGCTGCACTTTTTGTTCTGATTAGCGCTGCTGGTTGCATTAGATGTAAGTGCTAATATTAGGATTCTGTCAAAGTCAAAAGCAACTTTTAGCCTGAAATGCATGCACCACGGCTGTGATGAAAGTTGTACTTGTGGAAAGGGGTTTCTACCTGTTCTGATCAGTTTTGTGGGCTTTTTACTGAACAGTAATGGTTCTAAGTGAATATTTTATCAATGCAGTCAGCATAAAACTGCTATTTTCTGTCAAGTCTGAGAAGTAACAAATATCTGAATGGGACATAGGATGTCTTAACATTTTGAGGTTTGCTTCTGCGTGTGTGGTACAGCCCTGTGTATCATTACTTTCCAGTAACCAAAATCACCATTGCACCATAGAAATAGCATTAGAGGTTCTGGCTTACGTAAAGCAGCCTTTCATCTTTTGCTCTTAACTGCTTAGCTGCACCATCTCTTCTGGTGCTGTGCTATATTTTAAGTCATTTAAATATTTGTGAAATATATAGATTTTGTGGCACCTGCAGTACAACTCTACTTGTACTCAATGATTCTGGCATATCAAACAGCTAGGCAGTTAGACAGAATTACTTTGGGATTGCTCAGCATTTTTCTTGTAAGAGTTGATTGATTTAATAGCTAAAGTTCATTTCTTAAGTTTATAATTATTTTTTTTCCCCAGTTATGTATGAAATCATAGTACTGAAAAACTGCATTGTTGAAGAATGTTCTGGTACACTGTGTTGTATTTCAAATAATATCGACTTTTAAATACAGAGTAGTAGGAACAGATGCGTTGCGCTGCATACGGTTAATCATAAGTTATCCCATGCGTTTTACAAATGTCACAGGAGTCCAAAGTGTGTTCTAAAAATATTTAAGTCTCATGTGTAGTTTCTAGCAATGTGGAGACTCTGACTGCAGCAGAAATTTATGAATAGCTTGCAAAAGTTACCTCGCTTGTGATCAAATACTGCTAACAAACAGAAACAAAGAACTGTGGTGCATTCCTTTGCATATGAAAACTCCATAATATAAAACACAGGATTTTTTTTATGGTCTCCCCTTAAATGAAAAATGGGGAGCAAGCAACAGAGTCAATTTTATACTAAAGTAAGTTAGTTGCAAAGCTGTTGCAATAATCCTGTAACAATCAAACTCCATTGACAAACTGGATGTTAGCATGCTGTAACACATAGACAGAGGTGCTGAGGTCATCTTTCTATTAAATCTGCCTTCATGATATTACTTCTGTAACTACCCTCTAGATTCATTTTTATAAATGTAAAGAACTATAGATTAAAAGTAAATTCTGACAGAACATACATTTTTAAGAAATGCCAGGCATTCCTATATAAGTGAATGCTGTTTCTTTGAAAAATCGCTCTGCAAGGGCGGACAACTTTTAGCTCAGGGTATGCATTATAAGCACTTGCAGTCTGTGAGTAAGAATTACTGTATTTAATTCACAGTAAGACTTTGTTGTAGGTGACCAACTAAAATTATTTTCTGAAAAGCATGTAAACTGTGGTATGCATTTGTTATTCCAAAGTTGAGTTATTTCCTGGGAGCTGGCCTGCCCATTAGGTTTATTGCGTTAGTCCCAGAGGGCACACATTTGCAGAAGTGATAGAAGTGCAGACTCCAAAAACAACGTTGTAGGTCTTGTTTTGCTTTTTTCTGTTCTTTCTGAGTAGATGGTGTTACAGGACAGCACATTAAGATCTTGCGGATTGTAATAAGCCTCAGAAGAGGTCTGAAAGGTTTGAGTTCTTTAGCTGCAACCCTGACTTGTGACAGTAGCCATACTGTATGCACCAGAGCTCTTGCTGTAGTTGAGATTTATTTTGGCAAGAGTAATGCATTCCCAAGTATGTGTGTGGTATATCATTTCCTTATGTGTTGTGAGTGCACAGCCATATTTTTATTCTAAAGTCTAATCACTGGTCTGTCTCCGCGCATAATGCACACAGGTTCTTGTATTTAATTTAACAGAAATGGGCTTGCATTTTTCAAATTTTACTATATTACTATATTACTATATTATCGCAATGCTTTGTTTCAAAGTGCGGCTTAGTGGTGAGTTCTACAAACTTTCAGGAAAGGAGAAATGAGCTCTGGCATAGCTGAACTTTTGATACCGTTGTAAAATTTGGTCTAGAACGCAGATAACATTTCAGATAAAACTTTGGAGCTTTTATATAAGAAGAGCAAAAATTTAGCTGATTGATTCATTTAGTTTTTGAAGAAGCTAATTAAGTCAGGTATTTTCAGATGCTTCATTATTAAAATTCTAAAGGTGAGTTTTCAAGTTCTGCGGGTTTTCCGAAATGCTGCTGCTTCATTGTTTTTAAAATTGAAATGGTAAAATGATGTTTGATAGTTTAACACTAAATAATCATCTGCCATAAGTATTCACGAGCACCATTGTTACAGAATGACACCTTGTCTCATTTTCAGAAAAGAATGTTCTGAAATAATGCCTTGTGGTAGGCTTTTGAAGTTTCTGTACTGTGTGTCTACTGCATGGCACATGCACCTTGAACCACGATAGTATGGATGGAAGCAGATCCCTCTGGAAAAGCAATCGAACTTCAAACATGGAAGGAGATAACACGTTTTAAAATAAATTCTGTGTAGCAGTAACAAAAAGATACAGAGGGGAACCTCATACTCCGAATGCCTCCTGAACTTCTCTGTTGATGTTTGAGAGTTACACGTTTCTTGGCGATGTTTTCAATTGGTCTGTGTGCAGCAGGGAGTGGGAGATGGAACTCTTTCTTTCACACTGGTAATTAGATGAGCTCGCATGGTAGCATGTTGCCTTCCAGCAGGAATATGTCTGTGTACAGAAACTTGCCAACAGAGAGCTCCTGAATTTTTAGTTCTTCATATTCCGAAACACTCCTCAATGCATTTGTTGCACTCGTTTTCAATGTCATTTTTTTCTGGAAACACTTATGCTACAAATGATCTGCATTGATTAATCTGAGAGTAACACTGAGGAATAGTGCAAGTACATTATGTGCCAGAGTAACAGAGGAATATTGTATAAATCAGTTTTGTCTTCTCGAGGGGGTGCCGCCTTTCTGTGGAGATTGGGCTTCAAATATGGCAGATTTAACTTAGAGCAAAAGAAGAAACTTAACTGAATTGTGTAACAAGATATCATGTAACAAATACCAATATTCTGTACAGTTTTCTTACATGATGGCTTTTTGAAAGGCAGAGGGGGATTAAAATGTTTTCTTAGAAGAAATTCTGTATCTGTTCCAGGGAAATGCGGCAAAGGTGGAGTCTTAGAGTTCTACTTCATTAAGTTATGGCATTTGAATTACACTAGCATGTCTACGTAACCATTGCCTCACATTATCTCCATTGCTGCTCTTTTCTCTCCCATATTAAGTAAAAAACCTCATCTCTAAACAGAGCTTTTAATGCACACCTTTAAACATTCTCTTCTGCTATCCAGAAAATAAGTGGCCTTGTATTTGGCTTGTTTCTGAGGCCTTTTGTGGGTGAATTATATCAGTGACTTCTGAAACAATGTTACTGACATAAGTGGAAATGGCTTACAGAATATAACTGCCAAGCTTCATTCTTTCTGCATATACTTGGATTGTTGGCTTATAAAATGGTAGCATACATCGACAGAAGTACTAGGATTTCCTTTGACTTGTAAAGCTGTTTTTCATTTTTATGCTTTGTTGTTCGTAATCGTACAATGAATACTTCATCTCCTTTCCAAAAGCAGTTTGCCACATATATTTGAGAAGGTGGTGTTTTTTCACTGAAAATAAGTGTCCAAAGAGGAACAAAATTTTAAGACCTAGGAATGGAATTGTTTCTCCTCATGCCTTTTCAGTTCAATAAGAAAAAGAAGAAAATTATGACTGTTGGACAAACGTACTGCTCAAAAATTCATGACTGACCTCCTACAACATGAAACAAAAGATTCTGAGAATTTTTTTTTCCAATCCTGGAGGATTTTTTGAGTGTGTTTTCCTTGTGGGGAGAGAAAAAGAAAGGGGGGATCAGGGTTTCCACGGAGCTTTTTGTTTAGCAGAAATAGTATCTCAAAAACTTGTCTTTGATGCATTAAATTATATGATCATCACTTGTTCCCTGATATTGCGTGTGTGCCATGTTTGACACATATTAAACACCAAATTTGGGATAAATGCTACAGCTTTGGTATTGTGTTCAGATACAGAACAGGTGGGTCTGTGGTTCCTAGCTATTGGTGGCTATATTGTACCTGTAAGGACAGACTCCATATAGTATGAATATCCAGAAGAGCAAGCTTTGCTCCCTCGTGCAAATAACAAGACTGAGTGTTATTGCCACACAGTTAATGTGAAACATCAATAAAACTTGAAAATTATGTTGAGTCTTCTCTAGTTTATTTCGACTCTCATCATTCCGCCTGCCAAGACAAACTGGATGTACAAGTTCTGCTGCTCATTCTTTTGAAAATTTTTCCACTCTCATCTTATTTGTGTGAACAATAGAAAAAAAATCTCCTTTAACTCTGAGGCTCTGTGTTTGTTCTCAGACAAGCTGGATGGTTTGCGGACTGGCACTAAAAGGAAGCGTGACTGGGAGGCAATTGCCAGCAGAATGGAAGATTATCTGCAGCTTCCAGATGACTATGATACACGTGCTTCTGAACCTGGAAAGAAAAGGGTAATAAATTTTCAAATGACTTACTGTCTGTATATGACCATTTAACGGTCTCTGTGAAACAGTTTGTATCAAGTTGTTCAGGATCTATGGGTATGGCAATTTCACTGACTCACTTTTCATTTTGCTATTCCGTTAGATTCTGTACGAGAATATTCTTGAGAGTAAGGTCTTCCAGAGGTAAACGGATTAATTATAAGGAAGTGAGGAATTGTAGATTAACTATGCATGGCGTGGCTTTTGAGGTTGAGAAGAGAATCATGTCCCATTTTTTACTGGGGGAGATGATGCACTTTGCTTCAGAGATATCTGTAGAGTCCTTTTCTTATGCTGTATGTTTTGTGATGAGATAGTGTGATATACAGTGCAAGTTCTAAGACAAGATGATGATTTTATTAAGCTATTTTATTGTTAGGTTTTATAAGAAGTAGGCAGAAAAACAGTACACTGTTCTTATGTTCAAAAAGATTCAGCTGAGGAAAGTATCAGCTATGTAGGTTTTATATCAATCAAGTCTTGTAGACATTACATCCTGCATAAAGCTTGGGAGATGGTGTATAAGTTGGCTTCAACCACTTTATATGTAATTTTGTTCTGAACATAAAATGGTACATCTTCAAATACCATTGTGGAAAAAGGCAAAAAATCATAAAGGAAGATGAAAGAGAGGTAATAGGAAGAGGTAATAAAGAGGTAATACTCTTTTTTTCCCCCTCTCCAAAATAGAAAGACTAGATTTTGCCACTAAAAGTAATTGGAGTTAACGGTCAGTGTTTGGACTTTGTTTTGTTCTGTAATGTCAAACAGAAAACGTGTAGTACTGGACAGCGTGTGTGTCAGAGAAATGCCAATACTAAGGCATTGACAGAGGAAGTGATGGTGGAAGAAAGCAGGCGTTACTTATCAGCAGGAATGACCCACTTGCTGAGCCACTCTCCATCATCTTTGAAAGGTCCTGGAGGACAGGAGAGGTGCCCGAGGACTGGAGGAAAGCCAATGTCACTCCAGTCTTCAAAAAGGGCAAGAAGGAGGACCCAAGGAACTACAGGCTGGTCAGCCTCACTTCCATCCCAGGAAAGGTGATGGAGCAACTCATTTTGGAGATCATCATCAAGCAAGTGGAGGAAAAGAAGGTTATCAGGGATAGTCAGCATGGATTCACCAAGGGGAGATCATGCTTGACCGATCTGATAGCTTTCTACGATGGCATGACTGGCTGGGTAGATGAGGGGAGAGCCGTGGATGTTGTCTGCCTAGACTTCAGCAAGGCTTTTGACACTGTCTCCCATAACATCCTCATTGGGAAGCTCAGGAAGTGTGGGCTGGATGAGTGGTCGGTGAGGTGGATTGAGAACTGGCTGAATGGCAGAACTCAAGAGGCTTGTCATCAGCGGCGCTGAGTGTAGTTGGAGGCTTGTAAGTAGTGGTGTCCCTCAGGGGTCAGTACTGGGCCCAGTCTCATTCAACTTCTTCATCAATGACCTGGATGAAGGGACAGAGTGTACCCTCAGCAAGTTTGCTGATGACACCAAACTGGGAGGAGTGGTAGATACACCAGAAGGCTGTGCTGCCATTCAGCGAGACCTGGACAGGCTGGAGAGCTGAGAGCAGAGGAATCTGATGAAGTTCAACAAGAGCAAGTGCAGGGTGCTGCACCTGGGGAGGAACAACCCCATGCACCAGAACATGCCAGGAGCTGACCTGCTGGAAAGCAGCTCTGTGGAGAGGGACCTGGGAGTGCTGGTGGATGACAAGTTGACCATGAGCCAGCAGTGTGCCCTGGTTGCCAGGAAGGCCAATGGCATTCTGGGGTGCATTAGGAGGAGTGTGGCCAGCAGGTCGAGGGAGGTTCTCCTTCCCCTCTACACTGCCCTAGTGAGGCCCCATCTGGAGTACTGTGTCCAGTTCTGGGCTCCCCAGTTCAAGAAAGATGAGGAGCTACTGGAGAGAGTCCAGCGGAGGGTTGCGAGGATGGTGAGGGGACTGGAGCATCTCTCCTATGAAGAAAGGCTGAGGGAGCTGGGCTTGTTCAGCCTGAAGAAGAGAAGGCTGAGAGGGGACCTTATAAATGCTTATAAATATCTGAAGGGTGGGTGTCAGGAGGATGGGGCCAGACTCTTTTCAGTGGTGCCCAGCAACAGGACAAGGGGCAATGGGCACAAACTGAAGCAGAGGAGGTTCCAGCTGAACATGAGGAAGAACTTCTTCCTTCTGAGGGTGACGGAGCACTGGAACAGGCTGCCCAGGGAGGTTGTGGAGTCTCCTTCTCTGGAGATATTCAAGACCCGCCTGTATGAGGTCCTGTGTAGCCTGCTGTAGGTGACCCTGCTTCGGCAGGGGGGTTGGACTAGATGACCCACAGAGGTCCCTTCCAACCCCTACCGTTCTGTGATTCTGTGAATGTCTGGGGAAGTCCAGGCAGAATGTGGAATAGGGAGGTGCTGGCAGAAAGGTGGTAAGGCTACATCCCCAGGTAAGAAGTCAGCCAGAATGTGACTAGTCAGTTAGGATGTCAAGGAAGAGCTCCTTCAGTTACTGTTTTTTCTTGTCCTGCAACATTGTGTTCCAGCTGCCTTTCTGGACTGTAGACCTTCATCATCACTTCCCTCACTCCCTCCTCCCTGTTGCGCTCCCTCCCACTGGTGTCTGGGTTTGTGGGCGAGGGAGTGACTGTATATGTTTGAGCAGGATGAATGCAGATGATCTGCATGACCATGAAGAGCCACAGAGAAGATGACTACAGCTGTAGAGATGGGAGATAACATGCATGAGGGAGTTATTTAGTGTAAAGAAATAGTTGAAAGATTTAAATAGAAAGGTATCACAGAAGGTAGAGAAGAAAACTGTCCCTCATCCATTGCTGAGCTGCTCTTTAACAGTGTCTTTCTGGAGTTTCATAGTCACCTTCTAGATTTTTCCATTGTGCAATTGAAAGACAGGTTGTACAGAAAATGAAGGCACTAAATGAATGAATCTTTGGTAATTCTTCCTGCAGAAAGCGTGGCTTTGAACAGAGAAATAATTGTAGTAATTACACTTCAGCTCTCAGAATTATAGCATTGAAACTGATAAGGCTAATCATCTGTACCTTTCTTCTACTCCATGGAACACCTGGGATATTCAATTAAAAATAACATAGCTGGTGTAATTTCCATCTTTACCCATCGGAAAACAAATTAGTACTTACCTGTTTGAATGAAAATGAGTACAAATTAGAATTCTTGTACTTTTATCTGCAGTGGAAATCGTAGACTTGTCTCAGGATTTCTGAAGAGATTGTCCTACTGATAGTATGTTCTCCATAGGTGCGGTGGGCAGATCTAGAAGAAAAAAAAGATGCAGACAGGAAAAGGGCCATTGGGTTTGTTGTTGGACAAACAGATTGGGAGAAGATAACAGATGAAAGCGGCCATCTTGCTGAGAGAGCCCTAAACCGCACCAAGTATATATGAAAAAGTGGTTAAATGGAATTTTATGCCTCTAAGGTAAGTGTTTGGACTTCCTGCATGCTTTTAGCCTTGATGGTTTTTTAGGTTGAGTTGGGCTTGCAGTTCATGTCGTTGTTAGTGTTCTTCCAGACATTTGATTTGGAGCCTTGTGTAATAGGTATCAGTACCTGTACAGCATCTAAAAATAAAAGAAGAAGGATTGTCAGCTATGAATCTCCAAACCTTATTAACAGGAAGATTATGTTTTCATTAAAAGAGTAGTTCAGCTGTGTGTCTAGTCCTGTCTAGTTCAGATTTTGCGTACCATACCTTAACTCTTACCATGTTAATTGCAGTTTTACTTGGTGTAACAAACTTTTCCTTTCTTTACAGGCCATTTGCTCTGAGGAGAAGTGAACCAAGGTGTCATGAGCATCTTGCATGGGTCATGTCACTCCCACCTTCACAGTTTTTTTGTTACTTTAGTTTCAGCAATTTTCTTGAGAAACTGACAGATAACCAGTGTCCTCAAAAAAAAAACAACGAATCCCACTGCTCCTAAGTGAGAGAGACAGTTTACTACTTAATATTTTTGGAGGGGAGGGAGGGGGAGGGCTAGTAGTTTTAGCTGCTGTTTGTGGGATGAAGTGGAAGGATTAGACAGATGTTACCTCCACTGTACTGTCACAGAATGTTTATCACCTTTGCTTTGTGGCTGTTCTCGTTTTATACTGTATGTACCTTGTAGCTTATTGTATTAGGAAGCAGAACAATAAATTTCACTATAAACTCGATGTTCTTGGTGGACCATATAGCATGGTTTTTGTTTGACATTTTAAATGTGGTCTGTGTTCACATGTTGACAGTGCTCAGAACCATACTTACCTGGAAGAGGTGCTGTGCTCATATTCTGGAATGAGTCCTGTCTTCTAGGTTTATCACCTACTCCTCATAAACAACTCCCATTAAGGCTCCAAGTTTTGCTGGGCTTTAAGAGTCATACCGTTCTCATTCTTCCTGGAGAGCAGGAATGATCGTTATTTTTTGGATCCTAGTTTCTCAGTTATGTCAAATTACTGTTTAATTACTGAATATAAATTCTGTTGTATGGCTCTGAAATACTCAAGATAGTAATGTATGAAAAACATTTCTTTGATGCCTAACCTGAAAACAGGTACTACGGAGTTCTCTGGAAGCCAGCCTAGTTAATTCATTTTGGTCTTACTGTATCTTCTGGTTAACACTGATCCCTGTCAGGGTATTTCATTCCGTTCATAAGTCTGCTATCTCGTAGGGAAACATCATTATCAGAAGCGACAAAAACCAGAAGTTATGCCCTTCTATTCATTTAATAAATGTGTTTAGCTTGCTAAGAAAGATAAAAGAATAGCAGTCCACACTATTAAGAGTGGTACTAATTCTTCACAGGTGCTGGTATATCGCTTCTGCACAGCATTAGGTTTGCTGATGAAAACTTTCTTTTGTTCTCTTAGGTTTTGAAGCAGGTGCCTGATGTTAACAATGTTGTAACTAGGCGAGGTGTTTAAGTCCGAAAATAGTTGCTATTTTACTGGTGAATTTATTTTTTTTTCTCCTGATCTTTCTGAGGGAAGAAAATGAAGTCCTGAATTTCCTTCTCTGCTATTCTTTGTTGTTCTGCTGAGTGATTACATTGCGGTTTGCGTCTAGGTTGATAAATCAACTAGTTCTGGTGTGCTGGTAGTTCATGCTGTTAAAGGAGAGCTGTGGTGCTAATAGATGATTCTGTTTGCCGTTCTGATATTTTTGTTTATTGGATGTTCTCAGCCTTGTCTGTGGTGCATCATTGAAAGCTCTTCGGTAAACGAGGGGAATAGCTGAACTTGTGTTATGCCCTGAATGTGTTTAATACAAGAAAATCAAGCTCCCTGAATGCAGCATTTTTACAATGGAAGGTGATAAATGTGCATTTTCTGTGTACACATACTATTATGTAGCATGTATACTTTCTTTTTTCAATGTTGCTAAGTACTCTCTGAATTCTGACTGAGAATTGTTGACAAAGGGAAACTGATAGTTAACAAGAAATCAGTATTGTCTATTGCTGTGGAAATCAGGCAAGCTTCGCATCGGAGAAGTTACTCTATCAGATACCTGTAAAATGGGTTTCAGTCTATCCTCAGTTGTCCAGAACAAGACTGGAGTTCTCATGGCACGGCATTGTTATGAGCTGACGCTGTTTCCTGACTTTTAAGAACTGGTAATGGTTTTGTCTGTATATTTGATAACACACTTGAGCCAGATCCTTTTCTAACATTTTCCTTTCCAGGCTAAATAATATTTCTGGAGCATGCAAATGGATAGTGTGTGACAGAACTGATCGTATAGTTTACTGGTTTTAACAGTTTTGAAAATTATTTTAGTAGATAACACCCAGAGGGGTCACGTCACACTGTTTATTCTTCAAGTTTAGGGCAAAATTTCAGTTATGGAAACATACTGTTGCAGACTGTCAGACTGTTCAACCAGAACAGGCTGAAGAGCTTGGCTATTTTGTTGGTTTTGTTATCCTGGTTCCCGGAAGTTTTGAACTTTCCCATTTCTGTAGTACAGAAATATCATTATGTGATCTTTGTTATTTTGTTTCAGCTGGTTTGTATGTTGAGCAGGTCAGTCTTCATCCACTTGATGGCAAGTGGCTCTCAAAGAACAGAATTTACACCAGAACTACAACCTTTAACAGGTTCTACATACTCTAGTCCTTCAGTGAATGCAGAAATTGAGCAAAGAGGAAAAATTGATCATTGCTGCTGGCAGAACTGAGAATAGCTAGGCAGTCCCATGCTTGTCTCGTAGTCAGAGGTTAGCAATTAGTGATTTCACTTTTGTCTGGAAAATCATTTGCTACAGATTCCAGTAAGTTTTCATCCTGATTTAGTTCTTACTCCTCATCTGCTTGCTGATACCGTCAATATAATCTTTCACAGTGATGAACAAAAAGAATACCCACTTTCATTGATGGCTAAATGGGAAAATATGCATCCTGCGCGCTCAGATAATGATCCATCTTTGATCGTGCATGCAGTTGTGTTGAGTTTAAGTTGGACTGTTTCCGTGCAGTGCATCACATTTAAAAATACAACTCTGAAAAAATCATCAGCTGCTGCAGAATGGATCTGCTACCAGTGGTAGAAGTACATGTACTTTTTGCAAGGAAGTGTACAACCAAAGGCATGCTGCTGCTATGTGAATAGAGCTTAGTTGTAATCTTCAGTCACCTTGTCTTTTACTGTAGGATTGCTCGTTAAGCATGATGGTCTGACTATGGTATGAAAGAGTGAAAATATAGCATAGAATATTATATCAGTTCTGGAAATGTCATGGTTTTCTTTTTCTTAAATGTTTGCATCAACATAGATAAACAACTTACCTTGCATTATTAGTTCCCAATCCTTAGAAGGGAAGAATTGATGTTGGTACAAGTTTGTGTTTCACTTTTCACCTATCAGGTTGGGTTTGGTATTTTTTGTACTTGCTGCAGTCATCTGTGGGAATCCTGTCCATTAATTGTTCCTTGCCTGTCTGTTGGTAAACAAAATACATCGCTGGTATTGTCTGTTTGTGAGGTGTTGTTTTAACTATTTGCTGAGGCATTTAAATCTCTGAACAACCATTTAGATACCATGGAGGTCCTGAGTAGGATTTCAGTAGTGGCTTTTATGAAAGGATTGAATTGGAAAAGCACAGTTGTAAGATTACACTGAAATAAATATATTAACCTGTCCCCAAAAAGCCTGCATCTAATCCAGTTGAATAGTTCAAAATTATGAAGAATCATGATTTGCGAGTCACATTAGAAAGTATACTTCCTGCAGAAGAATAGTCTGTCATTAGTGTGCTTTTAAATCAGAGAGAAGAACATGACCTTGCCAGCCCAAATCAGTTCTTCCTAATTTGAGATTTCAACATCCTTGGAACATTCTGAGAATCCTTTTCAAAGGAATGAAGTAATTCAGCCTGTGGGACAGCTTGTTGCCACCTAAACAAATTTATTGTTACCAGAAGAAAAAATATTCTTTCTCCGTTTATTTAATGCAACTGTCATGGTGAATCGTTTCAGGCCCTTCAGACACAATTTCCCTTAGCAGATTGTGCCATTTTATGATCAATATTTCTGCCGTGAAATTTTGGAAACCCGCACGATATTGGACAGACCTCGGGACTTGAAGAAAATGTGGTTGATCTGTGTTGGAGGCAGATTGTGCTTTTTGCTGTGAAGTTGCTGATGTCTCTGCCAGCCTGCAGCTAGCTAACTGTGAGTTGACTGAACTGAAACCCAGGAACTCTCTTGGAGTGTTGTAACTCAGGGTACGTGGACTGGAAAGGGGAAGCAGTACTGAGTTTTCTTTGCCTGTGGAACATTCCCATGGTCTGCATCCTCAGGAAGCCAAATACTGATGGGTACATGGTTTTTTCTTATTATGCCTTTCTTCATTATTTGATGTTTCCAAGATTACTTCTGGGAAATGAGGTCACAATACTGAACTTGAGGTCCGCTGGCACTCAAACTGCGCCAGGGCAGCCTGCATACTATGAGATAATGTGTTTGAGGAGAAGAGGTGGCCATCTCAGTTGTGATTTGCACCCTGCAGCATGAACTGTAAGTGGGTAAAAGAAATTCAAGTTCTTACAACATGGTAGTGTAAGACTGATTATAGTTAGTTTTGTTATGATAGTAGAAATGAGAAGAGAAAGAACAGAAATTTCCTAGAGTTTAAAATGTGAATGGCACAAATCTCTATTTTGAGTCTCTAGGGCAATCATCTTTATTCTGTCCTAAAACTTGAATCAAAGTTGTTCTGTCTTCTGCTGCTCATACGTTCCTACAGGTGCGAGTCAGGATCCTTCAACCAACTAAAGGAACACCGAGTAACTCTTCAGATTACTGCTCAAGAATAGTCCTTTTTTTCTTCATGGTGAAACTGTTTTGTTTCCTTCTTACCAATGGAATGTTCCAGCAATTACAATATCTCTTTCTGCTACTTCCAAATTTACACAGTACTGGATCTGCAGCCTGGAGCCTTAAATCTTCCTTATATGTGTAGGTTGGAAAATCAGTAATGACAATATTTCATTCAGGTGGATTATCACGTCCTAGCTGATGGATATTGTTTGGAAGCAGAATGTGCTCTTTCATTCATGGCTTTCCTTAAACCAGGTAAACGCAAGTACTGTTGCCAAACAAAAAGTACAGGAAGTTACTGGAAATGGAGAGACTGAAGTGTTTTGAAGTCACTTATGTTTTCCATTCTGTGTTAGGTTTCTAGTCAGGAGGCTCTGGTCTCTCTGAATTGTAGGATTTAAGATTTGAACATGCAAAACTGTAAAGCTGCCTGAGTGGAAATGGCAGTTTCATTTTTTTTTCCTGATGTTTTTCTGACACGTGGAACTCTTAGATGGAATCTCTTTGGGTGGGGAGGCCTTTCCCTAGGGCTTGTGTTCTGGAGTGTCTGTCATTCAACTATTTCTCCATATGCTTCCCTTCTATGTGCATACAGGAACAAAGTTTGTTTCCTCAACTGATCAAGATACATGTGTATGAATGGACATTCAGCTTTACACAAGAAATTTCTCATGCTTTTTATTAGGATGACATCTGAACTGTCTGCTGTGACCAGTATATTCATATATGAAGTTGCTATGTTTGAACAGTTAGTACCCTCAGGGGAATGCGTGAAGACTGCAAGGTTGTTATCGCTTCAGTTCCCGTGGTGTTGCTGTCTTTGGAGAGAAATTATAACTGCAATGCTCCAACACAAACCTGATAAGTGAAAACTATCCGTTTAAATGAAGAAAAAAACAAAATTTAAAAAAAAAAAAGAAAAATGGGAATTCAGTTAGCCTTACTCTAATTATCTGAGCTGGAATCTGTTTTGCATGACTAGAATGTGCTGGCAGCTCCACTGTCTGAGGTGTCTGCTTTAGCAACTGGCTGCGTATGTATTTGTGGAGGAGAATCTGAAATTAATCCCTACCATTTTTTGTCTGCAGGTCAAAAGTATAGTTGAGCAACCTGATGTAGAAAGCAGCTTGTCTTGAAAAAAACTGTGAAGTGTGATTTGAAGGTACTTTTTAATTCTCTTTAAAAGCACAAGCCGTTAACAGATTACATGTAAACTGAACCATTGCCCCAGAAAAATAGAAGCATCTTTTAAAAACTAAAGGTTTCTTCCATTTAAATTTTGTAGGATGTTTCTTTTCTTCTCTGGAGATTAGCACAGAAAGGGAACAGAGCTGCAGTTCCTACTTGCTTCAGAGTGTAAATGGCCTTAAACTGCAAAAACCTAAGTATTTGTTTTGACAGGTAGGTGATGCAGACAATGATTTTAGTTTGGCACTACACCATATCTGGATGACAAAGTATCTTGATCAATGTTTAAAAAATATCTTTTTATTCTGTTTTGGTAAGTCTGATGCAGATGGTAATAAAAGTCTTGTTTGACCTCTGTTGCTGATCCAGACATTAGCCTTTGTACATGTAGCTTCTGGTTTTTCAGAATACGGTATCACTGTTTGAAGCACAGAAAACACAGCTTTACTGACAAACACCTATACTGTTTCAAGTTACTCATCTGTGGATGCTCGGAACTCTTGTGCAAGCAATGAATCTTTACTGCTATTCTTTGAGGTGTTTGTTTTTCCATTTCCTTTGAACTGAAGTTGCCAAATTCTTTTCTTTGAAGAAGATGTGGACAGATTAACTTGTCTGGTAGCAGATCTCATTGTACTCTTCAATTAGAGTCACACAAAAATCAAGATTTTTCAGGTAATGACAACCAGATGGCACTAAAGCTTTGATTTCATGTGAGGATTAAATTGTAGAAAAAACAAAAGCTTGAAATTGTTTCCACTATAACTAAATTTTTGTGGTTTCATATTGCCTAATACAGTCTTAAACCATTAACTTCTACTTCATGAAAGAAAAGGTCACCACTTTTCTATGGAAAAAAATTCAGTAGATTAACATTGTGGAATTGTGTGGAGTATCACTTGCAGTCCACAGTCAAGATTTTGCGCACCACTGAACTTATGCGCTGCATAAACATGGAACAAGATCTTCCTTCTACCTTAAGGAGAGGCATCAAAATTAAATGGTCTTTTTACATCCTGCTAAAAAGCTTGACTGCTGTGGACATCTGATGGAAAACAGGATTTAACTTGCTAGTAGCTGCTTTGGGATTGTAGAGTCTTTAAAAATATTGTAGCAAGAAATAATTCTTCTGAAGCCTTCCAAGGTTTCTTATTGAATCTTTTGCTTTTTTCATCTTGGAATGAGTTAAAATAAGGATAAATACCCAAATCAAAGCACTAAAGACAATTCTGATAGAAGAACCTTCTAACTTCACTCTGGTTAAGAAATCTCAGAACTTCAGCTTGATCAGAGATGCTGCCAAGCTCTCTCACAAAGAAAGAGAAGCTTTAACGTGGATGGTTCAAACAGGTTTGCGCAATGTATGATGTGATTACTGCATGTTTTACAGTAGGTACTTTATGGTTAAGGAGGAATGTGAATACCCTTTTCCAGTGAGTTTACAATCTACATATTCCTTTATTAGGAATAGAACGAGTTTTATCTCCTTTCCCTTCTCCCAGTAGGCAGAGAGAATGTCTAAGGCTGAAGGGATGGCTCTGAAGTAAACTTCGGTGTAAACTTCCTCACTTTTCTTAAAAGTCTGCCTGTTTTAGCCTCATAGCTGTATTTACGTTTTGGATGTAGCTTTACAAGAACATTCAGATACGCTTTAAGCGATTTACCTACAAATCTGTTGGGGAGAGACACTAACATGGTGAGTATGCTGCATTGCTAGTAATATGCTAACGGTGCACCTCTGCCTCCTACTTGAAAATGAACTTGGAGCAGAATAAAAATATGACTGAAAAGCTAGATTTACCTCAGTAAAACCACAAGTGACTGTTTGGCTTTGGGTCAGTTTGGGGAGCTCATGAAACCTGTGACCTTCAGTGATAAATATTTCTCCATCACCTCCTTTGCCAGTTGTGTCCAGTACTGGTTTGTAGAAGATTGTCTCAGTCCTGAGGATTTCCATCCTTCCTTTGTTTCTAAGCTAGACTTACAGTGTGCTACGTTGAAGGCAAGAACTACCTAGAAGTTAAGACTGGCATGATTTATGTTTTGCTAAATGCAAAAATGCTGACCATATCATGTTGTCGCTTTGCACACTGCTTTGATAGTTCCTTGGATTCTGCATCTATATCATAGTCTTGAATTTCGTTTGAAAAGCCATAGTTGTCTAGAGAGTTTCTCTCTCAAAGGCCGTTCTCCACTACATACTCTGGCGCAGCAGCATCCAGTGCAGTCAGAGTTTTGGAGATGAGTTCCTCAACAGTGTCTGTTACAGCTGAGCAATCTCCTGGAGACTGTGTTTCTCAAGGCGTGTTGCAAAATTTCTCTCTCTTCATTCAGACATTTCTTCTCAGCGTCAGACCTTTTTGGTGCTAAATTCTGTAAACAGAAAATACGGGTGTTGTGTTCTTGTTCCTGGACAGTTGTTTACCATTCCTGGTGAAACAGAACTTCAGAAATACATTTTACTTCTAAATCTGCACAGCTGATGTGAGGTCCAGGATTGGTGATGAGGTGACTACATTTTTGCAGGAGTGCAATTTATGTATGTTCTTCATCTGGGTGTTTTCATTCAGAGAGATTGATTTCAAATGTCATTGCCTTGGAAAATACTCTTTCTGCAGCAGTTCCATATCAGTCTGTTATTTAGATGAATGCTTTAGGTTGAGACTTTGGTGTATTAGTTTTTCCAGTTTAGGATACTTACCTTTCTAAGATAAAGAGCTTATCTCTTGTAGTACGCATTTATTTTCCTTTTCTGGACTATCGTGGCATTTTCTTTTACCTTAATTTGTCCTTGGCTACATGCATCAAAATGAGGGAAATCTGTTTTCAACAATGGAAACTACTTGTTTCAGTAGTTCAAACTAACAGGAGAGACAAATAACGTAATTCTCTCCTCATTATAATTAACCTAATTGGGCATCTTTGTTTCTGCATTTTCTAGCACAGTTCATAAACAAATGTGCAATGCACCTCATTATATTATATGAAACTTAAATAATGTGTGAAGGTGAAATCGTTTTCCTTTACATTCAGTTCTCCAGCTGGATTAGTCCAGTCCAGCAGGGATTTAAAACCTGCATATGGCGTCTAGAGCCTTCAGCTCTGCTGTTTTTCAAGTTTCAGTCTTTGCTGTGATTATTTTTTTTTCCTCTGTGTTTGTGTCGAGTTATATAGACCCGGTGAGTACAGCATTCAGTACAGCTGAATGTACTGATGGAATCTGTGTATTGTAGAAACATTGTTAACTTTCTGCAATATGTAGGTTGCTTGCTTTTTTTTTTTTTTTTTTTTTTTTTGTATTACTGGTTTTGTTGTTTCCTACCTTAGATATACTAGCTGTGGAGAAGGAAACTCTGGAAATAATGGTGCTAAAATTGCATTGTGTTTAAAGTAATTAATGTTATTAAAATATTTTACAAATATGTACCTGGTCAGCATCTTCCCTGGAAAAGAGGATACAAATTAGCAGCAAATTCTGGACAGTAGAGTCCAAAAGTCTGGACAGTATTCTAGGGAATTTTGGAAAGTATAGAAGACTTACTTTGCAAATAAGTAAGAATTAGAATTCAGCATTTGGTGTCAGATTCTGTGTTTTTTGCTGACTTTCTGCGATAAAAGTTTTGAAAATAGGATAATATGTAAAGTGCTGCTTTGGGTGATCTCGGGGAGAAGAATGCTCAGCAGTAATTAGGCACCATTTTTTGACTTAACAGTGTTATCAGCTGGGATTTTTTTGTTTGGCTTTTATTTTTGCTGATGTCATTGTCACGGAGTTTGGTTTGTTTGAAGAGCAGTTTTGCCTTTGGAAGCAGCAGCCTACCTCCAGCAGCGTCACTGACATGTTGCCCTTGAACCCTATGCACACAGGGATTCCGTCCTGCACCCGGGATGCGTCCAAGCCAAGCTCTGAACAGTTAATGTGGAGCAGATAAGCCCTGTTACCAGAGAGGGAATGGCACAAAGATGCATGTCTTCAGTGATGCTTCTCAGAAATCACCTTATAACGTCTCACAGACTTGGTTTTTATCTAAGGATTTACCCTTGTGAGCCAGTCCTCTTCCATTTTGCAGATGGGCTGGGGGGATGCTGCATCTTAGTGTGGGGTGGTGGATGAGTCGCATGTGACTTTGGACTGTATGGTGTGGATTCATGTGCTGGGCACACTGAATGTCCGAAGCTACGGTACCGTCATATGTATTGATGACATACCCATGTGCTAAATCTTAACAGTGCAGAACTGAGTTGTCATGGCAGGGGATTTTCCCAATGCTACAGTTCTGTTTAAATGTCTTATGGGGAAACAGACATTGTAGACTCATATGCATAAAACCTTCCTCCCTGTTAATCTCAGTGCTCCTTTATTTGTACCAGGATTTAGGGCAATTGTGTGTAGGTCTTTCACGTATAGGGCCTGATTTGGTTTTTTTTTGTAACGCCATGTTTACCTTGTCATTACTCCATTACTTTTACGGATTTCTGTTTTACGCCTGCATGATCAGAGTTACATCTACAATACTTGCATTTATCTATCCTCTTTGCCTTTCTCTCCCCCAGCTCTCTTAATTGCTATTTTGTATGTCTGAGAATCCTTTCTCAACTTTAGCTTCCAGCACACATTGTTGTGTTTTGGGCATGGGGATCTTAACTCCAGGGGCTCTTTCCAGTGGAAAAATGCCACTGAATGCTTGCAGACACATGGCCATTCAATAATATACTGAATAAAGACAGTTGAACTGGTACCAGAGGGATTATAGGAGGAGCTCTGCGAGATGGTGAACTGTTTTGCAAAGTGCTGAACTAGCAAGATCCTTGGATCACTGGAGCATGTCACAGGGATGATGCAAGTGCCAGTAATTTTTTTTGAAAAGACTTTTGTGACGTTACACGCTGCTTTCAGGTGATGTCATGCCGTGCTCCGGAGGAACACCTTCCCCACTGGTTCCAGGATCATTTGCAAAGAGAGGAGCTGCTCTGCAAAGGGTCGCTACTGCCGCTCACTGCCAGAGAACAGCTTCTGTGGAAAGAACGGCTGGGTGGCTCTCAGGCTGATGGTTGGCTGTGAGCGACAAAAGTAGTATTAAGAGAGGTAACATCTTCTGGTGGTCACTGCCAGTCTACTGACTGACTGAGGTCTTAATACTCGTTATTTGTTAAGAAGCAGATCTTGAGAATTGAAGTTAGGGTATTCCACATAAATGTTGGCCTGTGATTAATGACACAGTCAAAAGCTAAACTTGCTTTTGCGTAACCAGTAAATCAGGGGGAAGATGGTCACAGATGGTGATGGGGTGATCTGAGTAAATCAACACCATGAGGAAATGGTGGGCTTCACTGTGAGTATTGATGCAGAGAGACCGTAGGCTGTTAGTAGGGAACAGGATGGCCACTGGTGTTCCCAAGAGTGTGAAGGAAAGAAATTGCTGTATTTTTGCTTGAAGTACACAGTATAGTTTTACAGAAACAAGCTTACAACAACTTTGGAGAAAGAGGATTCTGTAGTTTTGTCTCAGCTATTTGAGAGTCCACAAGGCAACAATTTGTTTGGCACCAAACGGATGCTCTGTGCTATTGCAGTCTTCTCCACAGTATCTGCTCCAGAAACACTAGTCCAAAGAAAATTCCTTCCAGCATGAGGTGGCCCCTTCTAAAAAACAAAACGCAATCATCTTTATGAGGAAGCCCAGGATCTCTAAGGATTTTGTTTCCCTGATTGGTGGGACTGTTCAAATTCATGAAGCATTGCCACCAGCATCCTGGTTACAGTGCAAGTTTGGGAGATGCTTACACAAGCAAATCAAAAAGTATAGTGTTAATGGACACATCTCCAGTTAAGTGCTAACATATGGGTGAGTGTAGTATTGTCACTCCTTTACATTTCAATAAATAATCAAAGCTCCATGAAGTTCTGGAAACAGAACATTTGTCACCAGATCAAACACTCCTGCCTTGGCTTGTTACCGCCTTCGGAAGCCAAGACCCTGTGCCATAAATACAGAAACCTTCACTGACTGAACCATTACTCAGATGCTGCTTCCAGCTTCCAGATACTGCCAGTTCCTGTAAAGATTGCTCTGGTTTTTGGATACCGTTGCTCATTGAAAGGCCAGTCAGAAACAGGGGTGAGATGGCTTTGAATCTCAGGGGTTAGAAATAGCTGCAGAATAAATGGTTGGTTTGAAGTCGTGGCGTGATGAAGAAAAACACTATGAAGGGCTTTACCTGAGCTCGGACAGTAGCAGTGGTTCCAGATGCTGCGCAGGGGCTTGCACTCTACCCAGAGTTTATTTGAAGAGTACGCTGCCGAGTAAAAAGCCCCAGATGTTCTATGCTCACTTGGAAATGCCATGCTGTGGGCATGGCCTTCCACAAATTAAGCCACAAAGGGAAAAATCTCTGGGCCAGCAGCTGTCAGAGCTGAGAAGATACGGCTTTGCTGCTGCTGGGCATAGCGCTCACAGCTGCAGCCTGGGACATTTCTAACCGTGGATAGAGGATATTCTGCTTTATAATGATTGCTCAAGAGAAGAGAGCACTGTGGCTTTTAAAAATACGGTTTCTACAGCATTATCTTTTTGTAACTGTAGCTACTATTCCTGAAGTGTTTTATTTAAAAACAGCCTTTGTGATGGGTTTTATTTGAACAGAGGTGGTGCTGCCGGTCATGGGGACTTGGCAGATGCAGAGATGCGTAGGGTTGGCCTCACTTTTTTCCCTTGAGAATGAAGTCATGGTGTTTTCAAAAGTTGTCCGTATTTCTACTGTTTCTTACTCACAGGCCTGGAAATTAGAAATAAAAAACAGTTACTTAAGCTGTTGAATATTCTGTGCTCGCTCTTCTCGCTCTTTGAGAACCAAGTGAGGATGGGTTTTATATAGAGATTGTGTAGATATGTATATACAGATATATGTTGTCAGGTATTTTGCTTAGTTTTTAAAAATAATACAAAGTATTCCTTTTTATAATTTCTGTTCTTTGTGTAAAGCTATGGATGAGTTATACATGTTTTGTGAAATCCAGTAAAATATTTTCCTTGAAGTTTCAGGGTTTTTTCTTCTATCTTATATTTTTCATACTCCTAGCTTTTCACTTCACCACTTGCTTTTCGCTGCTTATTTCCCATGATTGCGATAAGACAAAAAGATTGATCCTGTTGGGTACAGGCTGGTACTTCTGAGAACAGTCCTTGTTAATCTAGTAGAACAACTAGTGAATAATAATAAAAGCCTGAGCAATAAGCACCAGCAGGGAAGCTGCCACGTTTGGCTCATGCCAATTGGACTTCATGCTGCGTCATTAAGAGTTGCTTAGCAGGTAATGAGAAATAGCCACAGAAAGTGTCCATAGTGCCTGTTTTATTGGAATAGTAAATCCAAGAACAGTGTTTGACCCTAATACACAAAATTAAAATTACCCTGTGAACTTCTAATCAAAAGCCTAGTGCTAAAAAACAGATTACTAAATTTGGGAAGCCTATAGAAATACTGCAGAGGCTGACAGTAGGTGTGGCTGTTTACTGTAAATATGCTGAAAGCTACCTCAAAAGGAGAAAATGTGAAGTTTCTTAAATTTTAGGTCTTTGTAATGTTTGTGTGTTACCAAAAAATAGTCGATCATGCATGTGACTTCATAACATGGGACTTCACCTGCCACTTGGCAGCCTGTACAGTTAGCGGAGAAGGAATTAGTACATGGATATGGACTGTATCCCCACATGTGTTGAGTGTTGACCTAAATCTGCTTTTCCTTGTGGTTCATGGCACACCTCTCACTGGCTTTACTTGAAGAGTTGATCTCAAGCATTCTAGACCAGGCCTGCTTTTAAAAATGGATTTACTAGTTTGGTGTTTATTTCTGCACAGACACATGTGCTTGTTCTCTGGCAGCCTGCCTCCCATCTTCTCCCACCCCAGCTGCTGCCTCCCCTCCAAGACGAGCACTGCCCCCAGCCAGCCCTGCTGGGTTTGGGTGGTGGAGGCAAGTCTGTGCTCAGCTTCCAGCAGAGGCTGACCGTCCTACCCTTGCTTGGAGTAAACACCTCCCTCGAAAGCCCCTGGGCTACACCGTGGCCTCCCTGTTGCAGTGCCCAGTCTGGGCAGAGCTCCCTGTGAGGCATCTCCCTTCTCTACCCTGCTCATCTCTGCTTCTGAGCTTTAGTGCTTGCACCCCAGCTGCTGCAGGCAGGCCGATGGGCCGGGGCACCCCAGAAGCACAGGTGCAGCCCTGTTTATGGGGCTCCACTGCCACTGTCTCACCAAAACGGGGCTTTTCATTGCAGAAGTCAAGGGAGAACAGCCCAACTAGCTGCTGCTGGGAACTGGCACCTGGGACAGCCCCGCTCCCCAGTTCCCACCCACTGGTCCATGGCTCACGATAATACGATATTTCATGGTGTGCAAAAAAGAAAAAGATTTTGCTACCAGCTAGAGACATCGGTCTGTTCTGGGGAACCCCACAGGGTGTTTAGTCCTTGAGACTGATCTCCACAGTCCCTCCATGTGTCGCTTGACCTTCCCCTGGAGTGGTGCCAGGTCTGCGGCACACAGCAGCTCTGCATACTGGAGGCAGAAGAAAGGGTATCTTCTCCACCTGAAAAGTAATGTCAGATCTCCCAGATGTGGTATTTGTGCTGTAACCTGGATTAATCTGTCCTTCCAGTGCATATAATGGGACAGCAAATGTCGCTGAGATTTCATGCGCATGGGCTACCACGTCACCAGGGGATGCTTACCTGGAGAGAGCTGCCCTGGTGCCAGATATGCATCTGAGATGTGTGTTTGAGGGAAGGTCCCTTTCAAGAGCTGGGAACCTCTAGGGCTGGTTCAGTCACTGCAGACAGGTCCAAGTCATTAGCAGGAGTAAAGAGAAAACAGAGGTGTTTTATTGCTTGTCAGAGCTTCCCCCAAAGCTATTTTGGCAAACAGGATGAACATTCACTAGGAACTTCTTCAAGCTCTAATTAGCTGTATATGAGTAATAAGTGCTCGGATGGTAAGTAATAGCATAGATGAGTGCGTAAGGGCTCTCGGGGCCTCGCCGGCTTAGTCAATGTGGTCACATCTCCCTTTTTCGGCTGCTGCAGGACCCCAGCAGCCTGGAGGCCTGAAGCCGTGATTTTTAGTGCTTGGCGATCTTTGTCGCTGTTTGGCTGTGCAGAGTGGGTACGGTGCTGTGGATGGGTTATGAGTGCAGTTGGAAATGTAAAAGGATAGCCCCAAGGAATTGTTCCTGGGGGAGGCAGTTACGGGTGGCTGTGGGCTTTTTGCATATACCACAGGAATTTGTGTAGAGGGAAGGAAAGAATTTTGGGGTTTTTTTAAAGATGGAACTAAGCCAGCAGGAGGTGATTGCGCTACCCCCATTGCTTCCTCAGGTAATTGGTGGGAAATGGTGAAGCAAGAGCCCACCGAAGCCTGAGGGTCCCAGCCAGCAGCTCTCCCTTCTGCCCCCAGCCCTCCGAGCAGACACGTGTTGCCAGTAGAAATCTCCCTGCAACAGGCACCCATTAGTCTCTGTTTGAAAACACAAAAACTGCTATAATTTGACCTAGAATGTAAATGAAATTACACACCATACCCTGCACAGCACAACCAGTGAAACCCTGGTTTCTTAAGAATTCATTATGCTTTGGGCTCCGTCGCCCCTAGAGTAACCCCGGCCTCCCCACGTCCCAGCAGACATGCTGCCTGCTCTGTCGGTGCTCCTGTGACTTCGCCGGAGGGGAGGCAGCGTGCAGCCCCCTCCCTCTCCCCCAGCCGGCTGCTGCTTTCCAAGGCTCTCGCAGGGGCGCAGGGCTCTGGCATCACACCGCAGAGCTGAGCCTGCCTGGGTGCAACTCCCTTGCTCCGGGCAGACGAGCACCCATGGAGGAGGCAGCTGCAGCCCGTGCTCCCCAGATGGGAGCTCTGCTTGCAGAGGGAGTGTGAGGTGGCTAAAGGTGGATAGGTCCTCCCTCTGCATCCCTGACACCTCTGTACTCTCTGTCATGCTTGGCTGAAGGGGGACAGGGGGTTGAAAAGCTGCTGGGGAGGCTGCCAGGTAGACAAGTGCCCTGTGCTCTTACATCCTTTGCAGAGTCTCTGTAGCCCTGCTTTTTTCCCTTTTTCTGTTGGATGGAAAATCTGCTTGGGGCAGAATTCACTCCATGGATGCAAGTGGCAAGGCCTCATCACAGACGAAGGACAACTGTTGGGGGATGCTCTTGGTTGTGGCCATGCAGGTCCATGTTCAGCAAAAGCCAGTGTAAAACACAGCTCTCCAATTCCCGCCTCTTTGTAGTTATCATAGAATCATTAAGGTTGGAAAAGACCTCTAAGGCCATCAAGTCCAACTGTCAACCCAACACTACCATGCCTGCTAAACCATGTCCTGAAGTGACATATCTGCACGTTTTTTGAACACCTCCAGGGATGGTGACTCCACCACTTCCCTGGGCAGCCTGTTCCAATGCTTCACAGCACTTCTGTTTTATGGCAAAGACTGGAGCAGCAATACTACTCCAAACACTGGGTCCAATCCTGTTCATCAGCTTTGTTAATGATAGATCCGTGGAGTCTCCCTCCTAGGAGATAATTCAAAGCCATCTGGACATGGTCCTGGGCAACCGGCTCTCGGTGGCCCTGCTCAAGCAGGAGCTGGACCAGGTGATCTCCAGAGGTCCCTTCCAACCTCAGCCATTCCGCGATGCTGTGATTTGGAGCATTGCCTTGCCCTCAGCCCCCCACCTGCCAGTTTACTGACACCCACAAACATGTATGTTAGCAGAGGGAACAAGAAACTGTCACCCGGGGACTCTCTGTAAACGGACTTTGTTCCAGCAGAATGTCTTCAGTAAACCTGTATCTTATGTCCCCTAATTCTTTAGCTACAGTCAAAAGAATGTATTAACCCTTTCCCTGGGCCAGGCCACCATTTCCTTTTCCAGCAGCATTGGTTTTGCCTACCCAGCGCGTTACTTACGCTCCGAGGTAGTTATTGCCTGCAGGAACAGCACCGTGCTGTCCTTCATGGTGCCACCAGCAGCACTTCTCAGATGCTGCACGTTTGAGTCCGGCACCCGTGAGCTTTGGGATGTGTCTCCCCATGATCCTCCCGACGGCTGCTACACTTGCTTTGAGCTGTGCTTCAGAGTGAACCGACCCAAGGCATCGGGGTGAGGGTGCAGGTTTTAGCGAGGACGCTGGTTACTGGGGGCTGCTCGGCCCCGCAGGGACACCGGCAGCAGGAGTAAGCCCTTTTGCTGTAGTGTTATTCTTTTCCCAACAAAAGGCAAGAAATTCCAGGGTAACACACTAGAGCAGAAGTTACCAAATAGCTTTCTAGGGGTGTAAAGCGGCAACATAAAACTATGCGTTTATTTAAAAATTGATCAAGTAAATTCGGTGGTGGGGTTGTAAAATATACAAACGTCAAGAAATGAATGCACAAACAGAAGCAGGAAATCTGGGCAGCCACATCACGATGGGGGGGAACCACTGTGAAACTGCCTGTGTTTCGGAGCGCCCATCCTGCCCCGATGTTCTCACGTGCTTCCTCACCCCTGCAGCCACGCTGCCTGCAGGTCACCCCATGCACTCCTCTGACGCTGGAGCTGGGATTCTCCTCTCCCATGACGCTTGCTGTGCTCTGGTACCCAGCTGGCACCTTGCAGCACATCCAGCACCACCTTCACCTCCTCCCAATCCTCTTCTCCTCAAGTGTTTTGCACAGGGATGTCGTTGCTCATCCGTAGCTAGACACTGCTGCCCTCCCCTGCCTCTCCCAGGACCTCCCTCCTCTCCACAGCCTTTCCCTCCCCGCTGCTGCCTCTGCCAGGAGGAGAGAGCCCTTAACACAGAACGCTTCGCCATGATCCGTCGGTGGAAAAGTGGCCGCCGAGTCCTGGTCACAGGGAGAAGAAACCTCCTTGGGTTTACACCCCTACAGAAATGGGGCTGCAGACCTCAGGGCCCAGCACCTCACCGGCTTGTGTTAAAACCCACAGGGACTGGCAGGCCCCAGATAACGTGCTCCTCTTCCACCATGGGCAGGCTGCGGAGCCAAGGTGCTTGGGGCAGTTTTGCCAGCAGCAGCAGGGTGTAAGGGGACGCGAGGGGGTGTCTGACATGGCGCTTTCCCCCAAGGTGAGGGGCTGGTGGGGCCAGTTGCGCACCCTGCTCTCCTCCAGCATCATGGGTAGCACTGCCGGGGAGTGGTCGCTCCTGGGATGCTCCCACCAGTACACACTCATCTGCTTGGCCACAGCTCGCCGCTGCGCGGGGGGCTCTTGCCAAACAGCATAGGGGAAGGCGGGGGGGGGGGGAGTGTTGTTCATGCTGGCTACAACAAACACTGTTTTTACATCTCCCAGACAGGGTTAGCTATCCCCATGGGGTGCCTGAAATGCTGGCATTCACTAACTGTTTTCTTTGGCCACTGGCATGTTGCATCCGGACAGAAACGGAGGCGTGCTGTTGGACTGGGCACGTCCACCGGTCTGCTGCGCCAAGAAAACTTTGCCCGCTGCTAGGACCTCTGCCTGCTTTATAAACAGAAAGGCTGTTTGCCCTGAGCTGTGGCCCTCTGGAGAAGAGAAGGAAGGCGGCTCACCCAGGGTAATCAGAGAGCTGGGGCAGGGAGATTTCCCAGGCTCCAACCTGATGGCTTCACCTCCATCCCTCCCCTCAAGGGTCTCCGGCAGGACTGCACCGGTTTTGAGCAGGGGAATAAAACACACAGCATAAAATCCCAGCACCTGAGGCAAGTGATAGACCTCACCTGCTGTCTTACAGGCCAAAGAGAAAATATTCAGAGGAATGGATACCGTACAGAGTGCCCAGGTGCTCAGCACACGGTGGCTGCACACAGCACCCGGGGCTGCTCTCACAGAGACTCAGCTGCGGAGCCGTTCCTGGCAGCAGCCGGCGGCTTTGAACCCTTCCGGGATGTCGCTGTCCAGTTTGGAAATGATTTTGTAAATGGGTTTCTTCCAGGAGGGGTCGGCGTCCTTGCCCGCCCTGACAGCGCTGAAGAACTCCCGCAGCGTCAGGCTGGCCACCTCCAGGAACCGCCCCGGCACCTGCGGCGAGATGGGCATCAGCCCACGGCACCGCCGGGTCCCCAGCTCCCCCTCGCCCCGGCAAACCCCATCGCCCCGCCGCCCCTGCCCCCCGGCTCCCCCTCCTCACCTCAAAGTCGTTCCCCTTGTTATAGTGCGTGTTGAGGGCGCGGAACAGCTCCGACTCCCGGGAGACCCGGAGGGTGCCAGCGTCCACGACGCCCTCCAGCAGGGCCTGCCGGGCAAACTTCTCCACCTGGATGTAGTAAAACTCGCGGAAGTTGCTGAACCACTTGATGAGCTGGGAGGTGATGCAGCGGCTGAACTGCCGGGGGAAGAGCCCGAGGACGGGCGTTACGCCGGCGTGGAGCCTCCCGACCCGTGAGCCCCCGCCAGCCCAGCCACGCACCGCTGGCCTGGCCCCAAACCCAGCCCTGCCCCGGGGGTGCCGAAGCACCAGCCAGGACCGTGACGCTGGGGTGTCTGCAGTGCCTCTCCCTGCGGAGGCTCGGATCCCAGCCGCCCTGCCGGGGGGAGGCACGTTCGTGATGTTCTTTAATCCCAGCACCTCGACTGCGCAGAGCGAAGACCTGGCAGCCCGGGTCTGCCATGGCCCTGAGCACCCTCTCCGGGGCAGCCCCTGCTGAAGCAGGTGCCATCCCTCCACTCCCGCCAGCGAGGTGGGGGGACACGAGAGCGTCCCCTTCCCTGCAGCTCCCCCAGCAAGGCGGGCTGGGTACCCTGCCTGGCACTGGCGCCGGGAGCTGCCGTTTCACCTGCACGTCGAGGAAGTATGTCTTCAGCAGAGAGGAGCTGGGGTAGCGGGTGAAGAAAAACATCAGCTTGGCCTTCTTTAGGTGGCCGGGGGTCAGCGCCTCCTGCATCTGCCTCAGTGTCAAGGAAAGCCTGCACGCAGCAGCCCCCCCGGCATGCACACGCCTGGTGCCCACGTAACCCGTCCCCCCTGCCCGGCCGTGGGGCAGAGGGGATTCATCCCTGGCTGGGCAGCCACGGGCTTTTCCCTTTGGAATCCCCAGGGAAGTTTCCCAGGCTGGTGGGAACACGGGTTTCCACAAGACACCTGTTCCCGGTGCAGGATGACGGGACCGCCAGGATGTCCTCAGAGCAGGCTTGGGAGCTCCTGACTTCTACCCCCAGCTATGCTACGGCATCTTACCAGCCCTGGGGACCAGCAGTGCCCCTCCGCAGCTCCAGACCCCTTTCCTGCCCACCCCTTCTTAGCCCCCTGCAGAGCAGGGCCCTGGGGAGACTGGCAGGGGCTGTGCCGGGCTGTGGCTCCAGGAGACAAGGGTAGCACGGACAAGCCCAGGGACCCCTCTAGCTCCAGCCAAGCCCAGAGACCTCGCCAGCTGCCCCCAAAGGATATATGGGTGGAGACCAAAGGCACCCCGTCCATCGCAGCCTGCAGCTCCCCGCCGCCATCCCTGCCAGCCGGCAGCAGCGCCAGGCTCTCCACATCAGTAGGGCCCAGGGGCAGGGGATGCTGCTGCTGCTGCTGTCTCACAACCGACGACCTCAGTTTGACAGTTCCCCAGTGCAGGCTGAGGGGCTCCAGAGGACCTCTCTCTGGATCAGAGGGTCTCCCGCGAGAGCTGCTGCCCCAGAGGCTGTGCTGGCCACAGCCCAGCAGCTGGCTCAGCAGCTGGCTATCCTGGACAGGGGTGGCTGAGCCCAGCAAATAACCCATGCTGGGGACCTGAGGGGGTTTTCTGACCCTCTTTGAGCTGAAGGACCCAGCATGAGAGCCCAGGCTCTTCCCCGAAACTCCTGACAGAGCCTCAGCCTGGGTTGAGCCCAGCAAGCCTGGTGCGTTCATAGGAGATGGCTTAGCAAGCGGCTTTCGAAATTTCCCAGCAGCAAAATGCTCTCTCCTGTCATCCGGCCCCAGCACCGGGAGGCTGTGCTGCTGCTGCAGCAGGTGGCTGGGTGCCTTCGGCCAGACGGTCTTCAGGACAGAGTCCACCACCCTGGATGTTACCCCAGCCAGCTCATGTTTCAGTGCCTGCGAGAGGACCCTTGCTGCCAAGGGCAGGTCACCTGTGTTGCCTCTGTCCTCGTCATCCTCTGGCCCATGCACCTCCAGGACGCTCCTCCAGAGAGGCACTTTGCACAGGTCACTGGTGGCCATGGCACTGTCCTTGTCCGTTCTGCCTCCAGGCTTTCCAGGCAGCGGATGCACTTTCTCGGCACTTTCCTGGGTCTGTGCAGCGTCCCCAGAGTCGCAGACTTGGGAGAACTTCTCCTGAAGCCGCCTCAGCTGCTGCTCTAAAAAGCAGAGCTGCTCCTTGAGCTGCTGGCAGCCCTCGGCATGGGGGCTGCCCCCCATGGGAGCTGCTTGCCCGGCCACCCCCACGCCCTGCTGGGGCACCCTCGGCTTCCTCTTGCTCTCCCGGGGCATCTCGCCACTCCTCTCCCTCTCGTGCCCAAAAGCTGCCTGCAAGCTGGGGCCAAATGCCTGGGGGGTTGGTGGGAGGCTCATGCCTTGGATGATGCTCTCCACCCTGGCCCTCTTGGCTCGTAGGTGCTGGTCGGAGAGCTGGTCTCGTAGGTGCTGGTCAGAGAGCTGGTCCCTGTTGCCAGCACAGGGCACGGGAGCCAGGGCACAGGTCCTGGGGAAAGCCAGGGCTTGAGCTTCTTCCCCAGGAGATGCACCATGCTCGTAGTCCTGAGGCAGGGCCACTGCCTGAGAGGGAGGGAAAAGGGTGGTGGGATCCAGGCTCCTGCCAACCGTCGGGTGGCTGAGGAGCTGTGATATCAGGGACGCACTGGGGGAAGGCAAGAGAGACTTGGTCTGGAAACAGGGCTCCAACTTCAGCCCCTGGCCATGCCCTGAAGCGGCACAGCCTCTGTCCTGCTCAGAGCCAGCCCTGCCATCCATGGTCTCTTCTTCCTGCCTGGACACCAGAGAGCTGACCCTCAGCTGGCTGGGTATCATTTCCAGCGACCGACTGGCAGGCTTCCCAGGTGTTTGGTTTCTGCCTGCTGGCAGCACGGTGCTGGAGAAAGAGCAAGAAACATCAGTGAGCAGGACCCCATGCAGCAGCTCGCACACGGCCAGAGATTTTTTCCTCCCAGATTTCCAGGGCATCCCTGCTCCCCTGCAAAATCTCTTCCACCAGGGAATGACCCAGGCAGAAACCTCCAGACACGGCAAAACCTGTGAGCAGGCTGTGGGTTGTTGCACAACAGCAGCAGTGCCCGGGGTGCTGTCACAGCTCCCACCTGCCAGCCAGGTGTTCATCGTGCCCGGAGCACATTTCACGTGGTTTCGGCCCTGGATGTGCCCGGCAGCGCGGACTTCCCACGCCGCCAGCCGTGCCCACAACGGAGACGCTTGGGGAAACTCCCCTCTGGGCTTGTGGACTCCAGTACACGGGTGGTGAGCACCAGACAGAGCCCTCTGTTACGTGTGCCTGGGAAAAGGGGGTTTGGGTGCTCCTGGGCACTGGCAGGGCACGGGGACAGCAGCTACACCCCTGCCAAAGGCGTTCACGGCGCAGTGCTTCTGCCGGCACCCAGCACCCACCACCACAGCCCCGATGATGGGCGGCCGTGCTGGGGGGCCGGGGCGGCACAAACAGGCTGGTGGGAAGGGGCACAGCGAGGGTGAAAGTGTGACGTGACCTGCTGTGAGCGGGACACACTGGGACGTTCAGGCTAACGCAGCACAGTGCTCCTAAGTCCTTGTTAAAACACAGAATAAAAGGAATGGGGATGGGGACGGGGATTACCGGAGAAGAGAAAAACTACTGAGCCAGCAGCCCCCAGCTTAAAATTGTCATGCTGACTCCAAGCAGGAATGCACCCCCTCCGCTTGCTCATTCGCTTGGACAGCTTTGCAAAAGAAGGCGCAAAAGCTCGTATCCTGGGCAATTACGGAGTAACCCTCCCTCTGGGATCCTTGCTCCTCATCCACATTAATGAGCAGTAGCTTTGCATCCCTGAAGTAGGACGGTTTATGTCTTTTTCAGACACCTTTAAAGTGTCTGACGTTCTTTTGCTATACTTGGAAACGTCTGATCATTTTCAACACCATCAGTCTCTTGTCCCCACGACTGTCTGCCCCGCGATGAGTCCCTCAGGCTAATAAGCAGTGTGGAAATCGGGTTTCTACTCACTGGTTTTTAGCAGGTTGCGTTTCTTCAAACAGCCTTTTATTGCAGGCAGGTATCTGGGAGAGCTTTACCTTTTGCAGAGCTCTAGCCTTGACAAACAAAGTACTTTCTGGGCTGTCCTACACCACTGGTTGCTTTCTGTGTTGTCTCCCCACCCCTCCCAACCATTAGGATTCCATTTTTCTAACAGTCTGTCGTGAGGGACATTAAAACTGCTTGGTTTACCCGTGGCCAGCACGAGGCCAGGGTGCCAGCAGCTCCCAGCATCACCTCCCACCCTTGTATAAGGAGCTTCACTGTTGCCTGTGGCTGCCTCTTAGCCTGCCTGCTGCTTCCAGCAAAGCCACGCAGCAGATGCAAGGCAGCCGTAGATTTCGTCCACCCTTCAGCCTTTCTGCACGGCATGGGCACAAGACAGCTGGTCCTGCAGCCTCACTTTTGCATGCATCTGTTACAGAAACACCTTCTTTTGGTGCTTGGTCACAATTCCTCACCTCCTCTGTGTTCAACAGCAAGGTCAGGCAGCTTACCCATCCCCGACGCTGAGGCTTCCCAGCCCCGGACGCCCAGGGCAATCCACCCCTCGTAAGCAGGTCGACTCAGAGCTGGCAAGAAGTCCTCCACTTGCCTAAGGCTTCCAGCACCACCTTCTTTCTGCCAGAGATCTGGAGAGCGGGAGTAGAGCCTGCGGTCCCAGGCCACAGCAGCCCGCCGCGGGTGGGCTCAGCTCCCCCCCGCAGCCTCCCCAGCGCCGCGGGACCAGGAGGTCCTGCCCCAAGCAAACGGCTCCCTCCCGCTGATGCAGCCCTTTCCCTGCTGAGTTAGCAGATGCGTACTTCGGTTCCTTTCTACCAGCCTTCACCGGTGCCACCTTCCAAACCACTAAAAAGCAGCCAAGGCTTCTCTTACCTGAAGGAAAAGACTGAGGAATGAAACGAAGATGCTCAGAAGGCAAGCGTGTCCTCTCCAAAGCAGGAGCCACCCAACGCGGGGTCCCCAGGTGCTGCTCAGTGGGAGAGCCGAGCACGGAGTAGCCGGCTGCCCCTCCAGCACTGCGAATATCCCCGCAGAGCCTTCCCCAGCCACCGCACCCCTCCGCCTTCAGTGAGCGGTGCCCGACCGCAGCCGCTCGCACCGCTCCGTCCCGCTCACCCGGCTCCGGGTTGCAGGGAGCGCAGCACCCGAGGGCCGGCGGCCGGGGGCTGCGGGGTGCCGGGAGGCAGCACCGCGTCCTCTCGCTGCGCTCAGGTCCTTTAAAGAGGGAGTGGGGAGGCCGGAGGCAGCCAACCGGCGGGGAACGACTTCTGAATATGCAGATGGACGCCCAGGAGGTCATGTCCAGCGTCGGGGTCCGGCCACCTTCCCCGCCGCTCGGCCGTCTCCCCGGCTCGTAGACCCTGGGGTCGGGCGGGTGAGCGCTGGTGCCAAAGTGCAGGCTGCCCTGCTGGGCAGAGGGCCAGAGGAGCAACTCCCCCCTACAATTTGGCCTGGAAACCCCATCCAGCACCCAGGATGGTGAACCGTTCGTGAGATGAGGCAAATACACTCGCCTAGAGGCAAGCAGTGCCACAGGCAGGGAAAGAGCCGGCCCAGAGCTCCGGGTGCTGCCCAGCTCCCACGGAAAGCACCCAGGCACTTCCAGCATCCCCCGCCATGGGGACACGCAGGCGTTTCAGCTGGGCTGGAGGTCTGCGGTGTAGGGCATGGCCGGGAAACGGAACACAGCAAAAGCAGCAACACTGGGTCCCTTGCTTATGGCAGGGTGCTTTAGAGACACTGCCGCAGAGCCGGCACCGCTCTCAGCTGAGCACGCCCCGGCCCCACACCCACCCGCCCCAGGGGCACGCGTGGCTGGGAGACGCTTCGTGCTGGGGCAGCCGTGGGGTGGGTGGACAAAGCCTAGCCACACGCACAGCTCCTGGGGCGTCGCCTGCTTTGCCTCCACGCACCCACTGAACATGGTGATGTTTGGTGAGTTCATGTGGTAGGCAGGAGGCTGTGGTTAAAAGCAGCTGACATCGGGCAGTCTCGTTCGAGGATATTAGCCCTCGAAAGACAGATTGTGGAGAAATCCCTGGCAGAGGGCCTTTCTGGCTCGGCTGCCTTTTACTAAAGCAGTCAGCACATCCTCAAAGCCTCAGAGACTCTGCCCTGTTGATTTTTATTCAGCCTCTTTTCTTTGAAAATGATCCCAAGGATGTTTGGTGGGAATTTATATTAGGAGACTATTTTGAAGGTTGCAGTTTACCATTCATACATTATTCAGCAGTGGCTAAATTAAGGATGGGTGCCTGACCTGGACTTGGCTCCTTGAGAGTTGCCTGGCTGCCAGACAGCCTTTTATGACTATCTCAAGTTAATTCTCAGATTCTGCAAATGGGTTCCTCGGGTTTTCTTCCAGTGGTTCCCTGCCTGGAACCAGGCAGAAACCAGAAGATGCCTGAGGGATTCTCAAATGTTTTCAACATACAGACCACATCTGAGGAACAGGGCTTACTTGTGGACTCATTTGCCTGTTTGCTGTGGTGAGATGACCTCCTTGCCCACTCCTAACCATGCAACATCCCACTGGCTGACGCTTGCGGCAGTTATCACCCTACATGAGCCCGACCCTGTGATGTGTCAGGGTGAGCAGAAGGCCACCAGCACAGCTGTCCTGCAGCAATCCAGAGTTGGTTCAGTGAAGAGCGTCATGAAACGGCACCCTTAGGTAACACTTAGGTCCCTTTACGCACCAGGAATCGTAGGTAACATAATTTGTAGGTAACGTAACTCATCATGTGAAAGGCCCTGTGTATGCCCATGCCGGGGGCAGTACAGCCCGTGGACAAGCAGGGCTGCACAAAGCTACCGACCACCAGCAGACCGGGCACAGCCGCACCATCTGCCTGCCACCCAGCCCTGCCTGGGGCTGCCAAAGACATCTTGGGTACGGCTCAACAGCTGGCTCTGTAGGTACCATGGCCCCATCCCCACCCCTGTCCCTGCCCCGAAGCCCTGTCCCCAGCCTGTCCTCACCCCACAGCCCCATCCCCGGCCTGTCCTCACCCCACAGCCCCTGCCTTGGGCCTGCGCCCACCCCACAGCCCCTTCCCCAGCCTGTCCCCACCCCACAGCCCCGTCCCTGGCCTGTCCTCACCCCACAGCCCCTGCCTTGGGCCTGCGCCCACCCCACAGCCCCTGCCTTGGGCCTATACCCACCCCACAGCCCCGTCCCCAGCCTGTGTGTGTGTGTGTCCCCCCCCCCCCGCGATGGTGCCGCCCCTCCAGCCACGCTTCCCCCGTTCCGGAGAGGTTGGTCCGGCCCTGCGCGCTTCCGGCTCGCGCCGGGCCTGCTTCCGGTGTCCGCCCTCCGGCTCCTCCCGCCGCCGCCGCCGCCGCGATGCTGTTGCTGTGGCGGTCCCGCTGCCTGGGCCGGGCGCTGGGCCGCTCGCTGCGGGCCCTCCGGCAGGTACTGCCCGCCGCGGGCCCCGGCCGCGGGAAGGGAGGAGGGAGGGCGGGCGGGCGGGCAGTGGTTGAGCGGGCGGGGACGGCACCGCCAAGGGCATCGGGACGCGTCCGCTCTTCCTCGGCGCGAGGCTCCCCCGCGGCGGGCGGTGAGGGCAGGGCGGGGCTGCCCCCCCCCCCCCCCCCCCCCCATGCCCCCCGCCCCCATGTCCCCCGCCCCCGGGCCTGGCGTGCCGCTGCCCCCGGGCCGCCCCGCCCTGCCGGGCCCGCCGCTCCCTCCCGCCCCCCGAGAGGGGAGGCGGCTCCCTGCGGCACCGGGCAGCGCCGGCCGGCGGGAACAGCTTCCGAGAGCCGCCGCGCTCGGGCCCCGCCGGCCGAAGGGCCCTGCTCGCTGTCAGCAGCCGCGGGGTCCGCCGGCTGAGACCTTCCCCGGGGGCCGCGGCCCTCCGCGGGCGGGCCCGGCAGGTCGGCCTGCGGGAGAGGAAGGATCCGTTCTCCTCCAGCTGGAGCCTCAGAGATTTGGTTTCGGTCGTCGCGGGAATGTGGGCCAGCGAGTGTTGGCAGCTGGTCCTAACGCGGGACGTTTAGTTATGCCGTGCTTCCCCGCAGGGCTGCTGCGTGTTACCTGCTTGTCTCCGGTGCTGCAAACAGATCTGTGTGTATAAACACGCATGCCTCTCTATAAAACTGCACTGTAAGCAATTTATAACTAACTATAGATTTAGATTTAGTCATGCATGTATGGATATATAGATACAAATCGATTATAGTGCAGCTTAAGCTTATTTAAGTGGCATTTTAGCAGTGTTTAAGCTTTGTCAGCTCTCGGTGATGCTGTGTATTTATATAGAGCAGAGGGGAAGGCCAGATGGAGTAGTCAAACCTTTTACTGAACTAGCCTGCAAATCAGGAGGTGACAGGAGGCTATAGCGGGGTACTGGGAAGCGGAGATCATTTTAGTTAACCTGTTAGATGTACTAGAAAAGTTGAGAAGTCAAGATGGTGGTAGTTGATTTCCGTTTGAGGGGGAACATGGGAAGTAAGTTGTGGTGAAGGGGATAATACAAGCTTTTTCAAGAGATGGAAAGAAACGCCAGAACTTGGTAAACTTCTGATGGGAGAAGTGAAAACAGTAGACACATACAAAATCCAGAATGTAGGGTTAAACAGGAGAACAGTAGAGTCAGCAAGAAACAGTGAGGGTAGGGAAGGGTTGGCTGGATTTTAATTATCTTGTAAAAGAGAGAAAGGTCCCGGATTCATATATCAAGTAAAAATCGTGAGTGTGCATTAGTAGCCTGCATCCGAGCGTGTAGGACTCAGTGGGGTGGCAGGAGCAGCTCTTGAAGGATGACCTGAAAAAGTCCACAGAAGAGCTAGTCTGAAAAAGGATGGCTTGATCAGGAGCTGTGTTCAGTGCTTTCAGAATCAAGTCCTCTTGCTTATCTGGGCAGGAGTTTGTAAAGAACTTTCTCTTCCCTGTTTGATCCTCCCCACATGCTGGAGGAGTTCTCAGCCTGTTGTCTTAGTAACAGCATCCTTTCCCGCTCAGCATTGTTATCTCCATCCCGTCTTAGCATCTGCCCTGCCAGGCTATATATAATTGTGTTAAAATCCCCGAAAGACGTGCAGTGGGGTTTTTGTGTGTAGCTCATCCTTCTTGTTAAAGCAGCAGCTTCTTTGCTTAGAAGAAGCCGGGGCTGGAGAACTGATTGCTGCTTTGCCTGTCGTCAGAGCTGCCCGGCACTGGGCTGCTGTTTTGCCTCTGTGGAAATTAACTGTGCCCTCCTGTTCAGTTAGTGTCCTTACCTGAGCTGGTCCCTGCTCCCACTGCTGGAGAAGAGATCTGTAGGTGTACGGGCTGTCGCTTTAGCTGAGCTATTCCGTAATTTATTTCAGCTTGTAGTGACCTACTGCAAGGTGAAAGGTGTGGCCTGGGACGCTGTGTGCCAGGGTCATGCTGACATAGTAACAGTTATAAAAGCAATTCTGAGAAGTCATGTGAAACGTGGGGGGAAAATTAATCACTTGGTACGTGAGTCACTAGCTAATTAGACCAAGACTTATTCCTCCGAGTGCAGGCTGTCTCTTTAGAGTGACCCAAAGGGCTAATGCCGGCTAGCAAAACCTGAAAGCTTCTGTTTTCACCAAAGAAGCTCCAAGATGAAGCAGAGGGCAGATTTAGCCAGGTGATACCAGGAGCAGGTGCTATCACGGTGATTCCTTCAGGGAAGAGGAAACAGGAAAGAGCCCTATCAAGCACAACGCAAGACATAGGAATCTCAGTATCTTTTGTAAGTGGCTTCCTCCTCGCGTTAGAGCTTTGTCCCCTCATTTCTTAACCTAAAAGACAGAAGCATGGAATGATACCAATTTTTTTTTCCTTAATTTTGCAGCAGTTGTGGAACATGGACTTGGCACCTATCATGGAAGAAAGCTGCAGATGTGTTTTCTCACAATAATTTATTTTAGGACAGGCCTTCTAAACTTTTTTTTTTAACTTTACAGTAAACTAGTCCTGAGCAAATAGAATTGTGTGTTTATGCTTCACTCTGAGGCTGTTCCTCTTTCTTAGCAAGTTATTGTCTGGGATGCTAGGAATACCTTTAATCACTTTTTTAGAAAGCACCCAGGAAAATAATTAATGGGCAGAGAGGAGCTCGGATCACTTGATGTTTTATTTGTAATTGACTTTGTATTACCTGGGACACTATGGAATGTGGGGAGAATTTGATCAATGCGGGAGCTAACGTATGTGGTGAGGATTGTGGTCCTTGACCAAGTGGAGACAGCTGAAGCTTGTCTTCCTGATCCCAGCTTAGGGCTGGTGCTACACAAACCAGATCTGAGTTAGCAGGGGGCTGGTGCCGCACCAAGATTAAGTGTTGTAGCATTCACGATGACTCTGCAAAGTCTGCACAGGGCTCCCTGCTTTCCCTTCCCCTGGCAGGCCGGGGACAGGGGCTCCAGCGGGCCCTGCCAGAAGCCGGTTTTGCAGGACTGCCGGTCCAGGATGGTTGGTCCCTGCAGTGGACTGGCAAGCAGGTTAGCTGCATGGCGCTGCGCTGGAGCTCCTGAGCTCTGCCAGACCCAGGCTGGCTTTGCTGCAAGTCAGCTGGGCAGCACATGTCCTCGGCGCAGCTGATCGTAACCCTCTTGAACTGCCCATTGATCACTGAGTTGACTGTGCGCTAGTAAGCGAGAAGCCAAATCTGTCAGAAAGTCTGGATAATTAAACTGCCAAGGGGTCGATTCCCCAGGCCTGTTAGTAGTTTTGATTATATGAAGTGTTCACTGAACGTATTTTTGCATGCTACAGCCCTCAGTCCTGTAGACAGTGTGACAAGCTTAAGTATCTCTTCCGTCCTTGATCTCTATATCATCTTGTCATACACAGCTCCACAAATTATTTTGATAATTAAGATCAGTTATATCCCATTCTGCTTGCTCTTGTGAAGCTGAGATCAGGGCTTATACACAAACTTCCCTTCAGATACTGAAGGTGTGAATGAAAAGTAATTTTTACCTCTTACCTTAGCTGCTGGATGAGGATGTTTTGAGCTGTTGAGGAGCTGTTGTTCCAAACCACTCAACTGCATTTTAGTCAAGGTTACTGTGATATTTTCCTGTAGCTTTTAAAGAGTTCTTATGTTCTCCCAGTCTGCGGGTTCAATGCTAGAGAAATGTCTAATAGCAACAGGGAAAGTAACTGGAATATCTTGAAGTGTCTTTTACTTTTGAGGGATATTACACTGAACTTGGAATGCAGTCAATGATTACATGGGTATGAAATGAAACATCACCAGAAGGTGGAATTCCTGGCTCACTGAAGGCAGTAGAAATTTTGCCATTGAGGGAAATTCTGGCCCTCTGGAGTTCAAAGGCTCCGTTGCCTTAAAACCAGAAAACAAAAACCCCAGATGATACATTCATAACTGTATGAATGTACATGGGATCATGGGATGTTTTCTCATCATGTCCAGTAGCTGCCCTTGACCTTCTCATTCAGAGCAAATTTTAGTGAATGAGTCTTTAGAAATCTGCTCCTTCTTAAAGAGAAAAGCGTGCATGAGAAGTTCAAAACAACTGGAGCCACAACTGAAAACCAAGTGCATCAGATGTAACGTCACTCCACAGGAAAGCATCCTGGAAGGAGGCAAAGCAAAGAGAAGGGTGTAGATGCTCTCGCCATCTGCCGCTCTTGCACACCATGGGAAAGTAGCATGACTGCAGTCTGGAGCATGGGAGTGGTGGATCCCATCTCTGATCCAGGTCTTGTGGGAAAACCAGAGTCGTCCTAGGATGGGTCTGTCTTTTTGCAATACTGATAGCTCCTCTTCTCTCTGACAGGGGAACTGTACTCTGGCAAGATGCTCTCTGTCTGGTGAGTCTTATGCTTTTATTTCATTTCAAACTACCTAGACAGAACAGAGCTGATGATGGAAATTTGTAATAGGTTTGATTAGGGTTTATTTCTGCCAGTCATGTAATGAAGCAGCAGTTGGTGAAATGAGCTGTGTTTCCATGCGGGTGCCTCACTTGCCTAATGTACATGCTGCCAGCCCCATTCAGCTCTGTTGAAGATTTCACAGCAGCAGCAGCACAGTGCATTTGAAGCATTGCAGTGCTTGAAACACATGCTGTTGCAGAGCCTAGCTCTGTAATGAACTCCTTTGAAAATGGTGGGTGAAAGTTAAGTGACATGTCTACTATGCCCGTGAACTCCTCTTTGGTGCTTAACCTGGATTTTCCCAGAGCTCTGTTTTTTTTATCTGTACTGTGTTTATATAGCATTACATCATGCACTTCTGATTCCACTTTGAGAAACCAGTTAAATCTGCTTACCTTTTCTGGTTGCTAGAGTTCCAACATCAGCTCTTTAGTAGGGGATGGTGTTTTAATTGTATTGCTTTTTTTAAAACTCAAATGGGGAAATGGTTCTTCCCTCTGGAGTTGTGTAATTGAGATAATTATGTTCTCCAGTTGCTACACTGACTCTCTTTAAGATCAGTCTGGAAAACTGCCCAGTGCCCTGAAAGAGACAAAGGACAGGAGTTCAGTTCGTAATAAAAATTGCGGTGTCAGGGCACATGAGCAGTGTGGAAAGGGGACAGTGGGGCATGTGAAACTGAGAAGCTATGCAAGTACTTCCCTGCTGTGAGTTTTGGAAGTGTTCTGCGGACAGAGAAGAGGAATGATGGTGGCTTGCTACTCTGCCCTACACCCTGTTTTCATTCTCTTTTTCCTCCTTGTCCATTCAGCTGTGAGGCTTCCTGGGGGTGCCTCTTAGGGGACTGATGCCTTGTTCCTATTAGAAACCCCTTTCTGTTGGTGAGGTTAACTCAGCCGGCAGCTGAGGTTTCAGCAGACATGGAGGTGTCCCTCATAGCTGTTTCCTGGTTTTGTTGTGCCTGGGGTAGCTGCTGCTTTGTTTGCCCTTTGCAGAGTTGTCCTTATTAGCTTTGAGGTCAAGGTATAACTGTTCTTCCCATTGCTGTAAATCTAGATGAAGACAAGACCACTGTTCTTAGCAAGCTCTGGGCAGGTTTGGTGGCACTGAAGTGCCTCTATATAGCTATATTCCCCACTTAGTCCCAAGCTTCTTTCAGGGTGGACAGTGGTGTCTTCTGCACCTGACAGGCACAGCTGAGGGCTGGATGGCTGCATAACGTTCCCGTGGGGTAACACCATTCTCATTCACAGGTGTGGCTGGGAGCCAGGGACTGGCTTACACCAACAGCAGGAAGCTTGTGTAAGTATCCCAGGAAAGCTGTGATGTGGAGAGGCTGGGGCTGCTCTAGCCCTGGTAAGATTTGGGGGCTGATAGGCAGGATGTGGTTGGCTGTCACAAAATCCCTGTGCACATCTTAGGAGCATGGAGCTAGCCCTAACAAAATCTAGGTTTTGCAGGTCAGAAACCGTGGCATGCCTAAAGAAAATAAGCGTTGTTTGGAACCAGATACCGAGGCAGGGAAGGCACGGGAATGAGGAGATTGGTGATAAATGGATCTCTAACCTTTGATTATCTGGCTAGAACTCTTGTTTGCTCTGTGGTGGCCTCCTGGTAGCGTTTCTGTCAGGAGAAGTGGGGTGGTTCAGGGAGCTATTGTTCATCTGGCATTATTTGCATTGCTGAGGTGGTCTTGTAAAAATGTATTTGAGGACATAACCTTAAGAGCGCATCCATAAAAGCCTGAAATGCTGGTCTGTGCACACGGAGTAGCCTGTGTTAAAGGAATGCTAAAGCAAGTTTGCTTCAGGTTTCCAAATGTGGTGTCAGTAGGTATAAAACAACATCCTTTGGAACGCTTGGGATTGCCAGCTCCCTATGAAGGGACATGGTGGAGAGAAATAGCTGTCTCTTGGATGTGTTGCCATAGGCGATTTATGGCGCTTTCTGGTTTTTTGAAGCAACCGAGCAACTTCTGTAGAGATGGCGGTCGTGATCTGGAGGTAAAAAATAGTTACTGCACTGATCTTGGACGTAGGGTGGGCTGGCTAGGTCAGGCTTTTATCAGTATTTAAACCACAGAGGTTCTGTTGGGGTGTCTCCCTAAATTAAAATTCCATAGACATCAGTTCTCACTGAGTTTCTGAGAGCATTAGTGATGGTAAGCTGTGATGTTTCCTTTCTTAGTGGGATTGCTGCAGCTTCAGCAGTAAGTAGGAGTCCCTTGGAACAAATGCATCAGAACAGCTGAGCAGCCTTTCAGATCAGTTAAGCAAATGTAATTTCTGTGCTTGAGCTTGGTGCCGGCAGCCTGCAGAGGAATGTACTGCTGTGTTCATATCTTTCTCTCTTTCGCAGAGTAAATAGCTCCAGTGTCTTCGCTGTCCGTTGCTTCAGAACCACTGCAGTACACAGTAAGTAAGAAGTCAGGAATCAGCAGGATGGCTCTTGTGCTACCTGTTGCTGCTGAAGCTACCTCTTCCATCCTTGGTCTAGGCCCACTGCTGTCCCACCTCATGAATGGCTGAGGATTTATGTCCCGGGACCCTACAGATTTTGTCTGGCGTTCCTGTCATAATGTGACTTTCAGTCAGATGGCACTTTCTCTTGCGTTGAAATGTTAATCAGTATTGAAGCAAGGAGAAGGGCAACATTTGATGTCTGTTGACCTACCCCCTCTAGTAGAGTCCTGATGACAAGAATGAAGCAATGCATGCCGTAAGTTTTGAGCTCTGAATGTGTTCAAGTCTGTCTGTCTCTCTCACAGGGGATGACGTGGTTACAGTGAACACACCAGCCTTTGCAGAGTCAGTCACAGAAGGAGATGTCAGGTGGGAGAAAGGTAAGCAGTTGCCTATTCCCTGAAATTCTCAGCACTGTTGCTGCTGCCCTGAATAGCCTGGGATAGATTGTAGTTCACTGGCTGACAGCCTACTCCGTGCCTTTCAGTCTGTGACAAATGAGGCAATTAATTGCAGTTCTAAGGGGTAAGGATTGCAGTTACTGCCTTGGCACTTCTGTTGTGGGTGCTGTTGGGTGAAGGGTGATGTCTAAACTGCAGTCAGATTCTGATTGCTTGTTTGAGCTAGACTTTTCTTTAGAAGTTGTGAACTGGGGTGAGAAGATTCTGGGCTAGCGGGGGAGACTGCTGTGGGTTAAGAGGGGAGGCCGGAGCACACCTCCCTTCTCACAGTGGTCTTCATATCTATCATTCAGCTGTTGGAGACACAGTGGCGGAAGATGAAGTGGTGTGTGAGATTGAAACAGACAAGGTAGGAGTTTTCTGGACCAAAACTTTTTCTAGTTCTGTAGCGGGTATGCTGTATGGCTCCTGTCCCACTAAGAGCTCCTAGAGCCTGCAGGCCCAGCGTGTGTCTTCTGCTCCCTTCATGGAGATAAGCTTTTCTCACCTAGTATGAAAGATGACTGGGCCTGAAGTAAGAATTCTCTGATAACTCTTCCTCCCTCATACAAGTGATTAAGCGTCAATGGTGCTGATGTTTGTTGGAGCTGCAGTTCCACTCCTCCTTCCAGTTTTGGTGCTCTAAGCTTTGAAACCTGTTTGTGTTTAAACAGAGGAGAAATCTGCAGAGCCATAGGATGTCTTCAGAATGTGTTAAATTTCACCTTTAAGTTTAATCACTCCTTAAAGGACTCTTAAGCTTTGGAGTTCTTGCTAAAACTCCCTGCCAAGTTCTGCTTCCAGTCTTGCTGTCAGGAAGGTACTGGCAGTGAGTCAATTCTTGAGTGTACCCTGGAGCAGAAAGATCAGGCAATGCGTTACACTGCCAGTGTCTCCTGAAACTCCTAAGTATTGGCACAAAATCCCAGTGGAGGGTGTGAAAACTGGTGCAAATGGTGTGAGACAGAGTCGCTGTCTCTGCCAAATTACAATGTGTATTTCAACATATTGGCATCTTCTGTTGGGCATTTGTTCTCCATCTGATGTTTAGAGGAATTTCACTGATTTTACTTTTTGCAGACATCAGTGCAAGTTCCAGCCCCAGCAGCTGGTGTGATTGAAGCCCTTCTGGTACCCGATGGTGGCAAGGTGGAAGGGGGGACACCTCTGTTCAAACTCAGGAAAACTGGAGGTAACTCAGACATGTGTAACTTGCACAGGCCTTCCTGTTTCCACCAGTCTTTTTCTGAAGATGGAAGCGAGGCATTTAGAGGGATCCTGAGAGGTTAAATGTTTCCTCCACCTGCATCTGTAGCTGGAAGAAAATATTCCTGTTCTGTTGTCCATTAGAAAAGCATAATGTTAGTTCTTCTGAAGGGAGAACTTTCCTTTTGCTCCCTCTGGAGGAGACTGCAGCTCTAAGCTATAATTAGTAGGGAATTCCCCTGATATAACTGCCTTCTCCGCCCTCTTTAGCGTTCATTCTCCTGCACAGTGAAGAGGTGTAGGGTCTGGATGAGTAAAACACTTCCGCCATGGGATCCACTTGTAGTGGCCCCTATCAGTTCAGTAGTGCTCGGAACATGAAGGCACTGTGCCGGAGGGTTAACTTTTATCAGGTTGGTTGGACTCAGAGATCCCCTGTGGTGGAAACTGTAGTTCTCCTTACCATGACTCTTCCTTATCTTTCAGCTGCTCCTGCCAAGGCCAAACCAGCAGCAGCCCCTCCTCCTCCAGCCCCTGAACCTGTAGCTGCAGCTGCTCCTCCCCCTGCTGCAGCACCAATTCCCACTACAATGCCACCAGTGCCACCTGTGTCCACTCAGCCCATCGACAGCAAACCAGGTGAGGCAGCAGCCGTTTTCTCATATTGTCAAGCCTCTCCTCCCTGGGGAGAGTGTATAAGTTAAGGGTTGCTAAGGGTTGCTTCCCTTTTTGACTGATGTGTTCTTTACCCTCAGTGTCTGCGGTGAAGCCAGCTGCAGCCCCAGCGGCAGCCCCTCCTGGGGAGGCAGTGCCCAGCAAAGGTGCCAGATCAGAACATAGGGTAAGCTGTGGGAATAGGGGCCTTGCCAGCACTTCTGTGCTGGGTGACAACTTGTTCTGACATAAGCCTTGAGCTTGCCAGATGTGTCCACCTGTTCACACCCACCTCGTGGGGCTGTGAGAGATGGGGAAATGCTCCACATGAGGGCACTGCTTAGGGGTGGCGTGGAAGAAGAGCCAGGTCAGAACAGAAACAGGTCTTTTCTAGGCAAAAGTCTTGAACTCACCTGACAGAGCACAGGAGGCTCAGTGTGATCTGCTTGGTCTGTCTGCAAGCCCTCAGCAAAGGACTGGCCACCTGCCTTGTGCATTCTTAAGAGAACGTGGTTGAGCAGTCTGCTTTCTCAGCAGTCTCACTCTGCTCACATTAGCCTCATGCTGGAAACTGTGTATTGAGCTGGGCAGCTCCTTAGTGAAATCAACTCCTCAGCCTGTCGTGCTCCTCAGGGAGACCTGGAGTGAAAACCTTGGCCCTAGGCATCCATTACTAGTCAACCAGATGACAAGAAGGGCCTTTTGAGTTTCTTCTGCGTTTTGCCCCTTGAATGGACTTGAGGCAGCTTCTGCTTATGGCTTTTTAATTTTCAGGTCAAAATGAATAGGATGCGTCAGCGTATTGCTCAGCGGCTGAAGGAGGCTCAGAATACTTGTGCCATGCTGACCACTTTCAATGAGATCGATATGAGGTGAGGAGCAGACCTGTTCTTCCCTTTACAAGTAGAAATAGATGCAGGCAGTCATCTTTAAATAACAGCCAAGACCTTGCTGATTCCCTCTGGAGACATTGGCAACACATCTTTTGGGACCTCTTTCTTAGGTGTGTACCACCATCTGCGCAGCTTCATTAGGGCCATGTTGACGCTGGGTGAGGGGTACATAGCTTCCTAACAGCCTGTCATTCCTCAGGAGTGATCTGCTGCTTGTAGGAGGGACAGCCTCATTCCTTATCTGTGTGGTTCTTGTTTGAGGGCTGGTAGATGTTGAGCAGGAGTGACTAGTGTCACTTGTATGGTGGCTATTAGGAGACACCAAGATGGAGCATCTGCTTTCTGCCACCCCACCAGGTTACTGCTGTCGGATGAGGTGGTTCCCCAGGGCTCATCAGCCTTCCAGGTGAGCAGTACATAGGTCTGAGGCCCTTGCTGTTGGTGCAGCTTTCCCGAGACAGACTGGCATCCTTCCCCATCCCCTCCAGGCAGGTGGGGGTCTCCTGACTCAAGTGCTTGCACAGACTGAGCGCACTAATGGCTTTGGAGGGTGGGCAGCTTATGTTACAGTGCATTAGGGGGAAATTGTGCCCAAATCAAATTGCCTTGTGAAATCCTATTCTGCTCCTTAAGACAAAACATGTAAATATTTGGGTCTCAGAACAATAAGGTTGGCAAAATAGTCTTGATTGGAGGGGAAGTGCTGCAGCTTTATCTCCTCTCAGAGGCTCATTGAGGTGTCGCTTTACGCTGGCCTCGGGCTCTTGTTGCATCTGGTAATCTGGTTTGGATTGATTGCTGTGAGGTTGACTTGTGAGGGCCTGTGCTGGGGCCTCCTGCTTCCCGCGGGGGGTCAGCGTCTGAAAGGAGGAAACCATAATGAGCCAGTTTCATAGCAAACCTCGTCCTCATCGCCGCGGTCCTTGTGTCTTGGGAGGCACTAATGTCTTTGGGCGGTAATCCTAGCCCTAAACAAGGTTAGGTGCAGGAAAACAAACACTCTAAACCGTGGAGACCCATGCCACTTGCTGAAACTGTCTCTTCAAAGACTCAGGGTGTCTAGAGGGGGGAGGGAATGGACCCTGCAATTCCACAGCATTTGGTATTAGCCTGGAAAAGGCAGAGCTTGTAGCCACAACTTGGTTGACTTTTTTAAAATGACCTCAGTACTGATAAATAGAAGCAGTGGGGAAAAGCGATTAGTCTGGTTGAGGGCTGTGGGTGGGCTGGCACCGACTACCGTAGCAACTGGGAAGAGTTCTTTCATGCTCACGTAACTCCCAAAGCCAAAGAGCTGGGTACGGAGGCATCGTCGTGCTGGCTAGTGCTGGACTGGCACAGTGGTTGAAGTCTATTGCCTCAATCACCATGTGCATCTTTTCTGCTCTTGGCATTTCCTGATTTTTCACCCTGCCAGGGTTGGCCCCTGGAGCTGTTGTCTGCAGCGCTGCACCGGTATTGGCAGTGGTGTCTCCAGAGACATCAGGCCTAAGCAGGAAATATGTCGTGCCCTGTCTTGCTTTCGTGGTGGACAGTGTGGGCCAAGCAGATTAACTTTGTCCTGTTGAGTTGATGGTCCAGGACCAGTTCCTGTTAGATGCATTGGCGAGGTCCTTAGAGCCACCCTCAGCCCATTTCACCTGTGACATTTGAAGGATTTTTCAGCAGACTGAGGGTTTTCCAGCTGGTGGTGCAGGTTTGCAGTCCTTGGGGCTGGCACTGACATCTGTTGTAGAGTGAGGGAACAGTGTTTTCTTGGGCTTCGTGCTGACCAGCGTTACGGTGTGTTTTGCAGCAACATCCGAGAGATGAGAGCTATGCACAAGGATCCCTTCCTGAAAAAGCACAACCTGAAGCTAGGTTTCATGTCAGCTTTTGTGAAAGCTGCAGCTTTTGCTCTGCAGGACCAGCCCGTTGTGAATGCAGGTGGGTGGTGACCCTTGCTGGTGGGTTGCACATCTCACCAGTGAGTGTGGCAGAGTTGGGGAAGGCAGGTGACCAAGTCCATGGCAGGGCTGATAGCTTGGGCAAGCAAGTCAAATATGCAGGAAAAAGGGGGTGCTGCAGCTGATTTCACTAATGCCGCTTATGTAGGTAGAGGACAGCTCTCCAAGGTGGGCTCTGTTAGGAAGGGGTTGCCAGGACTGGGGCTGGGGCCACGCGTACGCAGCCCGCAGAGGGAAGAGGCTGCTTGTTGGTGTAGAGATAGCTGCTGTAGGTGTGATGCAGTTCCTGCAGGCATGTCAGAGGTGCTTGCTCAAACCCAGAAGAGGAGAATAACCAAGGGGATGTCTGAGGGAGACTGACCTGTGTGGACTGTGTTTCCTTTCCGTCTGTCCTGATGCCTCAGTGACAGTGAGCAGTGAGGGCTCATTCTTCTCTGGAGTTTAAGCTAGAGATGAGCAAGTTGTTATGATTTTGTGGCTACTTCTGGCTTACTGAGCCCTTGATCTTGGGTACTGCATGTGTAACACGGCTTTTTTCTCCTTCTAGTGATTGATGACACAACCAAAGAGATTGTGTACAGGGACTATGTGGACATCAGTGTTGCTGTAGCAACTCCCCGGGTAGGTACCTTGGAGGCTTTGGCCATGGCTCCTTGCAGCCTTGAGTCTGGGATGGTCATGTACTTTGAGCCAACTCAGCTTTGACCTCCTCTGCAGCAGAAACTTACTGATGAGACCGATCTTCTAAATGAGACATCTGATACATTGTGGACTGCTGAGATTGATTTTGGGAGAGGATGGAGGACGAAGAATATTCTGCCACTGTACTAGGAGATGTAGTAACAGGGTCAGCATGGATCTCAGTCGTTAATGAGTAGGGCCAAGTTAGGGAAACCCTTTTTTTCGTGGATCCATGAGGATATGGCATAGACAGTAAAAGCTTTGCATGTCCTGTCTGTTGGCTAACCCTGCTACGCTGTCCCACCATTTCTGTAAATCGCATTGCTGCTTCAAAGAGATGTTTCTGTCCAGGCAGAGAGTGGGATGGAGATACAGATGTTGAATTAGTCTATTCTGTTGTGAGACGGAGGTTTGGCCAGGACTGAAGTTCTGTCACTGCTCCCAAAGTCATGGGAAGGTCCAGCACAAAGGGACTCTTCTCTTCTCACCTAGAAAGAGGTGACAGCTGAACTCTGCCCAGTGCCTCACCTGCTTTTATGGATGTGGAGCTGGATCCAGACAGGCTTTGTTGATACTTTTTTTTTTTTTTTTGGACAGGACAAGGAGTAATGGTTTTAAACTAAAAGAGGGTAGATTCAGACTAGTTATAAGAAAGAAATTTTTTACAGTGAGGGTGATGAAACACTGGAACGGGTTGCCCAGGGAGATAGTGGAGGCCCCACCCCTAGAAACTTTCAAGGTCAGTGGAGGCCCCACCCCTAGAAACTTTCAAGGTCAGGTTGGACGGGGCTCTGAGCAAGCTGATCTAGTTGAAGGTGTCCTTGCTCACTGTAGGGGATTGGGCTAGATGACCTCTAAAGGTCCCTTCCAACTGAAAGCATTCTATGATTTTATGAGATGGGCTTACAGAGGCAAACAAGATGTCTGATTTACGGTGTCAGCCCTTGGTGTGTGTCATGCCACGTTTCCCGGCAGGCTGCCAGGGTGTGAGGCGACTCTGCCAACCACCTGCTGTGGGCTGAGGAGGAGGCAGGAGCTCTGCTGGGCTGAGGCCAGGCTCCTGCCCAATAAGTTACCTGTGTGTTGCTGCGGTGAATTTGCTGATCATGGACTTTGCTTCTCCGTAGGGTCTTGTGGTCCCTGTCGTTAGGAATGTAGAAAACATGAACTTTGCTGACATAGAGCGTGCTATCTACGAGTTGGGGGAGAAGGTAAGGAAAGTTGGAGGTTTTCCTGAAAAGGGTTGGGAGGAATCATGCCTGACCAATCTGATAGCTTTCTACGATGACGTGACTGGCTGGGTAGACGAAGGGAGAGCCGTGGATGTTGTCTACCTCAACTTCAGCAAGGCTTTCGACACAGTCTCCCATGATATCTTCCTAGGGAAGCTCAGGAAGTGTGGGCTGGATGAGTGGTCAGTGAAGTGGATTGAGAACTGGCTGAATGGCAGAACTCAGAGGGTCGTCATCAGCGGCGCTGAGTCTAGTTGGAGGCTGGTAACTAGTGGTGTCCCTCAGGGGCCAGCACTGGGCCCAGCCTTGTTTAACTTCATCAACGACCTGGATGAAGAGTTAGAATGTACCCTCAGCAAGTTTGCTGATGACACCAAACTGGGAGGTGTGGTAGATACACCGGAAGGCTGTGCTGCCATTCAGTGTGACCTGGATAGGCTGGAAAGTTGGGCAGAGAGGAACCTGATGAGGTTCAACAAAGGCAAATGCAGGATCCTGCACCTGGGGAGGAACAACCCCAAGCATCAGTACAGGCTTGGGGTGGACCTGCTGGAGAGCAGCTCTGCGGAGAGGGACCTGGGTGTCCTGGTGGACAACAGGTTAACCATGAGCCAGCAGTGTGCCCTGGCTGCCAAGAAGGCCAGTGGGCTCCTGGGGTGCATCAAGAAGAGTGTGGCCAGCAGGACGAGGGAGGTTCTCCTTCTCCTCTACACTGCCCTGGTGAGGCCTCATCTGGAGTCCTGTGTCCAGTTCTGGGCTCCCCAGTTCAAGAAAGATGAGGAGCTACTGGAGAGAGTCCAGCGGAGGGCTACGAGGATGATGAGGGGACTGGAACATCTCTCCTACGAGGAGAGGCTGAGGGAGCTGGGCTTGTTCAGCCTGAAGAAGAGAAGGCTGCGAGGGGACCTAATAAATGCTTATAAATATCTGAAGGGTGGGTGTCAGGAGGATGGGGCCAAGCTCTTTTCAGTGGTGCCCAGTGACAGGACAAGGGGCAATGGGCACAAACTGAAGCACAGGAAGTTCCGTCTGAGCATGAGGAAGAACTTCTTCCCTCTGAGGGTGACAGAGCACTGGAACAGGCTGCCCAGGGAGGTTGTGGAGTCTCCTTCTCTGGAGATATTCAAGACCCACCTGGACAAGGTCCTGTGCAGCCTGCTGTAGGCATCCCTGCTTCGGCAGGAGGGTTGGACTAGATGACCCACAGAGGTTCCTTCCAACCCCTACCATTCTGTGATTCTGTGAATGGGAAAGATTGGAGGTGCTGAATAGGCATGAATTGATTCAGTTTCTCTCTGTCATCATCTCTAACCTCTAACACACTGAGCTGTGGTGTGGGGAGTGATCCAGTTACAGCTGTAGCTGTGCCCGTGCCTTACGGGACAGGCCTATCTGCTCATTGCCCTTCCAGAAGACCGCAAACTATGCATTAGTGACTTCGTCTTTAGAGGCCAAGGCTGAACTGCCCTGGGGTAGAAGTCATTGTGTCTCTGTCCTGCAAAAGCCAGAGTTGGAAGCAAAGGCAAGAGAATCATTCCCCAAAGCCAGCAGATGTTCAGATCTAAAGACAGGGTGCATTTTCAAGTAATTCATGCTGGTTTTCAGCTGAACAGATTAATAAGTGAAGCTCTTGCCATCAGTGTTTGGTCTTGGAGAGGGTGAACGTCCAAACCCTTGTCCTTTGCCTTCTGTGATCCATGTGGCTTTCTAAGACCTTGCTTTTACTTCTAGGCACGGAAAAATGAACTGGCCATTGAAGACATGGATGGTGGCACTTTCACAATCAGCAACGGAGGGGTTTTTGGGTCACTCTTTGGGACACCTATCATTAACCCACCCCAGTCTGCCATCTTGGGCATGCATGCCATCTTCGACAGGCCTGTGGCTGTGGGAGGCAAGGTAGGTGGAGCTGCACAGGAGGTTTCAGTGAACAGAGGGGAGAGCTCAGTGGGATGAGGACCATAGCCCGTATGCTTTTTCTAGGGGCTTGGCGTCAACTTCTGAAAGGCTTTACTGTGCAGGAGGAGCAGACACTACTGGGCGTAGGGCAGCTTTGCTGGCACTGGTACTTGCCTGAGCTGCGCAGGGGGCCTTGTCCTGTCTGTGAGGGCAAGAACTGGGTGATCTGCTTAGGTGTGGAGAGGAGGAGGCTGTAGTCTTTGTGATACAGAACAGCTCCAGAAAGGGATCCAGTCTTGTGTGGGGTGGACCTAGCCTGGGTAGTTGTCAGTGCCTGGGTGGGTAATCCTGCCAGGCAGGACACATCCAGGAGGGCCTGAGCCATGGATCCAGGACAGGAAGAAGCCAGGTCTTCCCTGAATTCACGGGAGGGAATCGTGCAGGCGGAAGGGCTGAGCTCACTAATGCCTGTCTTATTCCTCCCCTTCAGATCGAGGTGCGGCCCATGATGTACGTGGCGCTGACGTATGATCACCGGCTGATTGACGGCAGAGAGGCAGTGACTTTCCTGCGCAAGATCAAGGCAGCGGTGGAGGATCCCCGTGTGCTGCTGCTCGACCTGTAGAGCAGCCACCCCCCATGCAACCCACCGAGGGGAGGGCCGCAGCACCAGCAGGAGCGATGTCGGGCATTCAGGAACTGGCAGGGGTCATTCCAGTCTCCCTCCCTCCGCTGTGATCAGAGCTGTCCCGGAGGGAATTGCGGGGATAGCTCCTACCTCCTTTTCCTGTTCTGTTTAACAAAAGTTCAGTTTCTCAAGAGGATTGCTATGCAGTGGGCTGACCACTGAATGGCACTGCCTTTCCAGAGCTGTCTGTATGGCATCCTCTCCCTCGCAGCACCAAAGTCTCACCTCTAGCTTGTCCTATACCAGTAGAAACTGCTTGCTGCTGCTGTGTTAGGGTACCCTTCCCTGCCGCTCCAAGGCGGGTTCAGCTTTATTTCCTAGCACTGAGGTTCCTGGGAGGGAGAGGAGAGGAAAGGCTACTGTTCTGTCCCTGTTTTTCTTGAAAATATTTCACACTCATCTGCCTTGCAGGGGCAGTCTGGGGACCGCCAGGCCGCTTGCAGCAGAGGTTTTGATCAGAGCGCGGCTTGAGGTAGGTGCCGTGCCTCTGGTAGTGCCCTGCTTACACTCCCTCCACAGACAGGAACACAGCGGTGGCAGCTCCCCGGCTTTCCCTTGGAGACCGTTTGCCTCTCTCCAGCCTGGTCACTGTGGCGTGAACATTCGTGTCCGGGTGGCCAGAGCCCGTGACCTCTGTGGAGGCAGCACTGTTGGTGGGGGACAGCCCCTTTCACCATCACATGCCCGACACGGGGGTAAGACCCAGCCCCCAGCAGCTGTCCTTGAGTCACGGCTCACTGATGGTGGATCCGACTGCTGGCTTCCTGTGTGCGAGGGCTTGGCCTGCTACCAGCAGAGAGACAGCTGGCGAGGGCCAGGTCTGAAGTGTAATGTATATCCCAGCCCAAGGCTGCTGGTTTGGGGGGGAGGGGGGCAGTCCTTAATCTGATAGCGCACACATGTATGGGGGAGTGAGGGGGTTGCTAGTGCCTGCAGAGTCTATTACCCTCTACACGGAACTTGTAACTAAAATATTTAACACAGCGGATTTTAAATGAAATAAAACTGGGCAATGACTGCGAGGTGGGAGTGTGTTTGAGGGGGCGAGCGGCAGCTCCGGAGCGAGGCCTCGGGCATCAGCAGCGTCCCTAGTGCAGGGTGAGAAGCCTCCTGTTGTCTGATGGCGAGAGAAAAGAGAGAATGGGAGCTGGGCCTGTCCCTGGTGGTACTGAATTGAGGCTTCTCTGGCTGCTAATTCTACTGTCCTCAAACCCTTTCTGGCACAGGATTGGCTCTTCCCAGCAAAGAGGAGGTTTTCAGGGCTGGAAATCATGCTTTTTGTGGTCTAGCAACAGAACTGTGGCAGACAGCAAGGAAATCCCAGTATTTGCTAAAAGGCATGATGGCCAAGAGGAAAAAGTGGGACAGGCTCTTAAAGCTCAAGTGTAGAGCCAGTTTGGTTTTTCCCTAATGTGACCGGAGTGTTGTAAATCATGAAAGTGGGAAAAAGGCTGTTAAGGGTTGCAGAGGGAGAAAGGAGGCAAGATGGAAGAAGAACTGCAAAACAAAAGCCATCTGTGGGGCTGGGGGCAGTTCCCCAAGGGACTGTTGGAGCAATATGAAATTGTTCCTGGATCACGGCAGGGTTTTTCCAGCTCTGACATCAGCTTAAGAGAAGGGTTTGCCCTTCCCGACTACGAGCGAAGACAGCAGCCCCTTTTGGCAGAAGACGCTCGCACTGACAGCTGGCGTGCTGGTGGAAGGGAGAGCAGTTCTCCGTACTGGTTCCTGGCAGCTGTGGACAAAGCTGCATGTGGCGTTGGCTTTCCTCTGCCTGTCCCTGGTTGAGGTAGAAGCTTAGGAGAGAGAGGAGAAACCCCTTCCCTGTGCTGTAAAGGAAGGGCAGAGAGTCTAGCTGCTCTTGCACAAATAAATGGGATGAAAGAGAAGGTTCTGATGACAAAATGCTGCTAGCACCCCCTCCCCCGTGCTGGTGGAGGATGCAGAGGGCCTACCTTGACTTTGGCCATGAGCCTGGGGAAGGGCAAAGCCTGTCTTCTGGCTGGAGCTGCAACAAATGAGGCTGTCGAACTACCCAGGGAGCGAGCATACAGTCAGGTGCTGAAAGTGATGCAGCCTAGCGAACTGCTGCATTTCATCTGCCCTGCCAGGGCTTGCTGTAGGAGGGCCACGCAGCTGCTGTCCTTGAAGCTTCCTTTTTTGACCCTCCTGGGTGCTGCCCAGGGCACTTGGTTGCAAGAAGCCGTGCTGTGCCTTCAGCCGCAGGCCTGAGAGCCCGTTCTGCTGAACCCCATGGAATCCAGGGCCAGGAGGCTGCTGGAGGGCAGGAGAGAAGCCCCTGGCGTAGCTTCTCGGCCGGCCATCTCACCTCCTGTGCCAGGCTGGGAGATGGGCTTCTCCCAGGCTCCATTCCTATCCGGTGGCCGAGTGCTCCTGCTGGTGCCCGGGAGCCAAGTCGGCAAGGAGCCAGGTGTTGCTGCCGGGGGCAAGAGGGAGCTGGAGCCAGCTAGCCACCAGAAAGTTTCACTTTCACGGCCAGTAATTCCTTGCTGTCGGGACGGGTGAGCAATGGGAGTGCTGGGAGAGGAGGGCCGAGGCTAGCTCATCCTTCAGCCCAGGCTTTGACTGGCACAGATGCCCACAGCAGCTCCTGCCCTGGGCTGGTAGCAGACAACTTTTGTGTTTGCGCTGCTTTTCCTTCCATCCTGGCTTGTATTTGCTCTTACCCTCCTCCTATCAGTGCTGGTTCTCAGAGCTGATCCCTTCAAACCCTTGCTGTTTGTTCTACCAGGAGTGACCGTGCTCAGAGCAGATAGCCAAGGGCAGCGGGGGCTGCAGTCCGGCAGGCAGAAAGGAGCCAGGCTGGGCAGCAGCGACAGCACTCGAGGCTGGAAGGAAGCACAGGCACTCCGTGCGTTTTCCCGGCTCCGAGCTGCAGCCAGGCGGCTGTGTGGATCCAAGAGGCCAGGGTGCAGGCAGGGGAGCTGGCAGGGCCCCCGGTGCCACCTTCCAGGTTTTGGCTGCAGGGCTCCCACACAGGTCTGAGACAGATCTGGGGTCCTCCCTCGCTCAGCCCAGGCCTCCCTGGTCCAGCTCAGAAACAAAAGGACACTTCCGCAAGCGATAACGAGTGGTTTATTCTTTTCAGAGGGCCGGGGGGAGAAGAGCAGCGGGGTCCGCCCGTCTCGCCCCTGCAGCAGGCATTACCCACACACATGCTGCCAGCAGGGGCTCAGGCACCAGCCAGTGGGGCCCAGAGGAGATGCACTTGGAAGCCAGAAAAAAATAACAGGGGGGTGGGTCACTGTGATAGCAGCAGAGATAAAAACCATAGGGAGGGAGTCCTAGGGTGAGTGCTCAGCTGAGCAAGGGATGCCCCAGAAGGGGAGCGTGGTCTCTGCCCAGTGGTGGGCACCTGGGCTCTCTTTCCCACCAGGGAGGACCTAGAGGAGAAGACAGCCTGGCCCAGACTGCAGCCGCCTCTCTCGCAGACTCCATCAAACACAGAGACAGAAAACGTAGGGCTGCAAAGCCTCATGCGTACCCCACCGTGGGGCAGCCTGTGCAGGCCAACCTCCCCCGGCAGGCACAGCTGCCAGTGCCACCGGGGGACACAAGCGCTAGGGACCGTGGCTCTGCGCCCAGCTCCCCACAGGAAGCACTGCCTGCCTAGCCCACGAGCTTGTTCCACGGGATGGTGCTGAAGAAGGAGTGGGACTTGAGCTTCGCCATGCCACCTCCTCCAGAGCCCAGACGCTGCTTCGGGTTGTACTGCAGGAGCTGCGGAGAAAGGTGATGGGACAGCAGGATGGGGAAATGGGGTTGCTGGAAAAGCTGCCCAGGCTGGATCCTGCCTTTCCCCAGCCTCTGCCGTGTCCTCCCTCCCATCTGCCCCAGCCCTCACCTCAGTGAGCAGTGATGCAGCAGCCAGGCTGAGCCGCTCCGGCAGATGCAGCTGGGTGTGAAGTTGAATCCCTGAAGGGTGGTTTTGGGACAGTGGCTGCAGGAGGCAGGGGGTGATGGTGAGCAGGGGCACCCCGCTGAGCCTTCATCGCCACACAACCCCAGCTCTGCACAGCAGGATTTAAAACCTGGGGCCCTGACCACCAGAGACCATGCACAGGCACCAGGAATCACACGCCTGAAGTAACCTGGCACAGTGCTGAGGTGCCAGCAGGGGCAATGCACCCTGCACGGCAGGGAGCTCTTGGGCTATGGCGTCACCTCCTCCTTCTCCCCCCACTCTGTGCACAGCTCCTCTGCTTCTTACCACTCCTGTCAGCAACTCGTACAAGAGAGAGCCAAAGCTCCAGCAGTCAGCTGCCTCGGTGGGCTCCATGATCCCCCCAACTTCTGCAGAAAGAGCCAGAGAGGCGTTAGAGCCGTGGTTGTGCCGTGCTGGGCACATCTTGCTGCCTGCAGAAGCCCCCTCTCCCCTGGCTGGCAGCGCCAGGCTGAGGGCAGGAGAAGGCAGGGGCCACGTCCCTTACCGGGGGCACTGTACAGCTCGTCCCGGGCCTGGCTGCAGCACTGGGGCTCCACCTCTGTCCACTGGCCAAAGAAGGTGAGACGAACATGACCTGCAGAGTAAGTGCCGGAGCCAAAAGCAGGGAGGTTAGGACAAAGCTAGGGACTTTGGTCAGAGCACAAAGCCAAGCCCTGTCCCCACAGCTGGCACCAGCCAGGGCGCCGGGTCCCTGCCGTGCCCTGAACGCAGCGGCACTGCGCATGCCCTGGCACTGCGCATCCCCCGGCCTCCCAGTGCTCGCCCGAGACACCCAGCAGGCCCATGCAGCTGGTGAGACTGCTTAGGTTGGGCTCCAAGCTCACAGCCCTCAGGCCAGGCTCCAGCGAGGAGAGACGCAGTGCCAAAGGGAGGAAGGTCAGCTTTCCCCTTGCAAAGCTCTGGGCATTTTTCTATTCCTAAGCAATTTGTAGCTCTCCAGTTTGCCCCAGCTGTTGCCAGCTGAGCAGGGACATGCACTCGGCTTGCACTGACAGTGGTACCCATGGCTTGAGGGGATGGGCAGGCTCCAGAATACCCCAGTGAGCAGTAACTACAAGCAGGGGAAAGCTGCAATCCCACCAACTTCGGGCACAGTTCAGCTGGTCTCAGCTTCCCCGTCCTGGGATTTCCCAGGCAGCCAGCCCCAACGTGGGTGCGGGGGCAATGCATTCCTGTGGCTGTGGGCCCCAGCTCGCCCACTGCAGAGCCATCTCTTGTAACAACTGCTTGGAAACCCCACCTGAGACCACAATTCCAGGCTCAGAAACATCCAGCCCTCCCCAGACTCCCGCTCTCCCCCAAAGCAAGCTCAGCGAAGTCTGCGTCCCTGGAAATGGGGCACACAGCAGCCTCCTGGCCGAGAGGCCACCCTCCTCCTCCTCAGGGCAGCAGCCTAGGGCACTACGTACCGGCCGCGTCCAGCAGCAGGTTCCTGGGGTTGAGGTCCCGGCACAACACACCCTGTTGGTGAAGTCCCTCCAAGGCCAGGAGGATTTCCGCTGCCCACAGCCGCACCTGCTCCTCTTCCACAGCCCACGCTCTCCGGCCGGGGTCACGGGAAGCCAGAGGCCGGCACTGTCCCGAGGGCAGCCCCTCTCCAAGCTGGCCACAGGCTGGGCTCGCTCCCCATGAGGGCTCCCGCACCGCGGGGTCAGGCCCACGGGGCTTGC